>NW_004955487.1:2886378-2967585 GCF_000276665.1 Chinchilla lanigera
TCTTTCTCTCTTTCTTTCTCTTTCTTTCTTTCTTTCTTTCTTTCTTTCTTTCTTTCTTTCTTTCTTTCTTTCTTTCTTTCTTTCTTTCTCTCTCCCTCTCTCTCTTTCTCTTTCTTTTGCTGCTCCTTCTTCTTTATCTTCTTCTTTTGTGGTGGTACTGAGCATTGAACAAATGCTTTTGCACTTTAATGATGTCCCTAACTCTTTTTCCAATTTAGTTTTGAGACAGGATTTCACTAAGTCACTACCTTGCCCAGACTAGTCTCAAATTTGCAGTCCTCCTTCCTCAGTCTCTTCAAGTGTTAGGGTCACTTGTGTGTACCATCATCCCTGACTGTTTTTTCAAACTTTCTTCCTGTTCACATGGACTCACAAGGATACACAGAGCAAGGATCATGGCCTTGTTATTCTATGATAACATTTTCCTGGCACTACTGCTGGCCAGAGGCAGAACAGCTGGTCAAGAGGTGAGCTCCCTCTGCCATCTTAACCTGAACTCATGGTCATTTCATCTTTCTAGCTTCCATTTTCTGTTCTCCAAAAGGGAGATGATAAGATCTGCCCTGGTTACTGCAGAAATTTATCAAAGAGTCAAATGAAACAAAAAATGTGAACAGGCTTTGGATACCATAGCAACTAATAAATTCGTTAAATGTAACAATTGAAGTTCTAGGTGATAACTTGTCTCTTTTGCCAAATACTTGAAACACTGTAACAGTGAAGATGATTCTAACATAATAAGATTCCACTTTGACACCCAAGGAAGCCAGATAGTAAAAAGATCACATTTGATCACAATTCAGGGCCACAAACTAGAGGATCTCTGCTGTCTTTAGCACTGTCTTTTGAGCATTTCAAGTCCTGTGGATTTGGGAGAGAAATTTATAAAAGGTCTCTTTAACATCCTGAATATATGCAGAAAAGTTGAGAGGCTGTTTCTGATCTTTTCTGGTGGCAGATCACATAAAAGAGCATGTTTACTTCTCTTGTGGCTTTGCAGCTGGAAAGGCAAAAAAAAAAAAAAAAAAAAAAAAAATTAAAAGAACTCTCAGGATATATACATTGGATACAAATAAACTTGTTTCCAGACAGCCAAGTGGTAGGTTTTATTAAAAGGGACCAGATGTTTCTAGGCAGTGGATAAATTTATTCTGTTTCATTTTTCATCCAAATAATACAGAACCTTGAATATATAATGTTACCAGATGGTCCTAACCCAATCTTTCTGTGGAAAATCCTTAAAGGGAGCTCAAGGCCATGTCTCAGAAATGCACTCTGAGCAAACAGGACATAGCTCAACCAGGGGAACACAGGAACTTGAGACTGGGCAGGTTGCTCAGGGGACAGAGGTGCTACTTCTCAGAAATGATAAAGGCAATTCATGGTATACAGGTGGAGCCCTTGATATAGAGGCTGTGGTCCTGTGGGAAAGATGGCAAGGAAGGCAAAAAGAAGTTTCAAAGAAGTGGAACTGAGGAATAGGTTAGGGACAGCCACAAGCACAGAGGGACAGGACTCCTGGGTAAGTTGTAGGGAACAGCACAATGATATCATGCTTTTGAAAGCACAAAAGGTGCCTGGTTCCAGTACATGATGTCCAGGAGCAGAAGCCAAGACTGGGCACTTGCTGTGTATTTGAGCGGCCAGAGCCTTATACCCAGAAGTGATAAAGTGATATGGGGTGTGCAAAAGCAGCTAAGTGGGTGAAGGCTACTTGCATGCTGTGAGAACAAGCCCCCTGAGCCCTGAGCAGTCCTGTTATCTTATGCTATTTCAGCTTCACAGTGACTTGTATAATACATTTTATGAACATTATGGTGGAGAGGAAGCTTAACTGCAAAGGTTAACTGTGTATCCACACAGTTTAGAATATTATCTAAATGATATTGGATCACTGTCAATATGCCATTTTCACACCCTCTAGAAATCTTGATTTCTGATCTCATAGTCCACATAGGTTGTTGAGCAGAAGTAGATGAGTCTTACAGGAGGCCGTTCTTTCCTTTATTAATTGTGCTTGAAAATTGCCATCTATCAACCTGAACACATGTTTATCTTTTATTTTCTTGTTATCAACATTGAGGAACTGCTACCACACCACAACCTGTTGTGTTTTCCCAAATTTCTAACAGCCACATTCTCAGATATTTTTTAGCTACTTGATATAGCAGTTTCACAAAAAAATTTTTTTTGATATTTGATAAATTTGGAAAGTGTAAGGTCATGGGGGCACTAACCTCATGGATGGGTTAATCCACTCGTGAATTTAAAGCTGAATGGGCTGTTAGGAGGTAGGACCTGGATGGAGGGTCAGGCTCTGGAAGTGACCTGGAAGGGTGTATTCTGTTCCCAATCCCTTCCCCTCTCTCTGGCTCACTTCCTTTTCTCTCTGCCTAGCTACGCCCTCTTCCACCACACCCTCCGCCATGATACTCCTGACTTGGAGCCAGCTCACCATGGACTGAAGCCCTGAAACCATGAGCCAAGGGGAGCCCTTCCTCTTAATTTAGAAATGTAAGGCATTTCATCTCAGTTATCAAAAGAGGAGTAATGATTCCTAGTAAAGGCAGGTTGATCTCTTCTCTAGTGTTACTGATATTTTTAACAACCCATTACTTATACTTTAAGGTTATTTTTAATTTGCCCCTCAACAAACAGCCAACATGGACAAAGCAACTCCTGGTGATTCCCTGGAAGTTTCTGCAAGGTGAGTGACCCCTCTGAGTGGAGTTTACCTGTATTTTACACATGTAGTATGATATGGAATTTTGTATGCATATGTGTTACTTTCACATGCATTATATGTATACATATTTAATCTATACACACGTGGTGTCTTATTCACTTTTCTTTTTGCTAGGATAAGATATCTAACATTCACACTTGGAAGAACAGAGGTTTATTATGGCTCACATTTCGGTCCATAGTTGACTGGCTCCAGGAAACATAGCATGCCAGAGGGGCCTGGCAGAGGTGAGTTGCTCAGCGCATGGTGGATAGGAAGCAGAGAGAGATGGGAGGAGCCAAGGAGGAGAAAAACTCTTGCAGGCCACGCCCCCAGTGACTGCCTTTCCCAATCAGGCCCTGCCTCCTAACAGCAAGGCAGCTGTAAATCCTATGATCCAATCATCTTCCCAAAGCCCTGCCTATATGCACATGAAGTTCTGGAGGTAATATGTAGATTTAAACCACAGCACACAGACACATTTACAATACACATGCTGTCTGACATTTTTACTGAGCTCATTCGCATTTTTACTTATTCTGAGGCTTTAGCTTACGATGCTCACAACTTGCATGAAGGAGCGTGAGGGACATTGTTCATTTGGAACTGCATTTTGAAAGCTGAAGCTGCTCACAGGGTCCCCTGGTAAAACAAAGTTGGAGTAAAAATAGAAAGTCACTTCCTGCTTGAATCAGAATTCAAAAGGGGCCTCAATGAGGGGAAGGAAGGGCCTGGGGCTTGGTGAGTGGAGGTTACAAATACATACATAGGTACGTGCATGTGCACAAGCTCAGCACGGCCAAACAATGCAGGAGGAAAGAATCAGGAGAGCCCAGCAGACGCTCAGTGAGGAGCCCAAAGAAAGGGAAATGGCGCCACTGTGGAGAAGGATGTTTTTCTTCCCATTGCGATGGAAGCTGTTTGAGGGAGCATTTTCTATAAGGGAGTGTTGCTTTCCCAGGAGACTTGAGCCACAGGAGAGGGTATGGTCACAGGAAAGGGTCAGCTGGCCTCTTCTGGAAGCTTTGAGAAGCTGTTATTACTTTCTCATTTACTCCACTGCAAGGTCAGACACTTTTGGACTCAGCATCCTCTTGCCTCAGCCTTTCTACTTAGGAATACATGCAGAGGCTATTGTGTCTGGTTCTTACTCTCATTTATTTAAGTTGCCACACATCTCTGATTGTTTTCTAAAGACTTATTCCTGGAAGTGATAGCCATCAACTCAAAAGAGAGAGATAGCCATCAACTCAAAAGAGAAGAGCAACATTAAGCGTCTTGGAAAACATTACAGAGTTATATTCTGCAAAGGCTGGGTGGATACATCCTTTCCACATCAGTACATCTGAGCTTGTTTGTAGTTTCTGCAGTGATACCACATGCATTTGTTTTTAAATTCTCGCCAGCTTGCACAAGGGAGGAGTGTTTGAGGTTAGCATTTCACTAATAACCAAGCTGTACATATTTTCCATTTGTTCATCTTTAGCTTTTGTAATTCTGTGTATCTGAAGTAGCAGAGTAGAAGTTTCCTGCCTATTCATATTACTCCTGTAAATAATACTTTGTCCTTTTCTAATGTTTTTAAACACAGGTTTACTATTTTCCTTGCTGGTTTTTAGGAGCTCTTTACATATTCATGACAAGGATCCTTGTAAACTATACTCACAGAAGAAGGGGCCCGTGTGTGTGTGTGTGTGTGTGTGTGTGTGTGTGTGTGTGTGTTTGTGTGTGTGTTCCCAGGCTGCTGCCCATGCTACCACTATGTTATCCACATAGGGGTGGGGTGCACAGACCTGGCTGGGCTGGGCTGGGTTGGGGTGGATCCCACAGGAGCCCTCTGAGCCCACACCACCTCTCTGATAGGAGAACCCTGGCCACAGCTCTGTCTTCTGCTGCTGTAGGCTGAGTCCCAGAGTCCGGGACTCTGGTGGACATCACAAGACCTGTGAGGCTCAGGGTTTTCCCCAAGCCCAGTTTCTCTAAATTTCCCACTGCAGGCCCTGGCGTCCCTGCCCCCCACCTTGTCCTGGAGCCCACTACCTTCTGAACTTTCTCACTATCCTGGACTTGGGGTAGAAGAGCAAGTACCAAAGGAAGCAGAGAAGTTGTCACTTCATGTCCTTTCCTTTATCCCCACTTGCTGGGATGTCTAGAGGACACTCTGACTCCTGGACCAGAACAGAGGCCCAGGTCAGTGGTGCGGTTGTCCTGTGCCACCCTCTGAACTCTGTGCTAAGTGCTCGTAGTCGTAGCTGTACACAGTAGGCACTTTGCACATGTTTGACAATAAGCCCAGCCAGCCCCTTTGTGGGTAGCTAGGAGGCCTGAGACCTCCATCCAGCCCTGGACGCAACTGCATGGGTGATGACACTGGGACCCTCCTTACAAGTGGAAGCCTTCTCTGTCCAGGCACCAGCCCAGGGTTCCCAGACCTAGCTTCCTCATGAGAAAAAGGAAGGGGAATCACACGGGGAAGCCACTGCCCTGGACAGCCCCTCTCCAGGCCAAGCCTAGGACTAGGTCGTCTGTGCTTCAGCTCCCTAGGTTTTGACCATGCCCTCTGAGGGTGCTGCTCTAAGCACCGTGGTTTCCCCCCAAAAACTAAGGCCCAGAGAAGTGCAGGGCATTCCTAGGACTCAGCCAGACAGTGATGATCACCCTTGGATGGCCCTGGCGAGGATGGCCCTGGCATCCAATCTATTTAACAGATGGTCCAGGAGGGCTCCTTCAAGACCTTCCTTCCTCTTCTTCTTCCTCTTCCTCTTTGCTTCCTCCTCCTCCTCTGCTTCTCCTCCTCCTATCTATTTAACAGTAGGTCCAGCCCCTGCTGGGTGGAGCCAAAGCTTCAGTAGGTGTGCAGGAGATCCAGGAGGAACAAGGTATCCTAGGCCACAGGGCAGGTAGGAGCCCTGCAATGCACTAGCTGCTCTATAAAGGTTTCCTCACCGTGCATCCTGGGTTGGGATCACCCTATCTCTCGCCACCCTGGGATTATTCTAGCCCTGCTTCCTACGTTTCCAGAAGCACCTGTTACCTGTGACCCACCAGGCCTGGGGCCTACTCTCACCAATGCACAGATACTAATGGGACAAGCACGGAAGGGGAGGGACAGAGATGAAACTCCACCCAGCCCACTGGGTCCCACCAAGGAATCTAGGAAAGCCACTTCTCCTCTTGACCCAATAAATGTTCCTTTCCCTGCAAGGGAAGGTTGGGAAGACTGACATCCAGAGAGTGACCTCCCTGCCAGGGACTCAGAGGGGGCCTCTGACTCTTCTCAGCTAAAAGAGAGAGGACGAGGAGGAAAGAGAGGAGAAGGAGCAGAAGAAAATGGAGAAAGAGGAGAAAGAGAAGTAGAACAAGAAGAAAAAGCGGAAGCGGAAGCAGAAGCAGCAGCACAAGCAGCAGCAGCAGCAGCAGCAGCAGCAGCAGCAGCAGAAGAAGAAGAAGAAGAAGAAGAAGAAGAAGAAGAAGAAGAAGAAGGAGGAGGAGGAGGAGGAGGAGGAGGAGGAGGAGGAGAAGGAGAAGGAGAAGGAAAAGGAGAAGGAAAAGGAGAAGGAGAAGGAAAAGGAGAAGGAGAAGGAGAAGGAGAAGGAAAAGGAGAAGGAAAAGGAGAAAAAGGTGAAGGAGGAGAAAAAGGAGAAGGAGGAGAAAAAGGAGAAGGAGGAGAAAAAGGGCTTGGCCTGGGAGGGGAGAAAGAAAAAGAGTAGGAGGAGGGAAAAAGGAAAGTATGGAGAGAAGGAAGGAAGAAAAGAGGAAAGGTGAGAGGATTTTAGCAATAAACTTTCAGCTCAGCCCCAGTCTGGCATTTTTGAGCAGCAACGGGAAATGTATTTGTAGAGCCCAGAGGTATGGATCTGACTTGGAATCCGGCTGCAAACCTGTAGGGAAAGAGGGCTGCCTATTCATTTTCCTGTGAGCTGCAACTCCTGAGTTCTGCAGCCTAGGATCCAGCAACTGGGATGTATTAGTGCTTCTTGATTATAGAGTAAGAAAGTCTTTGAACTACTTTGTAAACACATCCTTCTTGGTGCGCTTTTTTGATTCTGAAAGGAGCAGAAAAATGTGTCTTCCCAAACAATGCACGAGCAGGTAAGGGCCTGCCAAGGGCTGAAGGGGAAGAATGTAGGTGGAATTCCTTTTAGCAGAGGCCTGCTGCTCCCCTGGAGAAAGAGGGACACCAGAAGTGGGGCGGCACCCACCACTGCTTACTCAGGAGTCTCCCCAAGGCCTGGGAGAGAGGAGGGGTTACCTAGAGCACACGATACTGTCTAGTGCAAAGTTGCTGCCTGTTTGTCCTCTTCTCAACCTGCTCTACACATTTGTTGTAAGAGGTGCACAGGGCTCCTTCAAGACCTTCCTTCCTCTTCTTCTTCCTCTTCATCTTTGCTTCCTCCTTCTCCTCTGCTTTTCTTCCTCCTCCCTCTTGTTTCTTTTTAGCAGTACTTGAGGTTGAACCCAGGCCTTTGCTCTGAGCTACATCTCCAGCCCCTAATAAATACTTTTTCATTTTGAGACAATGTTCCACTAAGTCGCCCAAATTGACCAAGTTGTTCTTACACTTTGAATCCTCCCACCTCAGCTTCCCAGAGTGCTGCAATCATAGGTATGCACCACCACAGGTATGGATTCAGACTTT
Organism: Chinchilla lanigera; assembly: GCF_000276665.1. Taxonomy (NCBI): domain Eukaryota; kingdom Metazoa; phylum Chordata; class Mammalia; order Rodentia; family Chinchillidae; genus Chinchilla; species Chinchilla lanigera. Next base: position 2,893,743 of record NW_004955487.1, read on the forward strand.
GCTCTGGGCCAAGGCTTCAACATTCTCACACACTGACACATTTAAACAGCACACAATTCTTAATACGCCTGTTTTCCTTCTGTCCTTCCCTCCCTTTGTTCATTCCTTCATGAAATGTTAATAAGTAATATTTTAAAATAATCAGTGTCTAGGACCAGGGATATAGCTCAGTGGCACAGAGCTTTGCTTGGAAAGCACAAGGTCCTGAGTTCGATTCCTGATACCAAAAATAAATAAAATAAAACAACTAATGTCTAAACTGTGCTAAAAAATACTTCTTCATATCCTACTCCTCCTCGACACTTTCAGAAACTACTCTGGACTGCCTTTCCTTAAACTTTATTACATGCCCATGTATTCACATTAACAAATAAGACTATTCCTCACAGTTTCTCAAAGGATGTAATAAAGTTACAGATTTTAAAAATTCTCCAGCATCCAGCCCCATATAGCTCTGCCTGCCATGAAGTCCGTTTTTCAATGTCTGTGTCACTGCATTTGCAGGTGCATATTTTTTGTTTGTTTGACAATGAGGAACAGTCTCTAAAAGCAATGTACATGTTTTTCCTTGACACTAGCTTCTTTTGCTCCAATTCCCTTTGCTTTTCTCAGAGTAAAATAAACCCTGCTGAAAGTGTAGCAAAAGTAAAGCAAACTAACTTGAAAACACATTTCATGCTAAGTGCAGACGGGGCCCTTGGCCTCTCTCAAATCCTAGCCTCCGGGTTTCTTAGAATTCAGGGGATTGTTTCTGTGGGAGGAGGAGGAACCCTCCACATTCCTACCCAGGCTTTTGGACTCTCCCTTTTAATCCGCTCTCAAATGGCACCAGGCACCGAGACTCTCCGTTTGCCTGGAAACAAGCCTTTTCTTGTCGCAGTGAAAGGCTTCCCCAGGACGGTGGCTGGTGTCTTTACGTGTCAGTGTTGAAGCGACCTTCGTGTTTCACAGCTAACTGAGGATTCCAAGGTCAGCGTGTATTCCTAGGCGAGTGTGTGTTCCTTCGTAGATCACTAGCTCAGTGATTCCTTGGCTACAACAAGAAAGCTTGTGGGTTTCATTTTGGGGAGCAACGACTTCAGGTTTTGGAAGTGCCAATCTGGTCCCTGCATATAATTTGTTGCTACAGAGATAGGTGTAAGAATGTAGGCTGGGTAAGGACATCTACCCAGCGAGAGGACCAAGATGACCTGTCCCCGGCACATAACAAGTCCAGTGTCGGCTGCTTTCCTACGGCCACCAGGGGGTGCTCACCCCTACTGAAAGGAACAGGAGTCTCTTGATCCACACAGTCCAAGGAAGAAGGCTGCTCAACTGGGTTGCTACATCCTTCTAAAATGCAGTTGCTTTGGTTATGCCAAGAAAACTAACCTTTGTAAAAAGTCCACATGCAACATTTTAACTCCGAAATGGCCTCCCATAAACCACATTTTCCATAGCTTTAAGAATAGTGATAGAAACAACTCCATATAATATTATTCTAATGTGCTCATGTAAAGTTTCATGAATTCAAAATAACAGCTAAAATAAAACTGCCAATCTTGAGATTAGTTATAAGTTATTTTTTCAAGAAAGGGCACCAAACTGAACACATGATAGTAGACAGAACATAGCGATCCGGGCTTTCAAAATTTGGATAAAAATATTTGGTCTTGGCTATGAAAGAGAACACAGTTAATTTTTAAAATTTAATATTTAAATTTTTAATTAACGTATGAAATTGTCCATATGTATGCAGTACAGTACTATATTTTAATCCTTATATATACTATATGCTAATGAAAATGTTCATGGTGCATTGTGATATGAAATATCTGGAATACTAAATACAGATCAAATTATGGTAATTAACATCTCCATGTCCTTACCATTTATATTTGCAGCTTTTGAGCTCCTCCTTCTAATTTTTTATAAAATGAATAATAGGTTATTAAGAACTGTGGTCATCCTACCATGCTGCAGAAAAATAGAATTTATTTTTCTTACCAATGGGGATTTGGTACCATATCCAACCTCCACCAACCTTCCCTTCCTAGTTTCTAGAAATTGCTATTCCATTCACTTCTACTTTGAGTTAGCTTTTTACATTTCTACATAGGCAAGAGGACATGTGCATTTCTCTTTCTGTGTCTGATTTATTTCATTTAACACAGGATCGTCTAGTTCCATCCATTTTGCCACACAGAATAAAATTTCACTTTTGTTGTATGGCTGAGTGACACATTTTTCTAGGTATCATATTTTCTTTAACCATTCATGGACATCTAGGTCTTGAACATTGAAGAGTTCTGCATTAAGCCTGGGAACGGAGTAATCTCTTTCACGTGCTGGTTTCTTTTGAATATTAACCAGTAGTGAGAAAACTGGATCATTTAATAGAGCTACTTCTAGTTTCTTGAGGAGCTGCCATCTTGTCTTTCACAATGGCAGCACTAATTCCCATCCCCTGAAGCAGTGGGATAAAAACTCCCTTTTCTCAACGTCCCAACTCGGAGAACACAGTAAAATTTAATGCCATCGTCGAGCCTGCAGATTCTCAACTTTGAACCATAAAAGCACTGTGCTTCCCCATTATTTTCATTTATGATGAAATATTTCTATGATTTAAAGGAAAGAATTTATGCTCTACATGGTTGGGGGTTGAGATTACGGGCACATTTAAGTGTAAGATGGGAAAGCAGACCACAATCAAAAGGATACAATTGAATAATATGCTCCTTGTTCTTAAAATTGTTCTAACCTTAGAAAACTAAAAAACGGAGCTGGATAGAGCAGAGAGGGAAAGGGGATGAAAAAAGAGTTAAGATTTGTTATGTACAGGTACTAACTCCACCCGAGGAATGTAAACATTGTGGACTGGGGCACACGGACTCATAACAAAGTAAAAATTAAAGAACAGTTTCCCTTTGGGTGAGAACTTTGTGGAGTGAAAACTACCTTCCAGTACTGTGAGGAAAAAAGGTTACTTTTTGTTACTTTAAAACACTACTTTCTCTGGTGAGGATTTATCCTCTATTCCTTTCTCTCTCACCAAATAAGCCAAATTCATGTTTAACTTAAAATACTTTAATAGAAAATGTAAACCTTCGTTTATGCAAAATATGACTTACTTATCAGAACATTAGAGAATTTGGGTACAAGGAAGTTTATTTTGCGGTTTAGCGTCCTGTGAGGCACTTTTTCATTGCAATAAAAATAAACATGAGCACCTTATATAGATTAATCTTTCTTTTGTTGCTTAACTTCAGTTCAGACAATTTGGCATACAGTGTGTTTCTTGAGATACTTTTTATCCTGTCTTTTCAGCCAGACATATGTCTTGGGGCATGTGTGAGTGTGTGTATGTGTGTGCATGTGTGTGTGTGTGCGTGCACGTGCAGTGGGAGTGTGCATGCATGTGCTATGCATGTGCATAAGTGTGTGATGTTGTGGTGCCTCAGAGACAGATCACATAGCAAAGACACTGGAGAATTGGATTAATTTTTGGCATTGGTTTCAAATACTAAAATCTTAATTTCTCCTCAGAAGAGGAAGTTGGACCAGATGTTCTGAAATATTCCTACTAAAACCCAAGCTCATCAAATCTGTGGAAATCAATGCTACGTGTTATACAACCTAACCTCTTTTCTGCTCCTTAGAGACACTGTAACATGACTATATCACTGGTGGGCATCCAGGGATGCCTCAAGGAGGTCACCCAGGACATTTCTGCATGTGGAATGATTGTGTGAACCACTGCTATTGAGTCTGTAACTTCTGATTCTTTTATTAACTGAAGTTAATCAGTATCTATCTAACTAGCCTCTCTAACTCCTAATCCTATTTCTCTTCCTCCTCTTCCTTGCATGGCTAGAGATGGAACCCAGGCTCAGCACACACTAGGCAAGTGTTTACCACTGAGCTACACCCTCAGCTCAATCTACAATCTTCTCACAGTTTCCCTCTTGGTTCCTCTGTTGTACAGGGGTCCTTACTTACTGATAGTTCTTGCTTCGCATCACTATCATTTCCCCAAACATCATCTGTTGTGTTAAAATCAAGGTTTGAGTCTGATGGGCCATTGAAGAGGAGGGGCCTGGGGAAAGGGTGCACAGGGCACTCTGGAGTCTCATTTTTCATGCATCACCTGCTTGCAGCTGGTGTCCCTGCCCCAGAGCATAGCTGCCAGGGAGACACACATTCCACAGAGCTGGGCACTGAAGAGGAAGTCATTATCTGGCTTTGTGTTTTCCTGGACCTTTTTCTTATTTCCTTATGCTGTATCCACACAAAGTAAGGACAGCACATGAGTGTGTTCCTCGGGCTGAGGGGATTCGCTCAGAGTTCTAACTTGCGACTAAAATGTCGCAGAACCTCAGGTGCTAAATGTTAATCTATTCATTTTGTTATTTCTGGGGACAGGATTTTCAGGGAATTCGTATTACAGAACACGGATCAGACCTAAATAATGCCTTGAACCCCACCCAGCATCATTCTTTGCCCCTCCCACTGACAAAGAAAAACAAGCTTCTTTTAATGATAAAAGTACTCAGCGCCATCCTGTCACTGTCGTTGGGTTCACAGGGACCCAAGCAGAATGGGCCTCGGAACTCGGATTCTCTCATCTCTCATCCACCCTTAGAGTCTATTAGGAAAAGCAAGAAAATAAACAAAAGTGACAACAAATTGTTCTGGCTCTTCTGGAATTGAGTGACTACAGTACATCAGAAAATTATTCCGCCAGCATTAAATATAGGGTCAAGTGTCTTAAACAACGGTCCCAAGGTGGGCGGCCCTGCAGCCTGCTGAGGAGGTCAGACACATCCCAGGATAATAACTGATGCTAATTCAGACTGTTCATTGCTTCCCCTGAGCCTCACCCTGTCTTCTCCTTCTTCCTTGGCTTTCCCCCACCCTTTCACACCCCATTTTACCAGCAAGCTGTCTAGGAATCTCATTTCCTCAGAGCAAATCACAGAAATACTTTAAGTCACTGTTGTGGAAATTCCAAAGGCCCAAAGCCTTAGGGAAATTTAGAGGGTTTGGGAGAAAGGCAACTGTGACAGAGAGAGGGATTTGCAGGTAGAAGAAGATATATATTTTAATCTACATTCTAAATCCCTTCCCTATATTGGAGAGATTCAAGTGTATAATTTTAAGAAGCGGCAGAGAATATTTCCTGCCACAGAAGAATAAAGGGTCGCAAATCACTCTTGGGACTGTGCAGTCTGCAAAGATCTGGTTTAACCTGTCTCAGGCTCTTATCTGGATTTTGTGACCCATAGCAAGTGACACACAGAGGACAAAGGGAAGGGGTCTGGTCCAGCTGGGAGGAGAGCTTGGCCCCAGCACCAGCAGTGATTGAATATGGCCTTAGTCATCGGTTCATCCATTCTAAGCAGGCATCATTACCTTCCAGGAGGATGTCGTACCTCCTTCAGGTCCTGTGGACTCAAACTTGTCTCTCCAAACTCTAGGTCTCATTCTGAGGTCACTTCAACCCAATTCCTTTTGGAATCAAATGATCTAACATTAATTTGTGGCTTGCAACTAAAAGCCAATGCTTTTGGGTATTCATGACGGGGTCTATTAGAGAAAGTAATGTGTTCATTTCCAGTCCACAGCTGACTCATGGGAGTGTCTGGGGAATAGCACACCGGCCCTACTGGGCCAGCTTCTATTCTTAATCGATAACCTAGAAGACACTCATGGTGCCAGCAGTCTACATCAGTGCTGTGACCCAGCCCCTCTTCACTCCTTCAATCTCGGAGTCCCTGGCCACCTTTCAATATTATTAAGGAAGCAAGAGTGTTCATGTGGGTAATATCTACTGAAATTTACTGTGTTAAGTAGGAATCAAAACTGAGAACTTTTATAATATCCAAAAGTATGCATTTACAAATAACAGTGAAACACATTCCAGGCCCACAGAACACATGGCTATGAAGAGCTGATGGGAGAAGCAGCTTGTATGTTCACAGTTCTTTTCCACATCAGGTGGACACAAGATAGACTCATCCTCAGGTGACTTTTGCATCAATCTGTTGCTATGTGTTGTTAGGCGGAAGTGAATTCAGACAGAGGCAAGGCATAACTGGACCACATTTTTAGATACTTGTGTACATTCTCCAAAATTATATCTGAATGTGACAAATATAAGCTTCTGAAGGGTCTTGCAGTGGGGAATTTGGGCTCATGACAGTACATTTGGTGTATCCTCCAGCACTGATTTACTGAGGATTTTGGATGGCTCTTTTACCCATTGTGATTTGCAATAGCTGAATTGGTCTTTTAGAAGATAATGCTTCACTGGATTATCTAGATTTCCCACAGGTCCACACAATTAGTTTGATCATAGCAAAAACATTATATTGTTGTGCTCACTGCCATCTCAACAGAGATATCACTCGGTCTGCAGAAGGCATCAAATTCAGGGTACTGATGCACTTTTCCAAATTTATAATTTGTACTTGAGGGGCTGGGGATTTAGCTCAGCAGCACAGCGCCTGCCTGGCAAGCACAAGGTCGTGAGTTGGATTCCCGGTACTGGAAAAAACCAAAAACAAAAAACAAAAAAATGAAGTAAAAATATAATTTGTACTTGAAAATTTGAATATTAACACTTGAAATAAATATTTGCAGTTGCTTTTCTTGATGTGAGTAGCTGATTTTATTCATAGTGAAGAAAGTTTCTGCCAAATACCTCATTGGTAGAGCCTGGTGCTTTCCCAGATTTTTTTCAAATAAGCATGGGCGCTCAAAGAAAGAGCTGCTCAGTTAGCTTCAAGTCTATGCATTTTTTTGAGTTCTATTCCTTGATACAAGCAGGATGTACATCTTACTTTGTTGCTCAGTAGAAGTGTTTTGTGTATACTTTGTATTGATCCCACAGAGGAGAGAAAAGATACATACCTGAGGGTTGAAATTAAACACTATTAGTATTTACAGATTAATCAAGAGCATTGAATGAAGTTGACATGTGTCTCTGTGTACGTGTGTGTACATGTGTGTGTGTGTGTGTGTGTGTGTGTGTGTGTTTAACTGCAAGGATAGGGTACAAAGAACACAATTACTATTAGGCTATTAGGACATTTAAGTGTTATTTCCTTGATTTATGCTTGGCCGGCTTTTTTATCCAGCACTTCTTTTCTCCATTAGTGCAGACTTAAATGTGATGAAAAAAAGCAAATAATATCTTGATTTTATCAGGAAAATACTTTTGACTTCACAGAAACCTGCAGCTATTTCAGAGAGCCCAAGGGTCTTCAGACCACCAGGAACTACTAACCTTGTCCTGGCAGTAGAGCCATTCCTCACTTCCTTACTATTCCTTCTCCTCCTTACCTGGTGTATTGGTTAGGTTCCTCGAGAGGAACAGAGTCAATAGAAAATGGACATATATAATTATGCAAGGGGATTTATTAGGCAGCTGACAGGACCAAAGGTGGCAGAGTCCACAGTGGCCATCTGCTTGGTGAGACCTAGAGGATCCAGGAGCTGCTCAGCCCAAGAAGCTGGAACCACAGAACAAGGGGGGTCAAGAAGGCAGGGCAAGTCCAAGGTTCATCTGGGAACTCCCTGGAAAGTCACTTGTGAGCACCTACCTTGGAAGCTGAACAAGCTGGACACTCATGTCCAAAGAAGACAGCAGCAAAAGATGTACCTGCTCAAGGAGAGTGGAGTTTCCAAAAAGGCAACAAACTCCCTCCTCTTGTTTTCATTCCTTCCAGGCTGCAAGCCCATTGGATGGCATCACTCTCAGGAGTAGATGTTCTTCCCTCGGTTGGTTGGCCTTCCTGTCAATCACCCACAGACCCTCCCAAGGTGTGCTTTACTAATTCCTAGGCAGTCAAGTCGACCTCTTACAGTTTACAGTCACGCCTGGTAAATCGATTCCACTGTGTATTTAGAGGCAATCTGGAGAGACAGTCCCCATCTCCCCACAGGCATTTCTTATTCTAACCCATCTGCACGGTCTGCTGTGTAAGAGATTTTCTTCATCAAAGGAATTGTTAGTCGAAACTTGAGGAAACCCAGGCCCTCCCGCTGGGTGTCCTTTGTTACCCAAATCTACCCCTGGATCCATTATGCCCTCCTTGTTCTGCTCTACGTTTCATTCTCTATTGAATAGTTCTTATGAGGAAAAGACCAGGCTTCCTTGAACAAATCACCTTCCCTTTATCTCACATTCACCTCTGAAGGCTGTTTCCTTTTACCCCTTCTTCACACTGAAACTCCCCTCCCCCTTTTTTTAGAGCGGTACAAGTATGTGTTTAACCTTTGCACATAAACCTAGCTGGATAAAGGTAATATACTAGTAAATAAGTACGCATTTATCCTACTCTTTAAAAACTTGTATGTGCTGGGGATTTAGCTCAGCGGCCCAGCGCCTGCCTGGCAAGCGTGAGGTCGTGAGTTCGATTCCCACTACTGGAAAAAAACAAAACAAAATAAAAAACAAAAATAAAAACTTGTATGAAATATAGAATACGTACATTGAAGTTAGGCTCCTTAGCAATACTAGAAGTCTATGGTTATAGAATATTCAGAAAGGGAAGGATCTGTTAAATGGGACCTGCATGTGTGCTGGACTGGAGAAGGCTGATGCTTACTTTCAGTCCCGTGTGTGTGCGCTCTCATCTGTAGCATCTTTATATTCCAGCAAAAACACCTAAAAGCTATTCCTCCTGAGAGGAAATATCCAATAAGATGTACTTCCTCTGTTACTAGTTTAACAAAAATATTATTTAAAAGCTAATCAATTATTACTGCTTAAAATTTGTAGTAAGAAACTTACTAAAAACAAGAAGACAGTCATTGCTCCCAGTGTAGACTAAGGCACATGATAACCAAGACAGCTACACTCAGCAGAGTTGCAGTTGGTTAAACCTGGCTGCGCAGCCATCTGAAGACGTTACTGTGGACCAGCAGCGTTGGTTACCCTGTCCTCAGTGCCAGCCAGCAGACCCGTCCTGTGCTTCTTTTACTGAGGTGGATTCAGAACAGGGCCACCAGCCATGGGCTCCAGGAAAACCTGCCCTACACTAATAGCTACGAGGAGTTGTTCTATCACAGCTTTCTCACTGAAAACCCTAAGTCTGAGTTGCATTATTCAAGTGAGTGTCACAATGAGAGAATGAGGAGCTTTTTTTCTCTTGTGAACTGTGATTTTCACTTGTAAGGATTCACCTGCTTTAACTGAAAATGGCTTTTGTTTGTTTCCAGTGTATTTTGGTACTCTGGGGTCTAACATGACCTTCTTCTAGCAGTTCTTCTCAATGTGTTTATCAAACTAGCCAGCAATTTCCATGCACATGGATGTCTTTGAGATTTTCAGGGAAAAATCTGAAGAATACTCCAAATCTGAGGTAGATGTTCTATGGTAGTCTATGTGCTTAATACAACAAGGTCTGAAATAAGAGTCTTTGCATTTAAAGCTTTCGTAACTGCTTCTGGGATAACTGCTTTCTTCTAACTGTACTACATGTTGAAGCCATAAATATCATCCCAGAAAGCGGTTCTATCAGCATGTTTATTCTTGTCACTGACTGCTACAGGGATGATAGTGTCAATGTCAGAGCAGACCAATCTTCCTTTTGCCAAGTATTTTCTCTTTGCAGAAAGGACAGAATCTAACATAGACCCAAAAAGGAGAAAATATTCTGTCCATTCCGATATAATAACACCCACTTTTTTCTTTATAGGAGGAAGAACTTCTTCAATCTTTCCTTTCATTAGTACAATAGTATCTTCCAGTTTATTTACTGTTATGACATCCATTGCCTGGTAAATTATTTCACATTGATCAAAGCCAAGAACTTTCCATACCCCAGCTTTAGCAGCAAATAGAAAGAGAATTCCAGTTCCACACTCAACATCCAAAACTACTTTGTCTTTGAGGATATGTGGATTTTGGTATATGAAATCTCTGTATATTTCTGTTTGTACTTTGTCCTTTAGCAGTTTCTTTATGTATCCTGTAATGCCCATCTGAGTTGAAGTAAACCCCATCCTCATTCTCCTGGAGGACTGCATTGGCAGTAGATGGCAAGTGGGTTCTGACGTCTATGTTCATCACAAAATCCTGAGTAAATTGTTTCATTCTATGCTGATCCTTGCATGCTCTGGCTAACACAGCTTCAGCAGACAGCACCCTGGCTTTCACTTGCTTCAATTTTTCCACAATAGAAGTATTTTCACTGAGCCTATTAAAGTATGAGAATGGGACTGAGGTAGGTTCATAAAGATCTTCTACATGAAACTGAAGTAAAAGGTCATCTTCTAACACTGGCTTCACATACTCTTCTTTTTCTCGGGGCACTGGGTTGTATATGGAGTTCATATACTCAACTGTAGGATTCTTCAGTCTAATAAAATTTATTAGTTTAATGTATCCATAAAATTCAAGTCCAGGCTTCTGAACCATGCTATCAATATTAAATTGATGCTCTGGCTTACAGTGTGAAAACGTCTCTTCAGCAGATGTAGGTAATCTGTCGCAGAACAGGCAGGGGTTCTGCCACTGGTCGTGGGGCAGGATGGCTTCCTCCTCATCTTCCCAAGCATTCTCATCCCTGCTGTCCAAAGGCTCTGGCAGATCATCTTCATCCTCCAGGGTGGCCTGGCTATCAACAGCTCCCAGGGCTAACAAGCACCTGGCAGTGGAATCTGGGAGCCAGAACCTTTAAATTAGAAGATCTATCCGATGGGTCCTCCAGGTTATTAAGTCCCATAGAGCACCTCTGCCTTTGTTTTATAAGACTGTACCAGAAGAATATGACACAGTTAAATGATTCTTCACTTTGAAGCAACTTTGATTGTTTGGTTGCAGGACACACCTGGCTTTCCAGCCAGCTCACTGATGGGTGTTTCATTGTCTTTTGCTGTGGCTACATTTTTGTCTGGAAGGTCCAAGAGCAGGCCGTGGTCTTCTTAATCTACTCTCAAATTCTAGGTGACCACATGTAATTTGGGGTTTTTAACGCCAAGTATTGAAAAGTCTCCCCTCATGTCCTTATTTCTTTCCGGAGGCCTGGGTTTTACTTCCTACCAGATGTATTCCTGTGGGCATTTAGACAAAGAGTCTAACGAAGCAAATAATTATTCTATGTGACACTGAAACCTGTAAGAAGCACAGAGCACAGAGGTTAGCTTTGAATTCACTCAGAGTGCAACAGGCTGCTAATATTAGTTTTATTTCAGAGAGTAAGCAAAGAGGCTAGGAGTCTTGGTGAGCTTTATGCAGGGAACTGAGCCCCAAATCCTGATCATGTACAAGCGGTGCTCAATGCACATTCTCCATAGGTGTGTGAGGGGTTAGAGAAACAAGCTGCCGTCCTCTCTGAGGCCAGTCAGCTCCTTATCTCTACCAATAGTCAGTTCCAATATCTCTTCCTTATCTTTACCAATGCTGCCTCTTCTATTGTTTGTCCAAGAACACAGCTCTCTTTCAAGACTCAAGAATTCGCTGTTGCTGAGACTGACACTTGTGCTCAGGTATGGTCTTATTAGAAAAAGTACCGTGCTTTGTATACAAACTGGAACATCTAAGCCATTCTCTTTATTCATCTAATTATTTCTCAATGAACCGTGCCCAGATTTCAGATTGTTATATCTAAGCGTTATTTAGAATTGTTTCATCTTTTCTTCTAAGTCTGGTCAACCATACACTCCATGACTAAAAGCAGTATAAACTCTGATTCTTATCAGCTAATAGTATAAATAATTTGAACTTGCAGGCAGAAATTTTTCTAACCACAAGTAGATTTCAACTTCTGTCAAGTTGCCAAAGTAGAAAAACCTTGAGTGTCTTTGCCCTTCTTTCTTTACATCTAGGGTGGTCCAAGTGCTCTCTGTGACTCCTTCCAAATGTATAGCAAAATAGGATTAACATGGGTGCTGTATTTCTTCACTTAATTTGCCATAGGGGCAGCATACCATGATTCACAGGTAACCACAGAACTTTAGTGTATACTAGAAAATATAACAAATGAAATATTTAGTCAATAAGTGAAAATTATATAACATTTAAAAATTTTTATAATTTAAAAAAATATTATCTTGTTAAAAAGTCATTATTTATCATGTTTAAACAAACCAACATTGGTAAAGACCATGATGTAATAAAATCTGAGTGGAAGCTTCTAAAAGAATAATAATTCATATTATAAAGCATTTTATTTTATAAGGAAAGATCATCTAAAATCTGAAGGAATCTTATTTTAATCAAATTATTTTTAAAAATCTTTGCCCTCAGTTGCTGATTATTAAAGTCATTTTTCTTCCAAATGGAAATCATTGGAATCATTAATGCACACTAGGACAGAGTGGATAGGCAAGATAAAGCAAAGGTCACCCCCGGTCCTCAGACCTCCATACTTGTGCAGTGGGTTTCGGCAAGCACAAAGATACTTCCACTGGTCAGAAAAGAAAACACATAGCCTGGCCATCTTGGAATATCCCTGTCAAGGCTGCTGCCTGCTTTGGTACTGGTGACAAAGTTGACAATGTGGGCAGATTTGGTCAAGGATGAAATTGAATGGCTAGGAATCATTAAACACCTGGAGTCACAGATCACAAATCCCAAAAGCCTCTACACCACCTGGGCTGTGTGGGGATGTGAGGAAGGAAGGGAGTTCTACTGCTACATGTGGTCCCCTTGCCCTTGGGAGAGGTTCACAGGTGTGAAGAGAGGCTGGCATCAACTCCACCCATGAAAGGATGTCATGTACCCAAGGAGGGCTGCTTTTGCAAATGGCCAGTGAAACCCTCAGGGAGTCCATCCTGCCAGCCCACAATTTACTACTCTATCTCTTTGGATGAGGCACACCCAGATAATCCATACCTCCTTCCACATGATCTTTTCAGTTATTCTGTTCTCATGCACTAATAGTTTAATAAATGGGAATAAATGGAAGTGCCGGCATTCAAATTTCTGAAAAGAGAGAGTTTGGTCAGACCAAATAATCCATCTGCAAGAAACGCAGATTTCATTCTTTATAGGAACATGTTCCAGTGGTTTGCAACACATGTTGGGAGCTCCTGGAGCTGGTTATTGGTCAAGCAGTCAAGCTACCTCAGTATTGAAAAAAGCATCCTGCTGGACAATTATAGTTGTTAGTCACTAGGCAACATTACCCTCCCCCATGATACCAACTTTGCAAGTGTATAAAATAAATGCCCCTACTGTTGAAGTCAGTCCTTTTGTTCATCAGGTAAGAGATAACTCCACCGACCCCGGCTACTGTCTCTTGTCTTCATTTTTCTCATACCCACCACCATTTCTCTCCGGGGTACAATGAGAAATCAATGAGGTACACTACAAACACACTTCCCTTTTTCTGTATGATGCAACTTGTCCTTAAACTGAAAAATAATCATTTAATGGGGATTCTATGAAAAAAATAAATGATCAGTTTACAAAAGTGGCATTGCAGTGACCTTGCAGTGGTATTGATTTTGCATATGCAAGCCATAACCACAAATGCAGTCAGGACAACTGCAAAGCAGCAACACACACAATTCTACCTGTATATTTGAAACTCCTGCTCTTAGCTGGGCATATTGATGCATGCCTATAATCCCAGCACTAAAGAGGCTGAGGCAAGAGGATTATTGTGAGTTCAAGGCCAGCCTGATCTATGTTGCTGGACACTGTCTCAGAAACAACAACTCAAAAAACACCTGCCCACATCAGAAAAACCTTCCTGTCTCTTAATAGTAGAATCATCTGTCAGCTGTGGAATGCAAGTCACATTTGCAGGTACTGTAATGAAGAATAGTAATTACTCTACTAAACCTTAATTTATAGGAGAAATTATAAGTGTAAAAACAATTACAGTTTAACAAATCTATGCCTTTGCTGCTGTATGCTGGGTTATTATACATAAGTTTTCTTTTTTGTATTTTATTGCAAAGCATCTTCTTTAATATATGATAGGAACCATGAAATTATACTCCATGACCTGTCTGCAAGATCCTTCTGTATTTGAAATCATAATTGGATGTCACTCCACAGTGCTACTACTTCATTGCGAATAGGAACCCAACTGAAAATTTCTATGCCAATTTGGCATTAATTCTGTGGACAGCTTGAGAATTCAACAGAGATAAGAATTCTCTTGGTAGCATTTCAGCCCCCTCAAATAGGATAATTTACTATAGTTTTTGTTTCTATTAGATGCTTCCTCCCCTTCTATTGGTTCCCTCCACTCTCCTGCCTATCCTCTTCCTTCTCTTCTTGTTTATAAAGTGAAACACTCTGGGCATCATTTTTCATCTGAAAAGTGGGCTTGTTTGGAAGTCTGTGTTGTTGAATGTGTCACTAAATATCTACATGCATTAATGTGGAAATACTTTGGAAGTAAATGGTGATACATTTTAAAGAGACTAAATAATCCCCCGAAGAATTTGCATATTTGGAGGAATGTGAGGTCATGTGAGTGAACATTAACCCAGATTTTGTGTTGGACATGATCTGGGCTTTCAAGGTCTAGATTCTACATATTCTCTAAAAGGTGTTATTCCCTTCCAGATGGAATTGACCTTGAATGAGAAAGGTGTTTTGCAGACAGGCATCTCTTTCTTGTTTAAAGACCTTCTAAGTGGCATTGTTTACTCACCCTGGATTCACAGACATCGTGGTACATAGATAGGACAGGTGATGGGGTGACTTAGGGGTATAGTTTAAGGAATTCCCCAAAAAATAACTCATAAGCTTGGACTTCTTGCTAAAGTTCCATGTGATGGATGGTAATAATGTGTTTAGAAGTACCAGAGCAGGTTTGTATAGGAAGCAGTGTGGTATTAGTGGAAAGTTCTCAAAGGAGAAATAAGAATTAACGTATCTCAGTTATTTTCCTTATGACTGAGACACAATACCTGATACTCACAAGTTAAAGGAGAAGAGCTTTATTTTGGCTCACAGTTTGTAGAGGTTTGGGTCCATAGTTGTCTTGCTCCAAGGCTGAATGGCATGATGGAAGGGTCTGGGTGCAAGAACAATGCTCAACTCATGGCATCCAGGAAGCAGAGAGCATGAAAAGAGGAGCCTGGGAAAGAGATAGATACTGGCTTCCTGGCCATACCCCCAATGACCCAGCTAGTTTTCCCAGATGCCCTTTCTTAACAGCAAGTCACCTTTAAGCTCCCCTAATTCAATCACCTTTCAAAAACCCTGCCCATGAACAGATGAAGCTCTCAGGGGACGTCTACATATAAACTATAAGGCTAGGAGACAACAGTTTCAGAGTTCACCTACATCTGCCTCATTACTGCACCTAATGTCAGTTCAGAGTCGTCTACTCACATGGAAATAGAAACACACCAGTGTGGGTGTGTGGCAATTTTTAAAAAGTGTTTGCAGTTGTTTGGTCCACCTTGTTTCAAGAGTTTGAGGCAGATTCCTCATGCCACACCTGGGGAAGAATCAAGGGTGCCATTTCTAAGAGTAGGCCTGCAACTTCCTTACTTTCTCTGTGATCATCTGCTCCAGGAGAAGAAGCTGCCATATTGGAGGACATGTTCTTCTAGCCCTGTATGTGTACAAACCTTTATGACTAGGGGCTGGGGATTTAGCTCAGCGGTAAAGCGCCTGCCTGGCAAGCACAAGGTTGTGAGTTCGGTTCCCGGTACCGGAGAAAAACCAAAAAAAAAAAAACCTTTATGACTGTATGCTTGACCAACAGCTTGGGCAGGATGGAAGTAGATTTTGAATAAGGGTCAGGGATGTCAACTGAAGGTGAACTCAAGAGAAAGGGGCATTCAGGGGAACTGTATGTTGTCATCTGAGGGTCACCAGCCAGCATGTCACAGGCAGGAGTATCTGACACAACTTTGCGGTCATGGTCACATCATGCTCTTTGTCTCTTCCCAAAGGGATTCAACAGTGCCTTGATTCTCTCTTATCATTGTGTCATGACTACCTGGCAATGCATGTGAGAGCCTTTGAGAGAGTGTTTTAAAAACTAAGATTTAAAAACATGAGGTCTCCTTCTTTCTGTTTTCCGTTGTCAACATTGATGCACCAATCTAGGTATGAGCACTGTCTATATTTCTACTGAAAATCAGCTCTCTGGGATGTACAGATCCTGGCAGATGATAGGCAATGAGAACATGTTCATCAAGAATGGTGACTCCTATTTCTCAGGAAATACCCCATTAGGCTTCTGATTTGTTCTAAACATTGGAATCCTCTCAAAATTCGTGTGCTGAAACTTAATCCTCAGTGCAATAATACTAGGAGTGAGGGCTTTTTGGAAATGAGTAAATAGAGACCTGATGTCTTTATTTTAATGAATAGGATTAGTGCCCTTAAAAAAGAAATGAGCAGAAACATGGCTTTTTCCCCTATGGAGGGACACAGTAAGAAGGAGCCACCTCTGAAGAGCAAGCCTTCAATGGGTGTTAAATCTACTGGTGTCTTGAATTTGGACTTCCAGCCTCCAGATGAATGCACTGTAAATGTCTCTTATTTATAAATTATACTGTCTCTAGCGCTATGTTATTTTACCAAGAATAAACTAAGTCAGGTTTCAAATCTAATGGTTTATATCCCTTTAGATTTCCACACTTGACATGTCTTGTCACTTCTGGTGTTAGTGAGTGTGTTAGTCTTAAGAGAAATTGTGTGGGATCATTTTAATAGTTTCCAATAGGAGAAATTTCAGTGACTTGGTGCAGTTGTCTGTACACAGCTCTGACAAGGAGAAGAATCCACACCTACCCTTCCCCAAGTAAGCTCAAGCCCTAGCCCCCTCTGTAAGGTGGTAGTCAGTCCTCATAAATAATCTTTTTTTCTCTTCCTACCACCTGCTCATATTTGTGAGTCAACCGTGAGACCATGCTTCTGTGCTGGCATCAGTGTTGACACCCTGATTGACCAATACGGCACAAACATTTTACCTATGTCACCTGAAGGACTCACCCCTGCTCCTACTTCTTCCTTTCCCACTGTCACAAAGCCTAGACAGACCAACTTCACTCCAGTGCTCTACTTACACCTCCCTGAAGGCTACTGCTCACTATTCCTGTGCAAACCCATACATATTTCCCATGCATTCTCAACATAGCTCTTCTGAGGTACATGTTTCTGACCCTCTAAGAGTTTCTGAGTGTTGGGGAACTGACAAAATCATGCAATTGTTATGATTCCAATAAGGGTGAGGTTGGCTGTAAGGAAAACTTGTTCAAGGTAGAATGGATGAAAGGAGCAAGAGAGATGAGGTAGTTGGGGCCACCAGGAAAGGGATGAGGCAAAGCTTGCTGTACTGGAAGGACTGCTGATGTTCCATGTAGGACACGTCCCCAGAGCTGCAGTGCAGAGCTGGTATCATATTCACATACCTATGAGAAAGCTTAATTTATAAATTAGGCACACAAGAAATCAGAAATAATAGCTAATAATAAAAGAGGACAACTACAAACATATGCTGCAATAGAAGTTTTTTAAAGCTTATGAATTGTTTAGTTCAAACATTTTTCATATGATATTTTCAGACCACAGTTGACTCCAGGTCATGGAACCCAGGCAGAGAGAGAAACTGCAGAGGTGGGGGACTAGAGTGTGCCAGTTTCTCAGAGGGATAAACAGGCAGAGGATGTTCTAGGAAGACGGTCTAGATGCTGAAAGGAGGCAGTGTGAGGACAAGAGGGGGAGAGAGGTCAGGAGAGCCCTTGGGGTCACAGAGTGATCAAATTAGAGTACACAGAGCTTGGGCTGGGACTTGAAGATTGCATTAGGGCTTGCAGAATATTGATGTTATTACGAAAAAGAATTTGAAGTAAGGGAGTGGTCATCGCCTTTTCAAGCTTGTTATGTTTAAAAATAAAGCTTACGAATGTTAATTGGCTCTCAGTGCACTTTTAAATAACCCCAGTGAGGTTTACTATGGAATTCTAGGGCATATCAGAAATTAATCACAAAATGAGGCACTAGTCATGCAACTTCCATGAAACCTTAGACCTCTGTCTCCCCACAGCTTCTTTACATTTGTTTGATGACCAATTTATGGAAGGTAGGTTTTGCTGTTTTGGCTACTTTGCCAGCTATTCTTGCAGTGCTTAGAAGCTGATGCATATGAAAAGTATATGGAAGGGAAGAGTCTTTTGGTCTAGCCAGAGGATACGCTCCTTGGAATGCAGTCTGTTTTGATAACACTCAGAGATAGATTTGATAATCCACAATGATACACATGAATGTCCCATTCATTTTTCAAGGGGATGGTAACCTTTTGGCTCATGCACCATCCAGCTGCAGGAGAAGGCCACATCTATCACAATGACACATACCGCAGAGCAGCATATTGCTTGGCACTGGAAGCATAAAGATGAGCTCTGTTTTGGCTACAGAGAACACAAAAAATGTACAAATAAATGCACCATGCAACAAATGTGGGCCCTGGGCTTTGTCACTGCTAAGTTTTGTGAGTTCACCTCTCCTAGAGTTAGACATCAACTTCCATTCTGCAAAAAGTTTTGCTTGTTGTGTTCCAGCTTCTCTTAGCAACTCGGGTGGATGTTGGATGCATTATTTTATGCTGCCAGACTGGTTGCTTTCAGTTGAATTCATGGAGTAGCAGGACTGGTAATGTACCATCAGTAATGTATCAGCACGTGTTTTCTTAGCTTCTTTTGCTTCATACATCATCGTAGTCGACTGACCAAAAGATGCTTACTGAGAAGTTAGGATTTGCCAAGCTTGCTGCTGGGCTCCAGGGATAAGTGTGAATGAGACACAGCTTCATCACTGTAGAAGCCATGGTCTAGGAAAGATAAACAGCTGCCTCGTTGTGATGCAGAGGGCTTCCTGTAGTGACCTGGAATTTGAGAGAATAGTGCATATATGGATAACATCCAGAACCTCTGTGTCCCTTGTGCTCAGTGCATGGATAATTGCCTTCACCTGTTCCTATATTATAAGGAAGACTGATTCTGATGAAATGAGGAGAGTTCATCCAACTGCTTTTGAAAGTTTTTCCACACTCCCTGCACCCCCTTGCAAGCCCTCCACCTCAAAGCCTGGATGTGATGGTTATAAAGCAGTGGTATCCAGCACCAGGGGGTTGTGCCCCCTTTTTCTATGATGAGAGACATCTGCCAATCTCTGCAGATGTTTTCTGACTGTCGTGTTTGTCAAGGGTAGGGTGCTTCTGGCATCTAGTGACTGGAGGTTAGGGTTACCATCAAATATCTTACAGTGTACAGACCTGTCCGCAGCAACCAGCGTTATCTGGCCTCAGATAACAACTGTGCAAGCTTAGGAAGCAGCATGGAAGACGTTTACACAAACCAAGAACACTGCTAAATGGTGGTGAACTATGCTGTGACATGAAAAAGAATCTCTTCAAGTTGTCATTCTCTCCTGTATCTGCTCACCTGTAGAAGTTCAGACAGAGGGTTCTCTCTATCCAGGCTGTTTTGAATGTGGGGAGGTGTTGCATTCCTCCCAAGGTTCTTCCTGCCCTGGTGACAACCCAGCCCTCTCGTAGCCACATCAGTGAGGTTCTTAGACATTCTTTTCCATTCCCTCTTGCTGCCTGGCAACTTGTGACTCAGAGTCCACCCACTCCCAGCAGTTGCTGTCTGTTCGCTCTCAGCAGCTGTCACCCTCCACTGCTGTTCTGAGTCTCTGTTGCCCAATCCCTACTTCTGTCCAAGTTGGAAACTCCCCACCCTGTCCCCATGGTCATGATTCCTAAAGACAACCTCGGATGGCCTGGGTGGTGGCAACTGCAGTCTCTAGAGGGACTCCAAAGATAAGCACTGTTGCCAGTCTGTGTCTCTGGGCTTATCTGAGTCACTCTATGCAGTGCAGCAGCAGTCCAGCCCTCACTGCCATGGGCTCCTATTTCAGGGTGAGGTCGTGCAGTGATCCTTCAATTTTTCCCTTCCTTTTCCAGAACATACCACTCCCATGGCCAGGTGACCAGAATCTTCTTTATAATTCGCAATAATCTTGAGATCTCAACTGTCTTAAATAAGTATGATATAACTTAAATAATATTAATAATTTAACTCTTTGCATAAATAACAGAGTGCTTATTTAGAAGCTGAGACTTGACTTGGCCTTTGTGATTTCTTCTAATGTGTGTTTTGTGCTTTGTAATTACCTTTAACATAATTATCTGATGTAATGTGATAACTATTGATAATGACTAATATTTATTGCTACATTCTAGTCATTGAGCTAACTGGTTACATGATATTTCTTTCTATTCCCACAAAACACAGTGAGGTCAATGCCTTTACTTAGTTCATTTGGCCAATAAGAACGCTATACTTTAGTTTATTAAATGTTTTCCATGAAAAATATAATGAGTAGAAGAGCTGAAATTCATCCTGTTTGCAATTCCTGAAAAGCGGTAGAATACGTGTTATGAATGAAAATCATTTCTTCTTATGCTTTCCTATTATCAATCATAATCTCAAATGTTACAAAAAGCATTGAATGTTCTCAAGACTATTATAGAAAATAATGCAGAGGAACAGCAGCAGTGTGTGCTGTCATTTAACACCACAGTGACCTAAAATGTCACATACCTTTAGTGGCTTGTATAAATAGAAGAAGGACAGTTTAACACGCACACAGATTCTATGACCTATCTTCCTCATTTAGGTGTCTATTTAATCCTCGACAGAGAACTGCAGTTACAATTCACTTTGTTTAATTTTAATTTATTGCTATTTTTACTAGTACATGTTTGCAATATTTAGTGATTGCATTCATCATGGGGAATTGGAACATGCACACAATGCATCTTAATTCTTTTCATTTCTCCTTCCCCTCCTCTCTGTCTCCATCTCTTGGTCCCCTTTCTATTTACAAAAGATCCATCTCTCTGTTTCTTATGATCTATCATTTGTTTTTCTCTTTATTTATACTTCAGGCTTCTTATATAAAAGAAGAAAAGACCTGTACCAATATAATCAGAGATGAAAAAGGCAAAATCACAGCAGACACCCCCCAAATCCAGATCATTAGCTACTATAAAAAATTGTACTCCAACAAATCGGAGACAATTGAATAAATAGACAGATTTCTGGACACAAAAAGAATTACTAACACAGAACCAAACAGACAAAAACTGAACAATTCAATAACAGGTTATGAAATACAGCTCATTTTACCCTCTTTCATAATATATATACTTCTATATAAAATACTTACTGGGAAAATGCTTATCACATTTCAAGGTGTTGTGTAAATTAATTTGTCTTTGTTTATATAAATATCACAGACAGATGTTTGAAAATTTAGCAAGATCAATCTCTGTAGAAAAGTAAATTAACTATGATTAACTTCTGACCCAAGAGCACTAGCCTTACCTAGAATGCACTCAGCACTGTATTAGCAAGAATTTCTGTCTTTGATTGCTTAATTACCCCTGTATCTCCCTGTGGATAGGAACTGGCTGTCCTTTTTGCTAGCAAATTTGGAATTGTGTTCAGACTTTACGAATGATTTTCAAATAGCTCAGGGCCTGGCCTGTCCCAACATCAACTGGGCCCTTTGCCGTTTCATGTGGGGAAGATCTTCCTTAACCAAGCCTGAATCTACACCTAGATGTTGCTGACCTCATCAGCCATTGATTGCAGAATAAGATCATGCTCCTCACAGCATTCAAATCATCATAACTAAAAACACACTGATATAACCAGAAATTAGGCTTTCAAGTTTCTGGCATTTCCTTTTTTCCAAGGGTCACCTGTCACAGAAGAGCAAGGGCAGCCACCTCTCCATGCCAAACCTGGTCTCTGTTTCCATTCTGAACTGTACTCCACTCTGTGACTACCAAGTCCTCTATTTGGTGTGTCCTACTGTTCTTCCCTGGGAGGTCACTCTGAGAGGTGTTCTGGGTCCCCTGGGCTCTGTGGCTGTCCCCATTTGCCTGCTTTTCTCTATGAAGTGCCCTTGGGTAGCAGCTGCCTGCCTAAGCTGCCTAAGCTAGGCACCTGTACTTCTTGAGGTGTCCTGGGGTTGTCACATGGGGGATGTAGAGAAAGCTCTGTGCCCCTGTCATGACCATGGAGGTAGGGGCTGTTCCAATGCTTTTGCTCCTAACTTCAGCATCAGGTGATTAAAGGGAGAGACCCTCAAACAATCAGTGCTGTTTCTACACAATTCCAAAAGGGTGTATCACCCTGAAGGAGGCTGTCTGGGGAGACGTCACCTCACCAGGAGCTTACTGACTGTATCCCTCAGTGCTGAGAAGGTGTTGCCTTCACACCTGCATAACACAATTCCAGGTCAAATTTTTTTTAGGTTCTAAGCTGGAACCTGATAGAGAGACAAGTGGTCCTGTCATTTCTGCACACTGTGAGGGGCACGGCGGTCTTTCAGTCCTGTCCCCAATGCTTCTCTTTCTCAAGGGACCTTTGGAGCTGGGAGCTGGCTTATGCTCTCCTCAGCCCTGCTATGACTCCCCTCTATGCAGTCTTGCTGAGCTTTTCCTGAGCATTCAGGGACAGTCTGCAGCTTCACCTGTGTCCACATAGGAGACCTGAGCTTTCTCCTCGGTCCTCTGCGCATCTGAATGCTCCACATTTTAGATCCTTGGCGTCCACCCTTGCTGTGAAGATGCTGCCTATGCCTGAAAATGAATTGGCTTTGCTGGGAGATGTGGGGTCATCTCTGTATATCTGGATGCTCGAGCTCTCCGATGGTTTCTTGTCCTGCTTTTATGGCCATTGGCCTCTGTGTAGCAGTGGGTGTGGTGGGGACCAGGGACACAGGTATGACTGTAAGTCCTCTCCACCTCTCACCAATCCCTGCCTTTCCCTTCCTCCATGACTAAGCCAGCTGTCCCAGTGCTCAAGGGACATTCTGAGCCAATCTCAGAGTTTGGTAAATGAATGTGTATGCAGATTTTGTTCAATATTTCCACTTTTCCTTTTATAAGAACTTCCTTTTGATCATAACATCACTTTCCTTTGATTCTTCAAACTCAAATTCTTTTTTTATTTTAAAAATAAAAGGAGGAAAACATTAACAGATAGAGAAGCTTTTTTTACAAAATAGCAAAAGAACAGTACAGACAATACAGAGTTACAAAGTAGTAGGAAATTAACAATGCTTATTGTATTACTTATTGATATCTTCAAAGTGGTTTCTCATGAAAACAAATAGAGACATGCAGTATTGATCAATCAAGGACTCGTTAACAGTTTCTTTCAGCAAAGAAATAGAAGGCAGTAGATCAACTATGTTAACTATCCTGTATATACATGCATATAAAATTTCTCCTTCTTTCCCTTCTCTTTTCCCACATTCCAGTTGTCCTTTACCATTGAGTGTATTCCTATCATTTCACAATGTCTATCATATGTCTGAATTTATATTATCCCTTTCAGGTTTTACACTAGTGAGACAATACATTGCTTGCACATGCAGGTCTAATTTATTTCACTTATGAGTATGATCTCTAGTTGTGACCATTTACCTATAAAAGCCTCAAGTTTATCTTTCTTTATAGCTGAGTAATACTGCATTATATAAAAGTACCACAATTTTCTTATCCAATCCTCGGTGCATGGACATTTGGGATGCTTCCACAATTTAGCAATTACAAATTGTGCTGCTCTGAACATAGGTGCACATATATCACTGTGATATGATGTTTTTAGATCTTCTGGGAAAATACCCAGCAGGGGGATAGCTGGCTTGAATGGGACCTCTAGACCTAGTTTTCTGAGGAATCTCCAAACTAATTTTCACAGTGGTTTCACCAGTCTGTGTTCCCACCAGCTGTGGAGAAGCGTTCCTAGTTCTCCACAGCCTCCCCAGCATTTGTTATTGGTTGATTTCTTAATGCTAGCCATTCTTACTGGGGTAAGGTGAAATCTCAGTGTTGTTTTAATTTGCATTTCTCAAATGACTAATGATGTTGAACATTTTCTCGTGTATTTATTTGCCATTTGTATTTCTTTCTCTGAGAAGTGTGCATTCATCTCAGCTGCACATTTTTAGATTGGGTCTTTGAATTTGGGGGGGTCTGATTTTTTTTTAATTCTTTATTTGTTCTAGATAGAAACCCTTTGTCCGAGGGACAGTCAACTAAAATGTTTTCATAATTTGTGGGTTTTCTTTTTACTCTGCTGGTGATTTCTTTAGATGTGCAGAAACTTGTCAGTAGGATGAGATCCCACTTGTTGATTCTTTGAAGTATTTCACATATGGCTTGGTTTTTGTTCATGAACTCTTTGCCTACCCCTATGTCTTCAAGATTTTTTCCTAATTTCTTTTCCAATAGATTTAGTGTTTCTGTTTTAATATTGAGATCTGTGATCCATTTTGACTTGAGTTTGCTGCATGGTGATAGACTTCAGTTTATTTTCAGTCTTTGGCAGATGGCAAGCCAATTTTTCCAGCACCATGTATTAAATAGTCTACCATTCTTCCAATGAGTTTGACTGACCCCTTTGTCAAAGATTAGGTGGCTGAGGGGGCTGGGGATTTAGCTCAGTGGCAAAAGCACCTGCCTGGCAAGCGCAAGGTCGTGAGTTCAGTTCCCGGTACCGGAGAAAAACCAAAAAAAAAAAAAAAAAAAAAAGATTAGGTGGCTGAGTGTGTTTGCGGTTCTGTCTTTGTCTTCCAGTCTGTTCCATTGATCCTCTGGTCTGTTTTTTAGCCAGTACCATGTTGATTTTATGACAGTAGATTTGTAGTATAATTTCAGGTCAGGGATTGTGATTCCACCTGTCTTGTTCTTGTTGCCCCGGATTGCTTTTACTATTCTGGGTCTCTTCTGGTTCCAGATGAATGCAAGGCATGTTTTCTCTAGATCTGTGAGGTATGCTAATGGTAGTTTAATGGGAATTGCATTGAATCTGTACAGCAGTTTTGGGAGTATGACTATTTTCACAATGTTGGTTCTTCCTATCCAGGAGCAAGGAATACTTTTCCATTTACTGAAATCTTCTTTGATCTCTTTTTTCAGAGTACTGTAGTTTTCTTTGAAGAGATCTTTTACTTCTTTTATTACATTGATTCCTAAATATTTCAATTTCTTGGATGCTATTGTGAATGATATAGTTTACTTAATTTCTCTCTCAGTCTGTTTGTTATTTGTGTATAGGAATGCTATCGATTTTTGGGTGTTAATTTTGTATCCAGGTACACTGCTTAACTTGCTGATTAATTCAAGGAGCCTTGCTGAGTTTTTGGGGTCTTCCATGTAAAGTATCATGTCATCTGCAAATAGAGATAGTTTTACTTCTTCCTTTCCTATCCTTTTTCCTTTTATTTCTCTCTTGTCTAATTGCTTTTGCTAATGGATCCAGAACTATATTGAACAGTAGTGGTGACAGCGGACATCCTTGTCTTGTTTCCAGTTTTAAAGTAAAAGCTTTCAGTTTTTGTCCACTTAGAATGATGTTGGCTGTTGGATTGTCATAGATGGCTTTGATCAAGTTAAGGTAAAGACCATCTATTCCTATTTTCTGTAGAGTTTTTATCATGAATACATGTTGTACCTTGTTGAAAGCTTTTTCTGCATCTATTGAGATGATCATGTGATTTTTGTCTTTGTCTCCATTGATATGGCATAGAATATTTATAGATTTGCAAATATTGAACCAACCCTGCATTCCTGGAATGAATCCAACTTGGTCGTGGTGCATGATTTTCTTAATAATTTGCTGCATTCTCTTTACTAGTATCTTATTGAGTATCTTTGCATCTATATTCATTAGGGAGATTTGTGTGTAGTTCTCTTTCTTTGTTGGGTCTTTCTCTGGTTTTGGTAGAAGTATAATACTTGCCTCCAGAATTGAGTTAGGGAGAATTGCTTCCTTTTCAATTTCATTGAATAATTTGAGGAGTGTTGGTATTAAATCTTCTCTGAATTTCTTGTAAAATCCTACTGTGAATCCTTCAGCACCTGGAGTTTTCTTTGTTGGTGGGTTTTTAATCACATTTTCAATCTCTTTAATTGATATTGGGTTGTTCAGGAATTTTATATCTTCTTGACACAACCTTGGCAATTTGTACATATCTAGGCATCTGTGCATTTCTTCTGAGTTTTCTATCCTATGGGAGTAAAGATTTTCAAAGTAGGTATTAATGATCTGAATTTCTGTGGAATCTGTAGTAATTTCACCCTTTTCATTCCTTATTGCATGAATCTGAGTTCTTTACTTCCTTTTCTTGATGACATTGGCTAGGGCGTTATCAAATTTATTTATTCTTTCAAAAAACCAAGTCTTTGATTCATTTATTTTTTGGAGTGTTTTCTTTGTCTCGGTTGCATTAATTTCTACCCTAATCTTTATAATCTCCCTTCTTTGGGCTTTGGGCTTGACCTGTTCTTCTTTTTCCAAAAGCTTGAGGTGCAGCATTAGGCTATTTATCTGTTCTTTTTCTGTTTTCCTAATGTGTGAATTCACCACTATAAATTTCCCTCTGAGGACTGCTTTCCTTGTATCCCATAGATTCCGGTAAGCTGTATTTACATTTTCATTCATTTGTAGGTATTTTTAAATTTCCTCTTTAATTTCTTCTGTGACCCATTCGTTGTGCAGGAGGTTGTTGTTTAATTTCAAAGTGTTTGTGCAGTTTTTGGAGTTCCTTTTGTTATTAATTTCCAATTTCATTGCACTGTGGTCAGATAATATGCACAGGATAATTTCAATTCTTTTGCATTTCGGTAGGTATGCTCTGTGGGCTAGGATGTTGTCTGTTTTAGAGAATGACCCATGTGCTGCTCTGAAAAATGTGTATTCTGATGTTGTCAGGTGGAACACTCTGTATACATCTGCTAAGTCCATTTGTTCACAGCTTTGGTTCAGAGCAGTTATTTCCTTGCTGATTTTTTGTCAAGTTGACCTATCCCTTTGTGTTAATGGGGTGTTGAGGTCCCCTGTTACAATACCGTTATTAATTATATAAGTTTTCATGCCTGTTAAGAGTTGTCTTATATAATTTGGAGGTCTGATTTGGTGCATACGTATTTATGATTGTTATCTCAACCTCTTGCAGTTTTCCCCTGACAAGTATGTAGTGCCCTATTTTATCCCTTTTGATTGTTGTCGGTTTGAAGTTTACATTGTCTACAAACAGCATAGCTGCCCCTGCTTTTTTCTGGGTTCCTGTTGCATGGACGAGTGTTTTCCATCCTTTGATTTTTAGTCTAGGGATTTCCTTTTGAGAGAAATGTGTTTACTGTATGCAGCATATCATTTGATTTTGTTTTTTAATCCACTCTGTCTATCTGTTTCTTTTGACTGGAGAATTGAGGCCATTTACATTTATAGTTATAACTGATATGTATTGATTTATCATTGTCAAGTTGTTTACTTGCGTTGGTGTCCTACTTTTTCTACCTTTTTACTTGCTTACTCTTCTTGATGTGTCAATTCTACTGTTGTTCTTGAAATTGTGATGAGATTTTTCTCTGTCTAGAATATCTTTTAGCACTCTCTGTAATATGGGCTTGGCACTCATGAAGTTCTTCAATTGTTCTTTGTCGTGAAAATATTTTATTTCTCTGTTGAATTTGAGAAATACTTTGGCAGGGTACATCAGTCTTGGATGGAAGTTGTTCTGTCTCAGGACGTGTAATACTTCACTCCAAGTTCTTTTTGATTGGATGGCTTGTGCTAAGAAGTCTGCCGTGATTCTGATGGGCTTTCCTTTATAGGTAATCTGTTTCTTTTCCCTAGCAGCTTTTAATATTCTGTTCTTTTTCTGGAGATCTGGGAACTTGACTGTTATATGTCTGGGTGTAGTTTTATTTTGGTTGTGGTTGGTTGGAGTTCATTGTGCACCATTTACCTGTATATCACATTCTGTTTCCATACTTGGGAAATTTTCTGCTATTATTTCTGCAAATATTCTTTTTATGTCAGTTGTGTTGCCTCCTGCTGTTTCATTGACTCCTATAAGTCATTCATTATTCCTCTTTGTCTCGTCTTGCAGTTGTTGAATTGACTTTTCCTTGATCCTTGTTAATTTTATGAGATCCTTTCTTTCACTGTTGCTAGCTGTCATGCTGTCTTCAAACTCTGAGATTCTATCTTCAGCTTCATTGAAGGGGTTTTGGTAGCTTTCAATGTCAGCTTTGTTTTCCTGGAAATCTCTTTGAATCTGGTTCATGCATTCTAAGTCTTTTCTATATTTTTCATTTAGTGCTTCTGTCCATTTCCTTTGTTCTTCTATTTTCTTATAGATTTCTTCTTCAGACTTTTTGAGCATTTCCTTCATTATTCTTGTCATCTCACTTTTTGCCTGAGAAATTATTTCTGAGCTCATTTCTTCTATGGCTGTATGGAGTTGTTTCTTTACTTCCATTGCAATCATTTAATCTATTTCAGCACGTGTTTACCAAGTTCTCCTATGTCAATGTCTCCTGGACTTGTTCTGAGTGGGGTGGAGTTCTGCAATTGTGTTTTAGTCCTTCATTTTGTCATTTTTGCTACCAGATGCAGAAAGCTCAGTTTCCCTCTTCAGTTGCTGCATAGCAAAGGCTGTTAGTGTCCCTATTTTTCCTGTTGTTCAGGTTTGCCCCTCAGTGTCTGCTGAGAAGCTCACCTTAGTCTGGGGTTTTCTGAGAGTTGTTGATTTGTATCTCATTATCCCAGGTCTCAGACATAGGCATTGGTGTCAACTGATATAGACCATCTGTTCCAGCATCCCCTGGCAGTTCAGGGCATGTGCACAGCTGAGACTCGGGTTGCACTGGTGTGACAATGCCAGTCCAGTGGACCTATGTCCCCAGGCTGTTCAAGGTACAGGGAAAACCTAGACGTATACTGCAGGTTTGACAGATTGTGAACCACCTGATTCTGTGCTCCAGTCAGTTCAGGACTCATACAGGAACTAGATGTGGGCTGGACAGACAGCAGTCACAGACTGCCCATGCTTGTGACCCCCCAGGGGGTCTGGACACAAGTAAAGCACCGCCTCAAACAGTGAGACCAGCAGCTTTTGGAGCGCTCGCTCACTTGGCGAAGGGCCCGTGCAGGGAGGGACATGTGAACCCCAGTGAGAGCAGTCCCTGGGGCTTCTGAGTGAGGAATTCCTGTCTGCTGCTGGTGCACAGAGTTCAGAGACTCAGACTGTAATAGCGGTGAGGTCCTGGGTAACCAGTTCTGCCCCCAGGAACTTTTTATTTC
Source organism: Chinchilla lanigera (assembly GCF_000276665.1). Taxonomy (NCBI): domain Eukaryota; kingdom Metazoa; phylum Chordata; class Mammalia; order Rodentia; family Chinchillidae; genus Chinchilla; species Chinchilla lanigera. The sequence continues at coordinate 2,922,831 of NW_004955487.1, forward strand.
TTTTCTCTTTTACCTCATCCTCATTGTTCTATCCTTTTGCTTTACTTTCCTATTTATCTATTTTAACTCATAGATTTTATGTACTCTTTCAGGTTCTTACACTAGTGAGATAATGTGATGGTTATACATGTTACTCTGATTTATTTCACTTATGAGTATGGTCCCTAGGTGTGCCCATTTACCTATAAAAGCCTTGAGTTTATCTTTCTTTATAACTGAGTAATATTCCATTATTTTAAAATACCACAACTTTTTATCCATTCAGAACTTTACAAATTTTAAAGAAAATAATTAGTTCATTCTCTCTCTCTTTTTCTTTTTGTATTAATTGAATTGATTGGTACATTTTAAGTGTACATAATAATCACATTTATCATATTGACTTTGTACCTTCCGTGATCTAACTTGATTCTTTTTTCCTCATTCCCCTCCCCTTCCTTCAACTTCTCTTCCCCATCTTATTTACAGAAGCTTTATTTTCATATCTTCCTTCTTTTCTTTCATTTTTTTCTTTTCCCTTCCTTTCTTTCCCCCTCAGCACTCCCTATTTCCCCTTCTCATTTGAACATTTTCTTCCTATGTCACAATAACTACTATATATTTTGGTCCTTATTTATACTTTTGGTTTCTCACACCAGAGAAACAATGTGGTATTCACACTTGTGGGTCCGGTTTATTTCACTTTATTTATTTATTTTTATTTATTTATTGTTTATTTATTTCACAAATGTATGGTTTCAAGGTCCATCCATTTAGCTAAAAATGCTCAGGCTTATCCTAATTTATGGCAGGGTAGTACTCCATTGTATTAAAAAACCATATCTTCTTTATCCATTCATCAGCTGATAGGCATTTAGACTGTTTCCAAGATTTACCTATTACAAATTGTGTCACTATAAACATGTCTGTGCATACATTGCTGTGATATAATGTTTTTAACTCTTTCAGGAAGATACCCAGAAGGGGGATAACTGGGTAAAATAGAATCTCTACTTCTAGTTTTTTGAGAAATCTCCTTATTGATTTCCACAATGGTTCAACCAGGCTACACTCCCACCACCTGTGGAGAAGTGTTGCTCTTTCCCCATAGACCCTCCAGCAGTTGTTATTAGTTGATTTTTTCATAATAGTCATTCTTTCTGAGGTGAGATGGAATCTGACTGTTATTTTACATTGCATGTCTCAAATGACCAGTGATGTTGAACATGTTTTCATATATTTACTTACCATTTATACTTCTTCATCTCAGAACTGTCTATTTCAAATGCCCATTTTTGGGTTGGATCTTTAAATTTGAAAGGTTGGATTTTTTGAGTTCTTTATATATTCTAGATAGAAATAGTAGTACTTTGAGGAACACTTGGCAAAATTTTTTCCCACACTATGGGTTATCTATTCACTCTTTTGGTGGTTTTTCTTGCTGTGTAAAAGGCCATTTATGACAAACTAACAGCCAATATCAGTCTAAATGGACAAAAACTGTAAGCTTTTACTCTAAAATCAGGAAAAAGACATGATATCCACTGTCATTACTTATTTAATATAGTTCTGGAAACATTAGCCATAGCAATTAGACAAGAAAAGAAATAAGAATAGGATGACAAGATGGTAAATTATCATTATTTGTGGATGACATAATACATTACATAGAAGGCCCCCAAAACTTTAGCAAAATACTTTTAGATTTAATAATCAAATTCAGTAGCATAGGTGGATACAGAATCAACACTCAAAAATCAATAGCTTTCCTGTACACAAATTACAAACTCACTGAAAAGCAACCTTTCACCATAGCATTTAAAATAAAAAAAGAAATACCTAGGAATTAATCTAATAAAGGAAGTAAAAAAACTCTACACTGAAAACTACAGTATTCTGGAAAAGGAAATTGAAGAGGATATCAGAAAATGAAAAGATATCATTTGTTTTGGGGTATGAAGAACCAATATAATGAAAGTGGACATACTTCTGAAATTGTTACACAGACTTAATGCAATCCTATCAAAATTCCAACAGTGTATCTCACAGAATGAAAGAAAACAATCTTAAAATTCTTTTGGAACCAGAAGAGTCCTAGAATAACAAAGGCAGTTCTGTGCAACAAAGACAAGGCAGGAGCCTTTCACCATCCCTGACTTGAAATGATACTCTTTTTTCAAATATTTGGGTTTTTTTTACTGTTCACTGCAGACCTAAAGCATCAAGCTTAATGTATAAAGTTGCATGATAACATCTTTGTTCTACAATGTTTCTATCCTTTTATCTATGATAAAATCCCCTTGATCTATTTGGTGGGAAAGCCATAGGTAGTGTGGTTCAGGAAAAAGCCTGTTACATAGCATCTTTATGTATTTTACTGTCATAGTTGTGATTCAATATTAATCATAAAATACATATAGATGCTTAATTTTTTAAACCAATTTTACAGGCTTCTGTCTGGTAATCTAAACAACTACTTTGAAGATGACAACAACATGCAATATACCAGCCTTAGTTGAATTCCTAGTATCCTGTTTAGTGAAATTCTGTATTTTTTTCATGTTTTATTATTTTTAAAAATACATACATGTCATAAAACAAATAACATGTCTTCTTTGGCATAACATTGAATTATAAATGTTGAGAGAAAAAAAGAGGGGAGCCCACCATACATTCCCCCTGACAGAACTCTAAAAAAATCTTATTATGCTTATATGATCTAATTTCTATCTTATATCACATAAAAAACAGCTTTAGCTTCAGTATTTGGGAAGTAGTTAATGGTTCTATGATTTATCAAATATTATGCAATTTACATATAGTGAATTCATTCTTTTAATTCATCTTCCAGAAATAGTCAAGTAACAGGTCTTTTTGCCTTTCTGTTCCTTTCAATTTTTCCTTTAGTCTGTAGAGGTTGGTTATCATCTATGACAACCTCCTGCTTCCTGTAGGGCTATTTAAGGATCCCAGTGTAATTATGGGTTGAATTCTGTTGTAGTCAGACATTTACAAGGGGGAACAATACAGGACACACAATTTATAAGATTCTTTTGCAATAGTCACCTAGAGTTATACACAAAGAGAGTGCAAGAAATCTATCCACACACTAAAGACCAAAGAATCCAGCTGAGGGCCTGTATCCTATGACAGTGATCTGCATGAGTGCAGCTGAAGACTTAGAGTCCATAGCAATGCCCCCACACATCCAACTGTAGGCCTAGAGCCCACGACAATGTCTCATGCAGGTCTGTTTCATGGGTCTGTGCTGGGAAGGCCCAAAGGTCAGTGGTGGAAGCTAGAAAGTCTGTGCCAGTGGAATGAAGGATCTGTGCTAGCAGGCTGAGGGATCTGTATTGGAGGCAGGAAGTGACAAAGCAAAGACCAGAGCTCCCCTGAAAAGTACCACAGCTATCTTCAGTGACAGCAAGGTCCCAATCTCCTCTAATAATGAGAACAGCCAAGTCTATAGCAGGAAAGTCAGTGCAACAAGCTTCTCCATGACACTGAACAGTGCACCATCTTGCCCACTGGAGCCAGGGAGCAATGCTCAAAGTAAGGAGCTCTCTCAAAGTAAATTGTAGCCATTCTCAGTGACAACAAGGTCCCAAGCTCCTACAACAATGAAAACAGCTGCATTTATATCAGGAAAGCCAGCATGACAAGGTCCTTGAAGAGAGCCAATGGCTCCTCAACTGCTTCCTAGAAGCTTCACTTCTTCTTCTTCAGTTCTTCCTTTTGTGTTGTAGGTAACAATCCTCAGGTGGGCCTTCCATACCCAGCATCAAGCTGGCTCAGTTCAGCTGGGTGTTACAAGTTGACTACCAGTTGTAAATCCACCACAAATTCCATTATTTTTGGTCCCATGGGACTGGAAGAAAGAACCCCTACGTGTGTTAAAGACCATGAAGTCTGTGATCCTGTACATCCTTTCAGTCCATGCTACCTTTCAGCCTGGATTTCTGAGCAACAAAACTATTTTACTTTGTGTTATTATTACCCAGAAATCACTTGCATCTACTTTTCTAGATTGTTCTTAAAATTTGAAATTGGTGCACTTAGCTGTGATTGGATTTTATTATAACACTATAAAGCCATTGCCAGATCAGCCCACCTCTGACACCCTCCACACACTCCTCTGTGTCCAGCACAACAAGAGGCCGATCTAGGGTGTGGTGTCATCCCTATCACCTCTCTTTTGCCATCTGTCTTGGTTACTTTTCTCTCATTGCTGAGACAAAATACCTGATGCCCAAAAGTAAGGAAGGAAAGGTTTGTTTAGCTCACAGTTGGTGGAGGTTACAGTCCATACTCAGCTGGCTCCAAGGCAGAGTGGTACATGGAGGAGGGCAACAGTTCATGGCAGCAGAAAAACAGCAAAAGCAACAAGAGCAAAAGGGAAGAGCAGTGGCCAACCGCCTCTTTCTCTCCCTTACATATGCAAACTATCCACTCTAGGGGGTGGGTGTAGCATTCACAGCCATAATCCCAGCATTGGATCATGGATCAATCAAACTCTAAAAGCCTGCCCCATGACTGCATGCAGATTTGAAGGAACATACAGACACAAACCATAGCACAAACCATTTCCACCTTCAGCCCTTTCCATCTGCCATCTTGGACAGCAGAGGTTTCAGCAAGTTTCACATGAGAGAGACAATTTAACAGCTTATTAAAAGTTTGGAGTACATGGCAAGTCAGTCAACTGATGAATCTTCAATACTTTGCTCTCCCAGAAAAGGCACACATCTATACTGATGTGCCAAAGTTCTGTTGTAGCACCAAGAACTTTGAGCACAGATTTTCCGTCTGGATCGTTTTTCTTTCATTAGCCACAAACATGGGATCTTTTATATAATTTTCAGAATCAAGATGGAATGTGGCTGCTTCATCCTTCAATTGGTGTGGGTCTTTCTTCAGACTTCTACAAATATTTCACTCATACTGAATTCCCATTTTTTTGCATTCACAACTAACTGGTTCCCTTGATATTGGATTATATTACAGAACAATAAAGGGCAGTCATGGTTTGTGTCTAGATGTCCCTCCCTCAAAGCCTCATGCACTCATGGAGTGGCATCTACTCTTTGCGACTGAGTAGTTGTTCAGTGCTAAGATTATGGGTGTGAATGCTATACCCACCCTGGGAGAGGTAGTCTGAATACACTATAAGGGAGGGAAAGGGGCTTGCTCTTGCACTCCTCCCTTTTTGCTCTTATTGCTTTTGCTATTTTCCACCACCACAAACTGTTGCCTTCTTCCATGTGCCACTCAGCCTTGGAGCCAGCCGAGTATGGACTGAAACCTCCACAATGTGTGAGCTAAATAAACCTTTCCTTCCTTAACCTTGGGTGTTGGGTATTTTGTCTCAGCAATGAGAGAAAAGTAATCCAGACAAGCCCTCTCCCCTATGAACATGCTGGTGGAAGTAAGAACAGTCAGCCTCCTCTTGAGCCAATAACTGAACTGGTAAGAGCAGAAATATCTGTGAGGTTCAAGAGAAACTAATGGTCCAGAGGGTCCCACAGGCTCTGTAAGTTCATAGATAACTGACAAATCAGGTAAAATGCATGCAGGTGAGAAGCTCTTTTTGCACCTAGAGCTTCTAGGATGCATTACTCCTCTCTAGAATGTTTCACCTGAACTTTACTCACTTGCTCCCATACTTCAAATATGTTTCTCAAAAGTTCACATGTTGGCCACTTAACTCCCCAGTTCACTTCTTACTAGTATTTGGATCTGCTCCCTTTGGAAGCAATTAAAACTGGACATCTTGCATGCATGTTCACAGCAGCACAACTCTTAAAAGCTAAAACTTGGGAGCAACCTATATGTCCACCAAAGATGAATGGATACAGAAAGTGCACTGTCTACACACAGTGGAGTACTACTTTGCCTCAGACTATTACTACTGCTATTATTCTGACATAAAGAAGGATAAATTCAAGTCACCTGCAGGAAAATAGATGCATCTTGAGATCATGATGTTAGGTGAAATAAATCAGACACACAGGTTTAAGTACCACACTGTTTCTCTTACCTAAGTGCCCCACAGTTCAGTATCTATGAAACCAAAGCAAATACTTGTCTCCATTCAATTATCTTGGGGGAAGGCCTCCAAATGAAGTAGGGGAAAGAAATTCACAACCTGCTAGATGTCCAGAATGCAGAGGTTATGTTCTCTAAAACTGAAGAATGAATTCTATGAATAATAGAGGTTAAGAGTAGGAAGAGCTGCCAGACGTGGTGGCTCACGCCTGTAGTCCCAGCACTTGGAAGGCTGAGGCAGGAGATTCGCTGTGTTTGAAGCCAGCCTCAGCTACAAAGTGAGTTCACAGTCAGCCTGAAGTGCATAGCAAAACCCTGTCTCAAAAACACACACAAAAAAAGACAAAAAACAAGAGTAGGAAGAATTTATTGAAAGAAAGAAAGCTTCTGTCTGAGAGGCACAGAAAGTGGCCAGGAAAGTGGGCTGCCTCATGGTTTTTCTTATATGAGAAACCCAAAGTATAAATAAATTAAACAGCAAAATAAAATGCTGCTGATAAGATACAGGGAGAGGGATCTTCTTTCAAACAAAAGGGGCCCCTGAGGTGGGGGAGGGGCAGGGGATGCTAGGGAAAGGGCTTGAAATCAGAAGGAAGCTTTGTGTTGTCCATATACCAGCTCCCTACAAGAAATATGATCATTATGTACTGCACACATGGACTGACTTTTATTTTTCATTGTTTGTTTTGTAGTTTAGTTTTTTGAAGCAGGATCTCACTTTGTAGTTCAGGTTGGCCTTGAATTGACTATGTAGCCCAGGTTGGCCTCCAACTCAGGCCAAGCCTCCTACTTCAGTCTTCCAGGTGCTGAGGTTACAGGCATGGGCCACCATGCCAGGCTGAAATTGTATACTGAAAAAATTTTAAAATAAAGGGGGGTCTTGGAAGGTGGGCTTTCATGATGACATTGGTGGCTTTAAGGAGATAAAGAGAACCCTGAGTTAGCTGCATGGTGTCTTCTTCCATTCTCCAGTGGAGCAAAGTGGCCTCCAGCTGCTGAGCACGTGTTCCTACTCTTGGACTTCTCAGCCTCCAAAGCCATGAGTCAAAGTCACTTCCATTCTTTAGAAATTACACAGAAACAAGACCTTTGGAAAATATCTGCTCATTCTTCACAACAACCATGTTATTTGCATAGTGTAATGGTTTGCGTTGAGACCATCTCCCAAAACATCCTGGGTCCAGAGGCATTGGAAGGTGGTTGAATCATGGAGCACCATGCTTATCAGTGGGTTCATCCAAGGATGAGTTCATGCTGAATGTGTTGTAGGAGGTGAGGCCTGGTTAGAGGAGGTCACTGGGCTGTGATCTGGAAGGATGCATTCTTGTTCCTAGCTCCTCCTTTCTCTCTCTGCTTCTTGGATGCCATGATATGAGCAGCTATCCTCCACCAAATCCATCTGCCATGATGTTTATGCCTAGGAGCCAGCTGACCATGGACTAAAAACATGATCCAACATAAATCTGTGCAACTTTAAGTTATGGGTGACAGGTATTGTATCCCAGGGACAAGAAAGTAGTTAAGACAGCTAGGTATCAAACCACACTGCTCCTTCATCACTTCTTTCTCTTAAGGAGACTTGTGCATGGCAAAAATTTTATTCTACTTGCCTTTCTTCCTTACCCGACATTACACTTCTGAAAGCAGAGATTTCTTTGATCTGGGCATCTCAACTCCGCACAAGGAGGGGCCCTGCCCAGTGAAATGGCTCAGCTGAGTAAATGAATGAGGGGCCACCCAGCTCTCACATTATTTTCTATCTTTTCATGTTATTATAACTACTCTCCAGGGTTGTCAGTGTGGCTTCCACATGTCACATCAGATGTCTACTAGGATTTAATTTAATTGCACTAAAATAAAATTCAAAATTCACTTCTGTGAATGCTCCATTTACCTTTCAAGTGCTGGAAAGTTTCATGTACTTGCTAACTGCTGCACAGACAGCATGGATAGAGAACATCTGTCATGACTGTAGGCTGGAGGGGCCTGTAGCCCTCCTGATTGCTCAGAAAAGTCCCTGCTACTTTCCTGATGATGGCACGGCCTTGCATTTTCTCCTCCTCATCATAATAAAATACAATACTTCCTTTCTTCAAGCAACTGGGTTCCAAATTCCATTATAGCCATCGCTGATAAATTTCACTCTGTCTATTGCTGTATGGCTCCAAGCTTTCTTAACACATTTTTATGGAAAGTAGTTTGCTTTAACAGCTTTGATGTGGAGGCTGTCAGAGATAAAGGCTGCAGTTGGTTGGTTGAAATCCCATTCACAGGATCTCAATTGCAAACACCCTTATCCGTGGTCATCCCCAGTGTAATAACACACAGATTCTCAGCTGATTTCTCCCAATAATGGCGCTGTATGAGGCTGCTCTGGGTTGAAAAGTCTCCACGAAATTTAACTATTCATGGTGTTACAGGAAGACGGGTTACTGATCAAGTGGTGTTTATAAGACATTCAGCTTTTTAAGGAGTTTTTGCTATGCAGTTTCTGATTTGTCTCCCTCAGCACTCTCTCTCTGTGTCATGTATCTGAAGTCACCAGTCTGAAGGGACACAATAGTGATGACTACTCTCATCTCTGTCATGCTCTGCAGTTGTAGGAAGTGACTTTAAAAGGTAAAACCTCCTTTCTCAGCATCAGTTGCAGCATTTAACATCTCCCATCGCCGGACGTAGTGGTGCACGCCTGTAATCCCAGCACTCGGGAGGCTGAGGCAGGAGGATTGTTGTGAGTTTGAGACCAGCCTGGGCTACAAAGTGAGCTCAAGGCCAGCTGGAACTGCCTAGCAAGACCCTGTCTCAAAACAAAAAAAAAAAAAAAAAAAAAAATCTCCCATCAGCTGGAAAAAGGAGGCAGTGAATAATTTGCCATTCTGTCAGCTGAAGTCTAGATCATCTGTTCATTCTGCTATACTATTGATATTCAATAAGGCAAATCATATTTAATTATCTCCTTGTACCAAATTTGATTCCAACTCAGGATTGTGCCTTAGAGGGCAATGGCTCCCAATATTAAAATTTTGCTGTAATTTTTTTTTCTGTTTCAGGTACAAACTTGTAAGCCACTATTTAAAAGCCATGGATACACTAAGCATATTAATAAACCTGGAAATAGAAAAATTCGATTAAGAAAAAAGTAGTGCAAACACATGCACCCCAATATTAATCCTGTGTATTTAAATAGCATCCTTAGAAATCCCACCTCTCTGTCCTGTGGTTAGTGTTGGGGTTTTTGAAATGTGACTGGATCACAGGTGCTGTGCTCATCAGTGGACCCATCATGGATGAGTTCAGGGCTGAATGTGCTACAGGAGGTGGGGCCTGGTTTGACGTGGTCACTGGGGTGAGACCTGGAAGAGTGCTTTCTTGTCCCCTCCTCCACCTCCTCTCTCTTTCTCCTGGTGGCCATAGCATGAGCGGCTTTCTTCTTCGTTATGGTTTGTGTCTAGATGTCCCCCCAAAGCCTCACGAAGTCTTAGGCTTTTTCAGATACGGCTGAATCCAGAATGTGTGATGTTGGGATTTAAGGGTATGACTGCTAAATCAGTCTGCCCTAAACTCAGCAGTCTAGATACAATATAAATGGGCAGAAAGATGCTGTTAAGGTCTCTTATAGCTTTTGCTGTCCTCTTCCACCATGAGCTGTTGCCCCTCTGCTGTGCCACCCTGCCTTGGAGCCAGCCAATCATGGATAGAAACCTCTACAAATTATGAGCTACATAAACCTTTCCCCCTTTAATTTTGGGTGTTGGGTATTTTGTCTCAGCAATGAGAAAATTAGGCAAAACACTCCTCCAATCCCTTCTGCCATACTTTTCCTGCCTTGGAGCCAGCTGATCATGGGCTGAACATATGTGAGACTGTGAGCCAAAAAAAAAAAAAAAAATCTCCTCTTCTTTTGAGTTACAGTGCTGAGTATTTTGTCCTACTGACTGGAAAGTGACTAAGACAGGATCATTATTTAAAAATCATTGTCATATCTTTGTTATCTACTTTTATAGAAAGGCTTTCATCATGTTAATATATGGGCTCATCTTGGAAGGGTTTGTTTTCCTTTTACTTTGTGTTATGCACACTTTCTTTATGTTTGAGAACATTGGAATCCATTTCAACTATAAAGAATGTACTTAAATATACAGTTATTTAAGGGACAAATGTCACACCTATCAAATCTAATGGAAAGATAATAACAAGGCATTTTCTGGCCTGTCATGAAAACCAGATACATCCTGAGATCTATTCCTCATCATGCATTGCTTCATTGAATCTAATAATTTCATTGACAATATCACTCAAAATAGAAGGAAGAGATCATGCATACTTAATACTGAAAAGAGGAATTCTTTTTTGCTAAGAGGAATGAACTTTCTGCCACCTTTTTTTAATTGTCAGTTTTCTTCAATTATTACTATGGCATCAAACACACACACACACACACACACACACACACACACACACACACACAGAGCCAGTCCAGTCCAAGGAAGTTGGCAATTCTGACTATTTTGAGACTCTTTTTGGGTGAGGATAATGAGATTTCTGAAGCAGACACAGCAAGACTGTCTGGCAAGAGAGACAAACTCTTCCAGGTCATGCTCACAGTGGGCACCTCATCTGAGCTGTTTCCAAATCTTAACTCTGAGCCCACTGTAGCACCCTGTAATCCAATCACTTTCCACAAACCCCTACCTCTGATGCATGAAGCTTTGGGGTGACATCCAGATAAGAATCATAACACTGCTCTTAAGAGTGGAGTCATCTCAGAAGCAGCTATGGCCTTTCATGCACAAATAGACACTGTCAAGAGACAGCTCAGCAGGTAGAGAGCCAGGGAGTGAGCAGTACCATCCTATGACCCTGTTGAATCTTGCTGGTGCCTCATGTTGGCCTGGGATAAAGAGAAGCCACAACACCAAGCAGGATCCGCTGAGTTCTTTAGAGGTCAGCCTCTGAGGGTGACAGAGGCTTCACAAGAAAGAAGAGCGATCTGGAGGTGGAGGTGGTGGCTGCTACTATGTGTGAGCAGCACAGAGACCCTGACTTGTGTTTTTCCAGGAGGGCCTACCTTCATATTTTAGTTCTACAGCTCTCAAAATTCCTTGTTGGAAGACTGATTAATGAATGGTGACTCAAAACACTTCCAAGATTAGGCTCATATTGTCTTGTTTTTCCTATCTGCTTATCCAAGAAAGGTAAGGAAATGATGAAAGAGATTCAGCAGGAAATGACAGTACTGTGACTGACTTTGGACAGAAAGAGCTGAGAAGGCATTTTAACCTGTTTTAATTTTCCAAACCTCAACAAATATTGTCATTCTGTAAACACATATGTACTTACTTATTTAGATTATTCAAACAGGAAAAGGTAGGCAAGAGTTACACACACTATATTCTAAAAATCACTATCCTGGAGAGATGTGCAGGGATGAAGATCTTCTGAATGTATGCAAATTTGCATAAAATCAGTATACATGATTACCTTTCTCTCAAAGATTTGCAGTAAATCTCAGCATGAGAAGACTTAGCAGATATGCAGATATACAATCACATTTCAGCATCTTACTTACTCAGTGATCAAAAACAAATACTTTTTATGACAATGATCATCCTACAGGACATATTTTAACAACAGTTTAAAAGGGAAGATTATTCATCTGATATCACTGGTATAATTTCTTTATCCTTCCAGATATGCAAAGCTGAAAGAGATTTTGAAGTTATCCTTCATTCTAAAACCTTACTCTGTGGACAGAAGTACTAATCCATAGCCACACACTTCCACAATGGACTTATTTCCTTTTTATCTTTTTTGGCCAAAATGATAGGATTAGAGAATGCATTCTTTATCCTGGCCTGCACTTTCTTTCCTTCTGTGTGTACCGTGACTGTCATTTTCTGTCCCTTTTTCTCATTACTTCTTCTGTTCTCTGTTCCTTGCCATTGTTTCCAAGGATTAGGATAAATCTCACCTCACTTCAAAGCCTTCTTGAAGATTTGTTTCCATTTGATTTCTTTCAGTAAACTTTTCTTGAATGACTAATTCATGTGTGATGCTGAACTGTGAGCTAGAGATGGAAATAAAGATGTGTCTTCATGCTTAAGAACATTGTAGTCTGACAGGCAGGACAGTAACATTAACAATAAAACACAAGTACTTTATATGTGACAATAAAGGAAAGTCTCCACAGGGAAAGGATATAGAAGTTGTCACTGGAGATTGAGGGCAGTTCTTGTGTTTATGTGTGCCTCAGATCTACATAGGCAATTAGAAGAAACTTAAATGCCTTTTCTAGGAATGCACACACACACACACGCACACACACACACACACACACACACAGCTGGAGCTTAGTAAACATAAGAGAATCTTTTCTGTATGAATTCATAGATTTTATCTATGGACCAATTAGGGTTAAAATCCTCACACTGAAGTCAGTAAGTAAGTAAGACCTTTACCTAGAGCTAAGAGGTACTTTTTGAGAGACAGACAACAGTTTTTCTGCTGGACAGAGAAATATAGAACATTCACGGCTGGTGAGAAAAAACATCTCATTTACAACAGCAATAAAAATACCTCAGAATATTTTTAAACAAGAAGATGAATGATCTATCCATGAAAACCATGAAACATCGATAAAAAGAAATTTAAAAAGACACAAATAAATTAAGGGATGCCCTGAGCTTATGGTCCAGAAACATTTGTTTGTTAATGTGTCCCTACTTCCCAACAGAATATATAAACTTAATGCAATCCATACAATATTTTCCTAAAATTTGTATGGAACCATAAATCCCTAAGTAGCTAAAAAATTCTGAGAAAAGAAAACAAAAGTTGGAGGTATCACACCTCCTGATCTAAAATTATGTTGCAGAAAACTATATTAATCAAAACAAAGCAGTGCTATTATTTTTAAAAAGTCACAGATACCAGTGGAACAGAATAGAGAGTCCAGAAATAAACCCAATACTATACAGGCAACAAAGTTTTGAAAATCCCTACATCCTCCAAGAAGAAACAATAGGGAAAGAATGCTGTCCTCAATAAATTGTGCTGGGAAAATTGGATTTCCACTTGCAAAAGAATGGAACCTGGCCCTGTTTTTACAATATACACAAAATAAACTCCAAGTGGGTGAAATGCCAAAATAAAAGACCGGAGAGGTTAATTGTCTTAGAAGAGGAAAAGCTCATTGGCATTGGCCTTGGTGATGAGTTTTTACATATCACAACAATTGGATTAATATCCCAAATTGCCAAAGAGCCCAAACAACTTAATAGTGGAAAAACATAAACTGATTAAAAAATGAACAAAAAACCCACACAGAAAATTTTTCTTAGAAGATATAAAGATGATCAACAGGTATATGACAAAAAGATGCTCATTACTACTAATCTCCAGGGAAACGCAAGTGGAAACCTCTGTGAGATAATTGCTTACACTTCTCAGGATGTTTTTTTGTTGTTGTTGCTGTTGTTTTTTAAGCAAAAAGTCAAAAGATAACAAATGTTGGCAAGAATGGTGAAGAGAGAACTTCTGTGCATTGTTGGTGGACAAATATACTGATGTAGGTATGTGGAAGTTATTAGAGGCATTAAGAACAGAAATTGAAAACAGACTCACAAATCCCTTTTCTGGATATAGACCCAAAGGAAATCAGCCACTCATAAAGATACCTGCTTTAACATGCTCATTATTTAAGAGGAAGATGTGGAACAATCTATGTACCCACTCATGGACAGATGGATAAGGATGATGTTGTAATATATGCAATGAAATGTTACTCTGCCCTTCAGGAGAATAAGATCTTCTGCTTTCCATCACATGAATGAGCCAGGAGGACATTATGCTAAGTGAAACAAGCCAGCTGTGGAAAGAAAGCCTGCATAATTTCATTTACATGTAGATTTTTTTTTAAAAATCATATATATAGGAATGGAGAATATTAGAATACAATAACTAGACCCAACTTGCATAGGAAATGTGGAGATGTAGGTCAGAAGACACCAAACAGCAGATACAGGAAATAAGAAGTCTGAAGCTCCAGGGTAAATGATGACTGCAAGGGAGAAACTGTAGTACACACAGGTCTCCTGTTGCATGTGTAGGTTTTAGCTGGTTTTGCCACCAAAAAAAAAAAAAAAAAAGAAAGCAAAAGTTGATGAAAATGTGAATTGTTTCATTTAATAACCTCTTTATTATGCATTCGTATATCATAACATAATGTACTTGAAATGTAGATGATTAAACGTATATAAAATGAGACAGGAAATCTGCAGAACTGACAGAATAAATCTATGTAATAGTATCAATTGCTGGCTTAATGCATTTCAAAAACAGAGGGGTGCTTGTGTTTTTTAGAAGTATTTGTACTTAAAGAACAAAATATATAAAGTTTACTTCTGATGTCTGTGTTCTTGCTTTCATGTTGTTCCACATTTTCTAATGTAAAGAAAAAGCATGTGCATATCATAATGGAGAAAAAAATGTATATGTATGTGTATGTACATTTATCTGGAATGTACAAATTTCCCTAGTTAGATTATAAATTCCTTACTGCAAACTTGCACCTAGATTTTGTTTGTATGTTTCTCAACAATGTTGTGAAAATTGCACACTGTTCAATAAAGTATGTCATCCTAAAATCTTCCCTAAGAGTCATCCTGATAACTCATGCAAGGAAAGATATATCAGAGCATAAATCTTTGACACAATAATGTTAAATCATATTATCTATGTATGGAAATATTCAGACATAAATGCTAATAGCTATATAACACTAAAATGTTCAATATACCTTCAAAACCGGCTAAATAAGATAAAGCACAGTAGGGTATTGTTTTATATAAGTACCACATGCTAACCGATTGTGCCACTGGAGCTTCAGTAGGGTATTGTTTAAGTGAATTATAATGTAGGTATATGCTATAAGAATGAATATTAGATACTCACTAAAATCATTATAAAGAATATTAGCGATATGGGGACATATTGACAGTGCTATTAATGTGAGAAAATAGCTTACAAGAGAATATGTACCTAAAACCAAGTTTACAGGGTCTCCCCACACATTAAAATGGGAGAAAATGTAACTTTTAATTGATTTGTGTGTGAAAAACAAAAATTAGACTTTGGACTGAGAGCCAGAAGTGGAGCCTGAGGAAGCAAATCCATTCTCCATCTTGACCATATCTCAAGGATGTTTTTCTAAAAAAAGCGCCCAGCAGGAATTGCAGAGATGTGCTCAGAGGACTTTGCACATTGGTAAACATGGAAAATGGGGACTTTGTGGAGGAAAGAGATACAGTTTTTTTGCCCATCACTCAGGATGCACCCAAAAGTGATCACAGGGCTTGGCATCATTTATGATTGGCCCCAGGGGCAGTCCTAGGATGTTGATGTCACCTGGGGTACAGTGGGGCCCAGCAGTTCCTCAAACTTCTTCTCACTGGTGCCCAGCATGCCAAGTGGAGAAAATATGACTTTAAACAGCTTCACTCTAAGCCAGCGGTAGCCCATCTGTGGTACGCATGCAGCAGCGGGCACTCGAGCCAAGTCTACCCAGCAGTGGAGCCTCAGATATTCGGGTCTAATTGCAGTGTTGGCACTTTGGGATAAATAAGTGGGTTTGGGGCTGCAGTTTGCACACTCAGTGTCCAAAAGGTTCACCCTCACTGCTGTAAGACTTAGTAACAGTATTGAGCTGCACCTGAGAGGTACTTACAGGTGAGAGGAGGACAGGTGGGAGAAAGATTCTCCCTTGGGAGGTACTTACACTTGATGGGAGGGCAGGTGCATGAAGGCATCAGGCTAAGAAAACTCAGGACAGGAAAGTGCAGGAGCAAACTTAGGAAAAGGAAGCCAAGAGAATTTCTCCAGTTTCTCTCACCCAGAACTGAGACAGGGCTGGTAGGAGACTGGGAACCCAAGATGAGGTTAATTTCTTCAATGACCAGGCCTATCTTAGAGACTTGGCAGTTTTGTTTTGATAGATTACAGGAAAAAGAAACAGGGAAGAGCTTTAACTATACCTGTGATCCCAGGGTCAGTATATACTGAGAGAAACGTTCACTGCACGATACTCACAAGGGTAACAAGAATTGGCATGTCCATTGAGGTTCAGTGAAACTGGAGAGCCAGAGAGAGGACAACAGACTTCACCCACAGACTTCCCTTCTTCCTGTTCAAGTGCAAAGTCTCCTGCATATCGCTGTTTAGGCTTCATTTCAGTAGGGAGTTCCTCCTTGGACCTTCAAGTAGGAGTCTCTCTGAGTTTTCTCATGCAGCGTCCCCTCCAAGGATGTACCATACTGTAGCAAGTTTCTGATTCCTCTTTGTGGCCATACTATGTCTGCATTGGACACCTCTGCAACCCACTAGCCTCAACCCGCTAGTCTCAGAGGTGAACCTTCCCATTTCATGTGTTCTGCAGAACAATGCTACACAGAGGCAGAGGCTCCTCTTGAGCTCATGGGTTCCAGCACCTTACCCATCTCATCCAAGGCCAGGGGTGGCCCACTTATTGCTGACAGCGAGCTGTCCTGCAGTATTCCAGCGCATGACACACATACCCATTAGGCAGATATTCGGCTAAGGGCAGACCAGAGCAAAGGCAGACATTTGTCTTTCTTTATCCCACTGACCTAACAGACTGTCCTGAGAAACAGTCACTTACATAGGCTCACTATACACTTCATGCTGGCCTTGAACTCACTATGTAGCTGGCCTCAAACTGACAGTGTTCCTCTTGTTTCTGCCTCCCAAGTGCTGAGATTATAGGCTTGCACCACCATGTCCAGCTCCAGGCATTTCTGTATGAATAAAGACTTTTGAACCATAATTCAAAAGCATAGATACAACTAAAAAAGGTAAAAGTATCCAGGAAAAAAGTAAAACTCAGGAAGGTTGAAAACAAAGCCACAAACAAATAAATATTCCATCATGTACATAATCATGACGTTTAAGAAGCAAGAAGGCTTATTTTTGTTTAGAGTGCATTATTTCTCTAGAGTCCCTTAAGATATAGCCAAATTGAAAAGCTCCAAACTTCAAGGTTAATCACAAAGGAGGAGGAAAGATTGGTTTAAAGGAAAAAAAAAAAAAAAAAAAACAGTTAACGAAGCCAAAGTCTAAACTTCGCCCAGTGTGGCTATGGGAAGGATTGCAATTTAAACATAAGCTGAAGAGGGGAGGAGAGCTCATTAGCATGAAATTAGGGGGTATAATTTAAAAGAATAGTAATAAAGAGAAAATCACCCCCAAATGTTCAGAGATAGTGTTGTCAGTTCCATGAAATTAGCAGTGAACTCATCAAACTCCTAAAGATCCCTTAATTTTGAAGACTGGCATAGAGTGAGAAGAGGAATTCATCAGAGCCGTCTGGTGAGTCTCAGTACTGGAAATCAGCCAAGGAGGCCAGGTTTTGGCTTCTGAATTCAGAGCTGCAGAATGACAAGATGAAAGTAGATCAAGATTATTCACCCATGTGAAAATGGACTGAGAGAGTTTAATTTACAGATGTTTTGCTAGGGCTGGCAAACACTGCAAGGATGCTTGGTCAGAGCAAACCTGGAACTCTGGTTTCTACAAGCACAGCTTGATGTCTGAGTGCGAGTGAATCCTGTCACTCCTGTGAATATTACCTGAAAGCAAACAGCAAACACAGTTTCTACATTAATTAATTAATTAGAAGTCTACCATATGACCTAAGGGACCCTCTTTAGTGTAAAGTTTTTCTTCTCCCTTTTATAATAAATATGTAAATGAATTAAAACAGTCAAAACCAGAGCTTTCTTTTCCCCAAAGGGAGGGAGGTATATTTTTTTCTTGTGCTCACATTAAACTTTGTCAAGTACATCCAACTAGCTTGTATGAGAACTCTTTGCTTTTGTTTGTTTCTGCTAATTATTTCGGCCCATTGTATGTGTGTGTGTGTGTAACAGTTTCATTGTTTTGGGGGAATTGGTACATGTAGATTCATATCTTGATTATTTTCAACCTTTCCCTTCACCCTCCCCCTTCCCTATTTCTACATCTGTGCTTCCTCCTATGTCTCCTTGATTTTAGTCATTATTTATATTTTAGGCTTTTCATTTAAGAGACTTTAACTTTCTGTGTCTGACTTTTATCATGTAATGTTATGGCATCAAGGTCCATCCATTTTCCTGGATGTGATTTGATTTCATTTTTTCTTATGGCTGATTATTAAACTCAGAAGACTGGAGAGGGACTCTTTGCCATCACAGAGGAGGGCAAAAGACACAGATTGCACCCGGTAAACTGGCAAGATCCCTGCAGAGGTGCACACTACCTTGCCCAACATTGCCAAACCCCCAACAGCTAATTTCCTTCTCTCCTGCTCCTGGGCCCTCCCCCACTGTCTTTGTTACTTTTCTCTCCTTGCTGAGACAAAATACCCAACACCCAAAATTAAGGAAGGAAAAGTTTATATAGTGTGTGGAGGTTTCAGTCTATAATCAATTGGCTCCAAGGCAGGGTGGCAGGGCACAGGGGCAACACTTCAAGGCTGCACAAGACAGCAAATGAAGCAAGAGCAAAAAGGGGAGGGGAGCAAGGCTCTTTTCTCTGCTTATATTGTATATTGGCTACCTGTCCATACCCACACCATATCAGTACCCTCCCCTTACACAGATTTAGGATGAATACAAAGTAAGGGGCCTGACTCCCTGCTGAGTTACATAGTTAACCTTCTAAATTTCTCAAGTTGACACAATGAACAAGATCCTAGAGCAAGAAGAGCATGTCCCTCTCACTTCACATGTAGAACTGCTGAGTTAAGTAGTTAAGCTTCTAGGCTTCTCAAGTTGACACAATGTATCAATCATAACACCCGCCAAACCACAGATCCATGCACAGCAGTGCTGCCTCCTCCTGGTGGAGCTTAGGGTACACAACTTCCTCTCCGTCTGTTCCCTCTCTTGCTCAGTGGCCGGGACCCCAAAGGTCACAGTGGTCCTCCCTGTGTTCTCAAAGCTGCCTGCTTCTCTGGCCTGGAAGCCTGGTGTTATATGTCATACCAGCATGTTTCCCCAAAGTTTCATGTGGTCATAGGTGATGCTTTTCAGTGTGGCTGGAGCTAGTGGGCAATGGGATGGGTTCATTGTGCAATGCTAGGCTCAAGGACCTAGGATTAAGGATGTGAGTGCTGCCTGCCCTGTGTATCCGGGATAAGACAGAAGGAGTAGAAAAAGCCATGATTGGCCCTTGTTGCTTTGCTACCTTCTGCCCTCCTTGAATTGTTTCTCTTCTGTGATGCCACCCTGCCATGGACACAGCTGATTATGGACTGAAACTTCTACAAACTATGAGCTAAATAAAGCTTTCCCCCTTTAATTTTGGGTTTTGGGGATTTTGTCTGAGCAATAAGAAAAGTAACTAAGACATCTGGCGCCCTTCATTCCAGAACTTCCTTGCAGGCGTGGCTGTCTGTCTGTCTGGGACAAATTTGTGCAAGCATTTCTCCCAATATCACCTCTCAGAGGCTTTGGTAAGTTACTAAATTGCCCAGAATGGGTTTGAACTTAGCAGTCTCCTGCCTCAGCCTCCTAGAGTGCTGTATTTAGAGATCTGAGCCATTATCCCAGGAAGATTTGTTTTGTTTTATTCTGTTTCAGAATAAGGCAGCAGATACCTATCAGGGATCAGGACTCCTTCTATGAGTACCAGGGACTGGCCAACCACACTCACCTGCTCTCTTGTCACTCCTGTGTCACCAGGGAGCTTGTAGACCACGTTCAAAATCCCTGAGCTCAAGGAGGAAAGGTGCCACCTCCCAAGAAAATGGAAGTTTTCAAACTGAAATTGTCAACTATGCAAGAAATCTTCTAAATATGTCCTAGAGTTAAGTCCAGCACTCAAGACTCAGCTTGGGCCACACTGCAGGCCAGAAGTGACTCCTGGGATTAAATACACTGAGGGTCACATCATCTACACTAACCTCTCCATTGTGAGGCCATTCTCAAAGGCCTACACTGCTCCTTACCTTAAAGGAAGACAGGCTTTAAACACACTCACACACTCATGCACCTAGGGACATCAGCAGCAAACAAACTGGTTTTATAAAAGAAGAAGCCCTCATGGAAATAAGTATTTCTTATAAAACAAGTCTGACAAGCAAAACAGTTGGTACAAATGTCCCCAAACAGCACAGGCTGAGTGGTAGACGCTACAAATGCCAGGCGACAGGATTGAATCCTCATCACAAATTTTAGGAAGTTTTCAATTTCACCAATGCCTGCTGTCCCCAGACTCTGCCAAGTCTCCCCATGAACCAGCGTACATCAGCAGGGACCTTGGCTGTGTCATGGAGTGAAATATCACAGGAGGGACACACCAAGCTGGCCCAGATGGGACCTGATGGATTCTAGGAGGAAGGCATTACCTGCCCAAATCACCATACAGCTGCAATTATTTCAGGTCTCTGGGTGCATTGTCACCTGGAGTGGCCATTGAAGCCAGCAGCATCTGTGACAGATGGTTTATGTCCAGCTCAGGGGATCAGGGCCAACCCAAATCTTTTCTTCCCTTTAGAAGGGGAAAAAAAGAAAAAAGACCTATATAGTGTCAACTGGGCAATGCTAAAGGAAAGAAAGTGTTATTTCTGTCAAGGGGTCTTTATCTGTTTCCTTCTAATCTTTCCGTTTTGTACAGCAGAGATTGTGTTTACTTATTCCTGACATCAAACAGTTCACATTTTAAGAGGAATATTCAATATGGAAGACATTTCATGCCCAACTTTGTTCTGTGTGAACTTACAATCCGGTTTCCTTATCATGGAACCATTGCAATCAAGAGGTTAGTATGTAAATTGGCTAACTCTGTTTAAAATTTTTTTTTTCTGGTTGAAATTTGGCAGATGGGGTCAAACCAAAAAAGGGCTATTTCTGTGTGGAGGGTCAGACCCCATAAAAGCCACCCGGAAAAATCTCTCTGTGGACATCAGAAAGGAATCATTGCAGGTGCAGGAACTGCAGAGGAGAGGAGCAAAGGGCTTGGCCTGTGGGGGAGACACTGCTGTGTCCCAGGGGCTCAAGTGCTAGGTCACCCTGGGCCAATGACGGAGCTGCACACAGAAAAGGGACTTGGGACATAAGCACCTTTGCAGGTCTTGTTTTCCTTAAATATCTGTCCCTTGTGCTCTGCACTTTTCCTTAGTGACTGCTAGATGTTCAGGCTAAAGAAGGGGTTTTAGTTGGGCGGATTCCTATACACACAAATCATACTTTAACCTTTCCTGCCCATCACCTCCCCACCCCACCCTCCCTCTAGCTTCGTCTGTGTGCTGGGGGCTCAGTGTGTATGATGATTTTGATCATATTCAGCCCCCTATTGTCCATCCTTACTCCCCTTCTTCCTGTCCCTTCTTCCCTTCCTCTTGTCTTATTTCATGGAACAGGCAACAACACTCTGCAAATGATAATTTTATGCTCCTCATGACTGACTAGTCTTCCATTGTATCTAAACACCACACTTGCTTTATCTACTCAACTGTTGATGGGTATCTAGGCTTATTCCAAATCTAAGCTAAAACTAGAACCACCGTGGGAGCCAGTGATACATCCTTGTCACTTTCCCCTTTTTACAGAGGAGAAGCAAATGGGTATTGAGTGATGGATCACTGGGCTTGGAGGTGTAGAGTAGCATCAGAACCTCATCACTATGAAAGAGAAACGGCCCTTTTAATCCTTGATTTCAGAGCTCCAATATGGCCCCTGTTGTTTGATTATATGTGCATGTCCCTCCTCATCTGTAATTATAACATGTGGCCAAGGGTGAAGTTCCAGGCAGTCATGTTTACCTGGAAGTGCAAATCTCAGAAGCACTGCCTTTGTTCATCTGCACATGAAGACAGCTTTTCCTACGTCAGTTAATGATAAGAATAACTAATTATTATTAATAAGTGCAATGCTGCAACTATGTAATCCATTTTAATAAGTAGTTCTTTATTCATTGATAGTAATTCATTCAATTAGATGACCATTTTCCCCCAATTTAAAAAAATCCTGCTATAATGCAGACATTTCTCTAGACAAATATTGCAAAATGACAAAATTATAGTCTCAGCCTTCAGGATAACGGTTGGTAAATGGATAATTTTTTTCTTTTCTTTTTTTGGATTTTTTGAGTCAGGGTTTTGCTACATAGATCGGGCTGGCCTTAAAATCACTCTATCCCAGGTTGGGATTCAACTCCCAGCAATCCTTCTGCCTCAGCCTTCTGAGTACGGAGACTGCAGGCATACTCCACCACACTTGGCTACATGGACAGTTTTCACATCATGAATAAGCAAAAGAAAATCACAGCAAAGCCCTGAAATCTATTTGCGCTCATCCTCAGCTTCTAATCTCTATTATGGCATCACTAAAACTATGTCACTGAAAGTTCCTCCTACTGAAATTTTAATATAGAAATTTCACGGTTACTTTTTAAATAGATTTTCTTAGGGTGAGAGAGTCTTTTCAAATGCCATGTTCTGTCCAGTGTGGGAACTCAGTAACTGCTCATGGAAAAATGTATGAAAATTATGATCAGGACCATCAATGTGGCATCACTATGATACATAACAAAACTACTACATTTCGTTTCTTCCTGTGGACACACAATCAATGTCAACTGTTATGGGCATACAACATGTAGCAGAGCCATAGAGCATATGGAGACATTTAGTGAATCTTATCCAAATCAGGCCTTGAGTAGAATGCCTATCAAGTTTCTTCCTGCTGAATATACTCTTTGCTGTGCTCTTATCTTTCACATTAAACTTGATCCTGGGAAAGCCAAGAGCAAAACGTACCTTTTGCTTACTAATCTGCCACAAAAGATGGAATTCCTGTGTCCTACAAGGGAAGACAAAGTGCAGGTATGTTGTGATCTGCTTTGCAGGGAAAACTTACTTCAGCGTTAATGTTTCCCTGGAGAATCAGTCCTTCATCCAAAGCTTACAGCATCTATAACTACAGAAGTCACTTTACAAATATCCACTGTCCAGGCAGCTGCTCTCTGTGAACTTGGTTATCTTCCAGGTACTCAACATCTATCTGCACTTGGAAAGATCAAGTCCACGTGAAAAGGTCCAGACCTCCAGGGAGATGATGCTCTTCACATAGGGGGAGGTTAGGCACGTTCTTTCCATTCCACATCACAGAAGCAGGTGGAGATGGTGGTGGGGAAAGCCACAAGGGATATGGCCTGAGTACCAAAGGATCCCACTCCCAAAACACTCACGGATCTGTCTGAAGAAGTCACATGATACCACAGAGCAGAGCCCAGGTAAAGCGATGAGGGCATCTCTTACAGATCCCCTAGAATCTCAGCCAGGACGAGTGCATATTTCTTTGACTTTACCTCAGGATGCTACTTCTTCTAGGACCATCTTGAAAAGTACCAATACTCATTAAGAAAAGAAAGTGCCCATGCTCTTAGTCAGAGGAGAAGTACAGGGATCTGTAGTGTGCATGGTGTTGTGTGGTGGACACTGCTTCCGTTGTGTCACAGAGGCCCTAGAAGTGATACTTTACCTCTGACACACAGGTTCCCCTTCTCAGGAAAAGGCAGTTACAGTTCTGTCCTGCTGTGGATAAACAGGAGTTCCTGCTAGATTAATGTGATTTTTAATAAAAGCTGCATATTTAATGTTTACAAGCCAAAGAACTTGAGGGTAAGTATGTATCTGTGAAACGATCACCAACATCAAGCCTGACTTAGCCACTTTTCTGGAGCTAGTGCATTATACCAACACCCACAATTTAAAAGAGGACAGTTTTATTTTGGTTCACAGTTTCAATCCATGGTCTGCAGTAACAAGATGGCAGAGCATCCTGGCACAGGAAGAGGAACTCAATCCATGACAACCTAGAAGCAGAGAGAGAGAAGGGAGGAGACGGGGAGAAGGCTACACCATTCCAGGGCACGCTGGTGACCACCTCCAGCCACGCCCCACCTGCCAACAGCAAGTCTGCCACAGGCCCCCATGATCCAGTGGCCTCCCACACACTAGAGGACTTTGAGGGTGTTCCAGATCCAAGTTATAACAAAGGCTATAAAAATATCCCTCACTTCCCAAAGGTTCCTCTTATTACTGTTACAGGAATACTCAATATTATTTAGTCTGCATTTTTAGGAAAATTTAAGTTGACAATACAGCACTGGTAGCACGAGGACTCTGTCCATTGCCAGTCCCTTTAAGGAAGGACTTGTTGGACATGTGTCATCCAACACCATCATTTATAAATGCCTATCAAATGTCATCCTCTGTGATTGACTTGGTGAAGGGAGTATGACCCACTTCTGGACAATGAAGAGTGGTGAGATATTACTTAGTAGCTATCAGAAAGTTTCTATTAAAAGTAAGACACTTGGAGAAATGGTTCTTGAGATTATGTGGAGCAGCTCTGAGGGTCGAGATGTCCTGGTCATGTATCACAGGGAACAGAGCTGATCTGAGGGAAGCCCTGCACATGGAAGGAATGGCAAAGAAGTAATTCTGTTGCAGTATGGTGTTTCCTCATTGAACAAAGAATGAAATATTCTTAATAGAAGTAATTTGCAAAAATCAGAAAAAGCTGAGAAAGCAAAACTATTTTTCTGATGCTTAAACTCACTATTTGTTCCCCATATTATTCCATCACTAACCAGTTTACAAATTAATAAATACTGGAAGCAAACTTAGGAAAATACACCAAGAATTCCAAGTTGTCCCTTAACGTTTGGAGACCTCAAAGGCAGGGTGTCAAACTCTGCCAGATAATTTTTCACAGAGGGATTAACTTCAGAGGAGGAATTTCTAGGAAAGAGTTGGAGATGCTTTTTTAGAGTCACATTTCTGATAAGAAACACATTTTAAAGCCAACATTTTATAAATGATGAATGTTTTGGCTGCATCCCAGTAAATATCACTCAATACTTTCATACAGAAATAAATTAGATAAGGCAAGTTCTGAGAAAACGTCCAGAATCCATATTCCTAACGGTCATTCATTTTCTTACTATTAAGATATATGTTACTCAGCACGGTAATAGTAAAGCTATACATTTTATAAAGATACAGGACCATTTATCATCTGCTGTGCTCCCAAATTTTATTCACAATATTTTGGAGACTTAACTGAGGTTCTGATTACTTCCTGATGTTGTACCAAGCTTCAGATTTTAATGTACAGTTACAAAACACACTTAACTACTGCACCAAAAATTCTTGCTTTCTTATGTAAAAGGAAAGAAAGTTATAATGATCCCATCATATATTTTCTTTTCTGTACAAAGCCATTTAAGAAACTACTTTAGTTTGAATGGAGTTACTGTAACACACGCCGTGGCCCACTGCACCACCTTCTATCCTAACTCAGAAGCTATGATGTTGGGTAAAGAACTCATATTTTGTATCCTGGGGCAGGTCTCAATCGTCATACATAACTGGTACCCACCAAATGTACTTAGATGACCCTGATAGTGAATTAAAAATGATCACCTGTCAAAAGATCTGGAAAATATGACCTCTAATGAGGGAAGGAATGAATCAGGATCCAGAACTGACAGAGAGATTAAGATTAGGACACAGAGACACTATAGAGAGTTCATATAATTGTGTCCCAAACATTTAAAAATTGAGACAGACACACCGAAGCTATAAACAACAACCAAATTGAATAGTGAGAGGGGAAAACTACCAATTTTGATATGACAAATGCATCAGTGGAGATTGCCTAGTGGGTGAGGCACCTTGGATAGGAAGATTTGTGAATGTAGAAACCTAGGAAAGATATTGGAGAGGGATCTTTCTCAAATGCAAAGGGGATTAAGAGATAGATAGGGGGAGAAGGGAAGGAAAGGGAAAGGATAGGAAGGGAAGGAAAAGGGATGAAGAAAGGAATGACGATGTACAATGTCCACGCACCGACTCCACACAAGGAATGTAAACGTCATGTACCACAAACACGGACTACCAAAAACACTTCTAAAAATAAAAGTCACAAAAAGTGCTATTCAAATGAAACATAAAGAAGCACATTGAAAACAAGAAACTCAGTCGTGAGTTGCAGATTTACTTCAGGTGACCATGAGATAAATAACAGAGGACACTGAAGAGGAAGGAGAGGGGGAAGGGTATTTGAATAATTAGCAATTGAACACTCCAAAGTTTGATGAAAGCTGCATACAAAAGGATCTAAAAAATTCAATGTATTTCAGGAGAGATATACCATGAGACCTTCCCTGGTATACATTGTCATCAAATAGCTCAAAATCAGTGAGAAAAACATCACTTTAACACATTCGAGGTAAAAAGATGATGCCTCTGAAAGACAGAAAACAAAGTAAAGCTAACAGTTCTCTTGCAAGAATCATTGTAAAACAGAAGACAGTTAGCAATATCTTTAAAATCAGGAAGTAACCATCAACCTAAACTTCTACCACAGCAAAAACACCTGGAATGGGAATCCCAGAAGAAGAAGAAAAAGAGAAAAGAGACAGAAAAGGTATTTGAAGAATTGCATCATCTTTTGTAAATAAACACCATTGGGTTTGTTGAAAGCCTTCTGTTTAATTTCTGGAGATCTGAATAAGAATGATAATATTTTTGGCCTTTTTTCTCTCTACTTTCTAGCAAAACAAATTTTCAAACATTTTTGCTTTACCAGTATGGTAGAGCTACATCCTTACTATATTATCTGCCTAAGATGATTAAAAATCATTATAGTGCTACAATGAAAACTGTATTTGAAGTAACAAAATACTGCATGAAACAGATTACTCAGGCAAGAAAGAGTTTTTATTTTGTCATATGGGCTATGACTAACACAGGCACAGAAGGATAGCTCATGGCCATCTTGGGGCACAAAGAGGAATTCCTGAGAAAACGACCTGGGGTGGGACATCAATTGTGCTCCTGTTTTGAGTTAAATTTGTTTACTTTTAATATGGGTCTGTATGTGTGTATCTGTCTGTTTCCTACAGTCTGGCACCCTAGCTTCCTTAGCATTCATGATTTCCTCTTTCAGCACTCACTACACTCTGACAGAATTCACAGAATCTCACTTTTCTAGGGAAAGGATCAATCTTTGAGAAAACACAGCTATCTTATATGTGAGATATGAGAAGCTGTGCTTTTCATCGAGGACACCTAACTTATTAATAGAGTCAGAACTTTCACCTAAATTTTAATACTCAATGAATGGTAATCAAATCCTTATCTTGTTTATGTTTCTTGTTTTGGCAGTGCTGGTGATCAAACCCAGGGCCTCACCTCTGCTAGGCCAGTGCTCTACCACTGCACTGCACTGCCTGCTGCTGTCATCATTACCTTTAGCATTTTTTTTATACATACAGAATGACTGCAATTATGTAGAAGTACAGGAGATTTTAGAATTGGAGAAAACAAGTATTTCTTTCTTTCCTACTTCTAAGTGTCTAATGTCTTACTGTAGGTTTTAATTTCTACTTGAAGAGAGCTGCAGGCTTTACCACTGCACAGTGTTTAAGCTACAATGATGTCCTTGCTGTCTCTGTCCCCGCCCTGGTGTGCTCTCTGTGACTTCAGGAGTGCCCTTGAATGGTAGGACAGGTGGTGCTTTTCTCCACAGGGAACCACAGCACAGATGGCTGCTTTGCAGGGAGAACGCCAGGGCAGAGGTTTCACACCTGCACTGGGGAACCTGTGGTAGATGTCCACTTTGAAGTCTGTAGAGATTTGCCTTTTCCAAGCTTTTGCCCTTGCAGCGGTCTGTGCCTGGCAGATGCAAATGCAGCCTAATTCTGCATGTGGAGCTCACTCCTTGTCTTTAACTAATCAAGAACAGAAGTTTCTGCCTTTTTTTTTGTTTATTCAGTGGTTCTTAAAGGGAGCCAACAGTGAATAAAGAAATTTATTCACTCTGCTTAGTTAAAACTTACCAGCTGATGAGGCCTCGCCCTAGAGACAAAACAGTTTGTAAATGTAGAGAGAGGTTCAATTTCTTAGGAAAAATTTGTAAGAAGGCAGTGGTATTACAATCAAAATGACACCAAAATTCTGGTCTTTGTGATCAGAAAAAAATGGTTACACTGGGTCTTCTACTGATTTGTTTGTTTTGCTAAGGGAATTTTTTATTTCCTGTAGGTCCAGTGAGTGACCACCCAACCTAACCATACTACACCCAGGACAGGGGTAAGTGCACTTTCTTTAGTTCTTCCAGGAGAGCTTCTCATTCCATAGGTCTGTGAGTGGCCCAGCCAACTATACAAAAAGTGTCCCAGAGTTCATGAATTTCAGCAAAGCAGAGATCTGCAAAGTGAGAAGTACAGTACTGAAGTATTACTGGAAGGTGAGTGGTTCAGACAAAGACATGGATCCCAACTAGTTCACTTATTCATAAACATGGAACCCACAATTGCACCAGGTTGGATACAGAGCTGAAGACGGAGTCTGTGTGTGAATGGCTTTGCCCCTTCTCCCACACTGGGTAGAGTCGGTAATGCCACAGACCTGCTCAGTCATAGCTGGGGTCATGATGCTCCTCTCGCAAGTCTTAGGGGACCCAGCAATCTGATATGTGCAAAAGCCGGCTAGGTGAGCAATAGCCTTTACTATACATACACATGTAACTACTGTCCTTATAGAGCCAACTATGCAAATGTCCTAATTAGGAATTGCAAACAAGAAAACGTTTGATTTACTATGTAGACAATGTGTTAATTAGGAAAAACATAAAGCTAGGATTATAGGGATTCAGGTGGCAGTTCTAGTCTGGAAATAAATGATGAGAACAATACTGTGAATACTAGATTATGAAAGGTAAATGTTGTGAAAGGTGCTTTATATAAAACTTTGATTCTCAAAATAGCCTCATAGGTTACATGGTGATGTACATATATTATATATAACTAATATATAATATATAATATTAATAATACATATAATTTAGTAAAGTGGTACCTTGGTTCACAAACTTAATTCTGTCCATGATTCTGGTAGCAAACCAAGTTCGATGAGAACCAAATCAAGTTGAATATAACCACTGAATTTGACTCTATTCTCATCCAATTCAGTTTTTGACCAGAACTGTGGCAAGAATTAAGTTCATGAAATGAGATCCCAGGTTGTTAATAATATAATATATAACAAAAGCAGTCCTGGGTAAGAGGAACAAAGCAGGAGGCCTCACAATCCCAGATTTATAATATATATTTTATGGATATATGATATAGTGTATTTTACATATTATAAATAAAACACACACCATATGTATATTATATGCATATATTATATAACACATATTATATGATATATAACATATACAAATATGTGATGTTTATTTTATATATATATGTTGTTTTTATCTTTATGGTACTGGGGCTTGATTTAACCCATAATACTCTCACTGAGCTGCATTGCCTGCCCTTTTTATTTTTTTTTTTTGAGACAGGACCTCACTAAATTGCTGAGTTACCCAGTCTGGATTTGAACTGAGAATCTTCTTGCCTAAGCCTTCAGCATGGTGGCATCACAAGTGTGCACTGGCACACCCAGCTTGGTACTATACTTTTGTGATGCAACTGAACTGTTAAGTTCTGGGCCCCTGTATCATGGTGTGCAGCTGGTCAAAGAGAGTGGTGAACTTACAGCCCAGTTCTTGGAACCCCAGAGTCAAGACCCATGAGGCACTACCACATGCTCGAGGCATGAGGTGCTGAGTTGGACACTCTCTCTTTGTAGCTCTGGTCTTCAAGTGCCAAATCAGAAACTGGTATCTGCTCAGCCTGCTGCAGAGCACAGCATAAATTAACCCTGTTCCATGGGAGTTGTTATGTGCTTCAGAATTGTAATGTTTTCCTGGAGTGCTGAATTTGTGGTTTTTATTCTGTCAGGCTGTGACTTCCCAAGGACATTAGAATTTCTAATATGATTCTTTTAACCACAAATGATTTGACCAAAATAACATATTTAATGGTGAGAGACAATATTCTACTTCAGCTCCAATGTTTGGTCTAATCAGCATTCTACAGTCTTAATATTTTGTTTCTGCTTAGTAGATTTAGCTGAAATTGATTCTTTTGGATTCTGAGGATCACCTTTCTTATTAATCCAGGTTTATCTTCATCAGAAAAGTTCTCTATGACACCATGAAAGAATGCAGGCATTGACAAACTCACCATGGTGATTCTTCCAACCCAGGCCCAGGTCTGTAACTTCTCTGACTCTCAGGCTCCAATGCTAATTCCAGCTGCTTGCAGCCTGCTGGTCTGG
Organism: Chinchilla lanigera; assembly: GCF_000276665.1. Lineage (NCBI taxonomy): Eukaryota > Metazoa > Chordata > Mammalia > Rodentia > Chinchillidae > Chinchilla > Chinchilla lanigera. Next base: position 2,953,096 of record NW_004955487.1, read on the forward strand.
AACTGACCAGTCTGGGTGGAAAAGAGCATCCCTACATGTATATATTAGTCATTTCCTTGTCACTGGGACTAAATACCCAAAATTTATAGAAAGAGAGGTTTATTTTGTCTCACAGCTTCAGAGGGTTCAGTCTGTGGCCAGCTGGCTCTAAAACATAAACAGCATGGTTGGCAGGGCCCAGTGGAGGAAAGTGACTCACATTATGGCAGCCAGTAAACAATGAGAAAAAGAGGAAGGGAGGATCCAGGGATAAGAACGCACCCTTTCGGGTTACATTCTCAGGGACTACCTTCAACTTCCTTATAATATTTGCATCCAAGAACACATCAGCAGAATAACCCACTGAAAAAGATACAGCCCTTATGATCCACGCCCCTTCTGAAAGCTCAGCCTCTGAACACAGGAGACTTTGGGGGGATAACTAAACCATGACAATGTTCTAGGCACCAGGACTCAATCAGAACTTTATTCATCAGAAAAGGATAACCTAGAGATTGATTCCTTCACCCTGTGTTTTATGATTTAGGTCTGGATGTTCCTCCAAAGCCTCATGAACTTTTAGATGGGGTCTTTTTGGAGACAGCTGAATCTAGAGTGTGCGACTGATTTGTAGTGCAATGCTTGGATTAAAGGTGCTGGGATTAAGGGTGGGTGATTGCTGGATCAGTACACTGACTGGATTGGCCCTGCCCTGATTCCAGTAGTCTGGATAAGATAAAAGGGGCAGAAAGAGGCTTGTTTTCACCTTTTTGTGCTTGTTGCTTTTACTGTCTTCCACTGCCATGAACTATTGCTCAGCTGCCTTGTGACACCCTGCACAAGGTGCCAGCTGATAATTATGAAGCCTCTACAAACTGTGAGCTAAATAAACCTTTCCCCATTTACCTTGAGTGTTGTGTATTTTGTCACAGCAATAAGAGAAGTAACGAACACACAGGTTTATACTCATAACTCTTTCAGTGTAAACATTTCTGCTACATTTGCTTATTTGTTTATTTATTTATTTAATTTTGTTAGTACTTGTTCGCACTACATGAAATTTACATTCATGTTAGGGGGTAGGTGCATGTACAAAACATCTTGATTTTTTTTATTTGCTTTCCTCTTGCTGCCTGCTTCCCTCTCTTCTTCTCTAAATCTCCTTTCATCAATTTTATTCTTATTGTTATTATTATTCATATTTATTACATATAGTGTTTAACTTCACTATAGATGTTTGGTACATGTACATGACACATCTTAAACTTTTTACTTCCATTTTCCCAACCTCCCTCTCCTTCCCCTTTGTCTCCTGGATACCTTCTCATTTTCAAACGATCTATTTCCTGATTTCCCTTCATCAGTCCTTTATTTGGCTCTTTATTTTTATTTTGCCCTACTCAAGCAGAGATATCATATAGTATTTAATCTTGTGTGCCTGAATTATTTCACTTAACATTATATTTTCCAGGTGTATCCATTTTCCCTCAAATGTCTTAAATGTATCTTTGTCAATACTGTCAAAGCTGATATACAGATTCAGTACAATCTCAGTCAAAATACAACACCATTCTTTACAGAACTAGAGAAAATAATCTCAAAATTTTGTGTGGAATCAAAAGAGACCTAAATATAGCAAAAGTAATCTTGGTTAACATGAGAAAATCAGGAGGTATAAAAATGCCAAATTTAAAGTTATATTATAAAACTGCTGCAATAAAAAACAGCATGGTACTGGCACAGAAACAAATATGTAGATCGATGGAACAGAGTAAAGGAAGCAGAAACGCCCGCACATAATTCAACTATTTGATGTTCAACAAGGCATTGTTCTGTTTCTGCAAGAAGCTATAATAAAAATTATCTCATAAAGCTTAAATTTGTTTTTCAGAATGCTTTATAAGCTACTCAGATATAATATCACTTTTCACATATAGATATGTAAGACTGTATTGTTCACCATAGGAAAAGGGGTGTTAACAGGGGTCTTTGTTAATTACAGTTCTCCAAAGGAACAGAACCATTAGTACAGAGATAGAAAGGTAAACAAATGGATAGATAAATAGATAGATAGATAGATAGATAGATTATAGATAGGTTATAGATAGATGGATAGATAGATAGATAGATTGACAGATAGATAGATTTATGATAAGAAACTGAACGCTGCAAATATGGAAGAAACCTGTTGCTTCTGTTCTGCAAGCTGGACACTCAGAAAAGCCAGCGGTTCATTTCTGTCCAAGTATGAGATCCTGGAGCAATGGCCCAGGGCAGGAATAGCTGATGTGTGAGGGCAAACAGGGAGAGAGAATTTGCCTCCCTTCACCTTTGACTCTAACCCAGGCTCCATGCAGTGGGTGATGTCCCTGGGAGGGTGGCTGGCCCTTCTTCACTCAGTCAACTGAGCCCGTTTTCTGTCCCTTCCAGAAACATCTGCACCAGTGACACTTCACCTCTCTGGCATCCCTTGTCCAGTCAAGTTGACATATGAAATTTACCATCACAGACACTGGCAGTCCAGCTCCTATTCCATGTTTCCCTATGAAGATCAGTGGCTGCAGGGTCTAAGATGAATTCCATGTACCCCAACTCACAGAGGATTCTGCTAGGGCTTGCATGCTCCTTTGCGGTTTTCATATTCTCCTTCTGCTGTTGGAAGCTCACAGTGAGTGGAGAAGACATGGACGTCATTCATGGGCCTCTGCTATGGGTGCTGAGGCTCAAGTTGCTGCGTGGCACACACAAGGCACCCAGCTGTCACCCTAAGGTCCCTCCACTTCCTCAGAGTTGGTACCACTGACCTCCCATGGTAGCTACCTGCAGAAGGTAACAAGGTATGCTTTGGACTTCTGCCCATATTCTCAGAGAAGCAGCCATGTGCCTACCATGACCCCTCAGAATGTAGCCATACTGTGGCCTTTGGAACACCGTGTCACCACTAGCATGTGATCCTTCATGGCCTTCCTGTCCATACTAGAATTCGCCCTATTCTGTTAAGAGGATTTTTTTACTAAGTAGAAAAACCACCAGTCACATGCTGGTATGAAGATCAGAGCAAATCCCAGATAACTTTTTTTATTATTAATATCATTATTTTTATATGTGTGTTGATGGGAATTGAATGAAGGGAATGCTGAGCTATGCCCCTGGTTCCTTTCATTTTTAGTTTTGGGCTTAGAACTCCTGCCTCAGCCTCCTCAGCAGCGAAGGTCATAGGCATGCACAGCCACATCAGGCTCAAAATCATCTACTATCTGACTTCAGTGACCAAGTTAAGTCACACTGGGTTGAATTGTATATAGTTCATCACATGTATACATATGCAATCATGTGTTGGTTAATGATGGGGAAAGTTTCTGAGATCTGCATCATTAATCAAGGCCTCCTGAGACTTGTATCATGGAAGCATGGGAGAATCTATCAATGACACAAACTAATGTAAACTGAGATGCACTGAAGTCACTAGGTGCTGTGATCTTAGGGAACCCCAGTCACATGCAGGATCTTTGCCTTGCTGTGACCCAGTATGGTGCTGTGTTGTAGCTTGTGTTCTGCTGTGAAAATGCACAGTGCTAGATCTGTCTAGGCTGAGGAGCACATCCTGAACTCCCTGGCAGGACTCAGGTCTGTGGTTTTATTGTCTGCTTAGGTTGGCCAGGAGCTGGTGCATATTCATCAGTGTCCTTGCAGGAATAATTTGAGTAATAAGTTGAGTTGCATAATCATTCACTCCTACATAAGTTAACTCTTGGTCTATAATGACCTTATACTTCATGGGTGGAGACAAAGCATATCTCCAAATACAAAATACAAGGGTATCCAAGTGAAAGCATCATCAGTGTGGTTCAGAACAACAACCCAAACACTCCAAAACATGGAGATGGCATTGAGTGTGGATTCAAGGAGGCTTCCTGGAGTGAGGGGTGCCAGTAGGGTTGGATACACCCTGCAAGGATGGGGCTGAGGCTATGGTCAGTGATGTCACAGGTGATGTCTCCTCAGACAGCAGCAGTAGTTCCAAGATACCTCAGTTTTGGTTCAAACATTATAAATATTCCAGGATGCAGTTAGATATGATGTTACACACATATAGTCTCAGCACACTGGGAGGGTAGGAAGAAGGATCACATGTTGGAGGCCAGTCTGGGCAACTTAGCAGCTTAAAAGGCCTAGATATGTAGTTCAATGCAAAGGCCTTGGGTTCAATCCATGGTACCTAATGAAGGAAGAAAGGAAGGAAAAAAGAAAGGAAGTTGACTGAGGAAGGAAGGAAAGAAAGAAAAAGAAAGAAAGAAAGGAAGGAAGAAAGAAAGGAAGTTGACTGAGGAAGGAAGGAAGGAAGGAAGGAAAGAAAAAGAAAGAAAGAAAGAAAGAAAGAAAGAAAGAAAGAAAGAAAGAAAGGAAGGAAGAAGAAAAGAAGGGAAGATGGAGGGAAGAAAGGAAATCCAAGGATGAAATTGGAAGGAACACAGGTAAGAATACCAAATGTGACAAGAGAGACTGAATGGCTACCTGAAAGATGTTTGTTTCTCAAGTGTTAGGCATCAAGATGGGATAAAGATTTTGTTGATAGATGTCTGAGAGATTGTGGAATGTCCTCCAGTAAATGAGAAATCAAAACCTCTTTGGAGTAAACAACTGTGTCAGTCATTTTGCCCTGCTATGACCAAATACCTGAGCAAAACGAAGCAGAAAAGGTGAGGTTTACTTTGGCCCATAGTTTTGCAGGGTTCAATCCATGGCACTGGTGCCAAGGCAGAAGCATCATGGCAAAAGGGCATGGAGAAAAAAGCTGCTCACCACAAGGCATCCAGGAAGCAGAGAGAGAGAAGAGCTATCTGGACAGGAAAGGGCCAGAAATAAGATGCAAGTTTTGAAGTCTTGGCCCCAGCAACTCCCTTCATTTGGTTGGGTTCCAATACCCAATCAGCCCATTGAGCTATGAACTTATCAGTGGAATCATCCACTTGATGAAGTTACAGCCAGCATGGTTCATTCAGTTCCTAAAATCCCAGCATCTGGTAGCCAAGCCTTTGACACCATGAAGCTCTTGGGGAACATGTTAGATCCCAACTATAAAAACTGCCCAAGCCTGTTAATTTCTTAGACTGTCTGTCTGCTTTCTCAGTCTTGCTAAGAATGACCTCAGCTGGGGAGAGAGACATGAGTGTAAGACCTTGGTGTCCGCAGATGTTTGGAATTCAGCCACACCCACAGTCTTATCTTAAAGCTTTAACCAGACAAGGAGATGGAAACAGTAAAGAACAGTGGATTGAGAACAAGAGACAAGTTCCGGTTGTGTGTCATGTGACCATGGTCAGACTGCTGATACACCCTGGGCATCACACTTCACATATGAAATAAGAACATTAACCCACATGTCATCTAAAACTCCTGTACTCCTGAAAGTAGGTAAAGTTAATTTAAAAACATACAGGGCAGTTCAACTAAAGCTTTTTAACAATTTCTTAAGATCAGTTGTGGAAATGCCCTTTCATTTTTAGCTGTTGGCCAGGTAGTGTGTGGGGCATAGCATAGTCACAATCTGAAATCTTATCCTCTTCCCTGTCATTGGAGATGAGCCCAGAAAAAACTAAAATTATTAAAGCTTCATGAGTAACACATGAACTTATGTCAAAGGCACAAAAAACAGGCAAAGCCAGGGACAATGTTTATGTTTCTTCCTTCATACTCAAGGTTCCCTAAACAGCTTTCTCTAAGAAAATTCTTGCATTGTAAGCTGGAGGCACTGCCAAGAGGGAGGAGGTGGATACCATTAGCGATCAGAAATTACAACCAGGTGATAGACATTTCAGTTAGGGATAACTAGTTATTTTTCCTCTCAAGTTTCTGAATAGCCTTTATTTTCCCATTTCTCTAGGTAAAAGTTAAAATACCTCAGTGAATATGTTCCTAAGCAGCTGAACGTGGAGCCCCCACACCAGACATGTTGCTGATTTTTCTCTTTCTGGACAGGCCACATTTGAATACTGTCTGAAAATGTGAACACCCATACAATTTTGCTCTCTGTATATATTTAAGACCCAATCAGTGTAGACTTTTTTTTTAAAGCTTGCTATGTTTGCACTTTTAACTTAACATTAGTGGGACATCTGCAAGCTAATAGTGGCACTTCTCTATGCACAGAAAACCCAATTAGGACTTGTTCTGTGTCTGATTATCAGTCAGAAACATGCATGCAGAAATGTTCATTAGAAAGCTACAGAGAGCTGTGATAAAACAGCAGACTGCTGAATTAGAGTTGCTGCCAGTCCCCCAATACAGTTTTATATTTGCTTGATAAAAGGCAGGCGCCCAAACATCCTCTATGTGCATGGTAGGCAGCAAAGTGTGCTCTACCAGGAGGGATATATTCCTGGCTCTTCTTAGGCTTTTAGAGAGTATTCCATGGCATGATATTGCAGACAAATGATAGACAGAGGCCTCGACTGTACCCATGGTGGGTTGTGTTGGTTCCCTGCTTCCTCCCACTCATGTTTTAAGCCCACTATGGACTTTAGAGATTATCTCTGTCTGTTCCATTCCTGGAGATGGATGGGGTTCTCTACATGGTGTGTCTTATGCAGAATCATAAATGTGATATTTTTCCACACTCCCTCCATGAGATTCATGATGTTCACCATGAAATTTTCCTGTAGATTACTTTATTATTAGCCATGAATTGTAGGCTTGCTTAGTCATTACTGTGGTCCCAGACAGACACTCCATAAGGAGTTTGAGAGACTCAGAGTCTGGGCTACTGCTCTTCAATAGGGTTGAGGAGAAGGAAGACACCAAACTTGAAGGAATCTGGCACTGCCCTGGATGGGACTTCTGAAGGGTAGATGTGGGAGGGGCCCTGGACACCACAGGCCAGCACGAGGACACAGTGACTGTGAGCAGGAGAAGGAAATTCGAGGAATAAAAAGAGCAATGGGTGCTGTAGAAGCATCTTCCCCAGAACTGTTAGTTTCATCTACAAATGTCAGGCCCCACTGGAAGGCTGGGTGGGTGCCTGAGAAATTTCTTAGCAATGCTGGAAAGACAAGTAGGATGGAAGGACCTGTGAGTTTTGAGGTATTTGAAGTGCTTTTCTGCAACATCTTCCTTTCTCTTCTTCTTTGGAATGAAGTAATTTATTGATAATTAGTAGAATCTCGCTGACTTAGTGAGCTAAAGTAGTCATCCTAATGGTAGAAGGGCTACTCTTCCATTTCCTTGTATGTTGGGTTTGTGAAATGCCCTGAGTATTTCTTATAGGGCTCTTCAGTTGTCTTGTGCTCCTAATCTGGCTTCCAGGTAGTTGTGCACGTGACCACTAACACAAACCCCCTCAGTGCAATCAGCAGAGGCTTGCTGTCATTATAGTGTCAACTAACAAGATCAAAGTCTCCCGGGCAGTTTATTTGAAAAGCATTTGGGTAATTTAGATCCTAATGGCTTCAGTATGTTTGCTATTTCAAACATGAAATATATTACATTTTAAAGGAAAGGGGAAAATATGTTTGCATATTGGTTATTCCATTAAGCAATGACCATTTCCTGCATAACCTAAGAAACCAAATTAAAGAACACAACCTTCAATACAGCACAACAACATGTCTAAAATGATTAACTTATTTGAAGAATGAGCAGAAAGATATAAATTTATTTCTACTTTTTATGAAATATTAATGAATTTTTTTGACTTACAAGCAATATATGTTTTCTAAATGGAGTAAATCAGTCTCTACCTACTTGTGTAGTATAGTCCAGATGACACGTAGAAATAGTAGAGAGACTTGCAAAGCTTGAGATACTGTGGTGATTATTCGGTTTTAGATGTAGAGTGTCCCCTCAAAGTCTCATGCTTTCAAACAGTTTTTAGAAGGTGATGGATCATGGGGCGCTGTGCTTATGAGTGGATCCATCCATGGATGACTCATGGCTGCATGTGCTGTAGGAGGAGGTCACTGGGGCGTGACATGGAAAGGTGCATTCTTGTCCCCAGCTCCTCCCTTCTCTTGCTGTTTTCTCGCTGCCAAGAGGTGAGCAGCTCTCCTCCACTGGGCCTTCCACCATGGTGATTCGGCCTCCAAGCCAGCTGACCTGGGACAGAGCTCACTAAGATGCTCATTAAAACTGTGAGTCAAAATAAACATGTCCTTCATCAAGCTGTGACTATTTTGTCCCAGAAATGGGAAAGTGACTGATACAGTGATCAATAGTCAGATAAGGTCATATTGATAAACTTCAAGTATCTTAACAACATTCAAGATATTTGATCATGTAAGTGCTAAACCGTGTTGCTAGCATAAATGGTAATGGCAAAACACTTTTCTCTGGACAGTAATGATACCATTACATTAAATAGAAGGTATCAGGAAGCAATACACTGGCTTTGTTTGTGCAGTGGCGGTGTTCTCTTTAACTTGAAATATGTTCAGATTTTCTTGAAAGATTGAGAAAATGACTTATCATGTACATTTTAACATTTTTGCTAGTGCGGTAGTATGGGGTTATCATGCCTTGTATCAAGCTGTCCCCCTGCCCCCAAGCCTCATGCAATTGTAGGTAGAATTTTTCAGAGGTGGTTGGATGTAGAGTGTGTGACGCTGGGATTAATTCATGGTGCAATGGTAGGATTAAAGGTGTGAGTGCTGCCCGCCCTGGGGTTGGGTACCTGGTACACCATAAGGGACAGAAAGAGGCCTGTATTCTCTCTTGCTTGCTTTGCTACCTTCTGCCCACTATAAATGTTTTCTCCTCTATGATGCCTGTCTGCCATGCTACTGTGCCTTGGAGTCAGGCAGTTACGGGCTGAAACCTCTACAAACTGTGAGTTAAATAAATTTTCCTCCTTTAATTTTGGGTGTCCAGTATTTTGTCTCAGCAATGAGAAAAGTAACTAAGACAGGGCTATATAGGAGGTACAGAGATAAACTTCCTCTTACCTCTGTTATTACCTAGTCAGGAATTGTAGGCCTGTTGTTTGTATCCCTGTTCCATTATATTGGCAAGCACTTGGGCCACTGAAGGAAATTTTGAATAGAATGGAATTTCTATGAAGAAGATGGAAATTCCTGGCACTGATCATCAAGGATTTGGAAATAACTTCAATGAAAGGTGAGAGTGGAAAGTGATGTTAGTAAGACAGGAAACACTGCTTCCTTTAAGTTCTTGATCAAGTACTTGGGAAGTAGTCTAGAGAACCTGATCAATGCTCTTCTGAGGTATGAACACCTGGCCTCTACTGTAAAAGGTCAGCTGGATATTAGAAAAGTTTTCTTTCTTGAATTGGTAGGAAAGTCAGGAATAGGTAGCATAAACTGTTTATATTTTACAGCATAATAGTTCACCTTTACATTGCTCCTCTCTCTCTCTCTCTCTCTCTCTCTCCTCTCTCTCTCATCTCTCTCTTTCATCTCTCTCTCTCTCTCTCTCTCTCTCTCATCTCTCTCTGTCTGTCTCTCCCTCTCTTTCTTGTTTGAAACAAGTTCTCACTACATAGTCTAGGCTGACCTTGAACTTGCAATCCTCCTGTTCCATTCTCCTAAGTGCCAGGATTATTTAGGGGTGACACCATGTTCACCTGAGATGTTGCTCTTTTTGATGATCATCATTGTATTTTGCTCAAACCATTGATAAAGTCTCAGCATTTCAACCCAGGATCAGTTGAGAATTAATACAATGTGAGTTCTCCTGGGCATAGAGTGATGGTTCTCAACGGAGGGAATTGGGGAAACTTGGTAATACCCGAAGACAGTCTTTTCCTTGTCAAATGTGGAAGAGAAAGGCTATTGGCCAAGTTTATTTTTAAATGCTTATAGAACTTGAGGCAGCTCCCACGATAAATAATTGTCCCTCCTCAAATACCAACAACCATATAGTCCAAAAACTCTGGTGTGTAGTTTCAAAAAAAGGGACAGCATTTGCTCAAGTGAGCTTGGTTATGAGCTAACAGCAGTAATTAGTAAGAAGTCCCCAAGGAGAAAGTGAGTTTCAAAGGTAGGAAAAGAGTAATATTTTCTTATGTGACTATTGTCCTGAAGAATCTGACTATAGAGGATAGGCATTTAAAGGAATTTCCCTTCAAAACTAGCCTGTATTTGAAGGCATTTTGATCCTGGTTATTTTTTTACTTTTAAGAGAAAAAAACGATAAAAACCATGATACAAAGTTTTAAAACAAGCTAACAGGAGGTTAAAGTTTAGTGCATTGCAAATTGTTATCTTCAAAATAGTTGCTCAAATTACAAGATATGAAATGAAAAATTGATCAAATAATATAAGCACAAATCTTTCTTTTCAATGAACTAGTAGAAATTACTAGTATAATTATCTTAACCATACTGTATACATATGTATACATTTTTTTCTTTTCTCTTCCTTCTTTTCTCCATTCCCCCATCCCAGTTGTTCTTTCCTTCTGAGCAGTTTCTTCCTATTTCACAACATCTATTGTACATTTTAGATTTTGTTTACTTTTTCAGTTTCTTACACTAAGGATGTAACATGATGTTTACACATGTGAGTCTGATTTATTTCACTTATGAATATGGTCTCAAGGTGCATCCATTCACCTATGTAAGACTCAAGTGTATCCTTCTTTATAGCACAGTAATACTCCATTGCATAAAAGTACCACACCTTCATTATCCATTTTTCTTTTTTATCCATTCCATCTTTTTCTCCATGTTGATGGGCATTTGGGTTGTTTCTAAGATTTAGTCATTTAAAATTTTTCTGCTATGAATATGGGTAAACCTATATCACTGTGGTATGATGTTTTTAATTCTTCTGGGAAAATGCCCAGAAGGGGAATACCTGGGTTGAATGAGACTTCTAATCCTAATTTTTTGAGAAATCTCCACACTTATTTTCACACTGGTTATACCAGTCTACACTCCCACCAACAGTGGAGAAGTGTTCCTTTTTCAACACAGCCCTGTCAGCACTTGCTGTTGGTTGATTTCTTGATGGCAGCCATTCTTTCTGGGGTGAGATGGAATCTCAGTGTTGTTTTAACTTGTATTTCTCAAATGACCAATGAAATTAAAGAAGAAATTAAGCAATATCTACAATCAAATGGAAATGTGGATACAACATACTGGAACCTGTGGGGCTCAGTGGAAGGAGTCCTAAGAGGGAAATTCATAGCAATGAATTCTCACATCAGGAAAACAGAATGAGCACAAATAAACAAGCCAATGCTGCCCCCCAAGCTTCTAGAAAAAGAAGAGCAGTCAAGCCCTAAGCCCATACAAGGGAGGAAATTATAAAGATCAGAACAGAAATTAATGCAGCTGAGACTTAGAAAACAATACAAAGAATTAATCAATAAAGAGTTGGTTGTTTGAAAGAATAAATGAAATTGATAAACTCCTAACCAACTTTATCAAAAAAGTAAAGAAGCCGGGCCTGGTGGTGCACACTTGTAATCCCAGCAATTGGGAGGCTGAGGCAGGAGGACTGTTGTGAGTTCAAGGCCAACCTGGGCTACAAAGTGAGTTCAAGACAAACCTGAACTGCATAGTGAGACCCTGTCTCAAAAGGACAAATAACAAGGAAAAAAATAACTCAAATTCATGCAATGAGGAATAAAAAGGGTGAAGTCACTACAGATCCTGTGGAAATTCAGAAGATCATCAATAACAACTTCAAATATCTTTACTCATTTAGAATGAAAAACACAGAAGAAATGGACAGGTTCCTAGAAATGTATGAAGAACTAACACTGAATCAAGAAGACATAAAATTTCTGAATAACCCAATATCAGTTAATGAGATCCTGGTTACTAGCAGGGATCTTATTAGCTTTAAAACGTCTATTACATCATCAGACAGGTAAAACTAAATTTATAAATTTCTTCTTTTTGGTATTCAGAGAGATTATATGACCTACACTTTCTGTCTCATCATGTTGCAAACCTGAGAAGAAAACACCAATTTTCCTCCAGAGCTTCAGGGCAAGTACTTTTTCTCCAGGGACCTACAGGTAGTCCTAGGAGTAGAGGTGTGAGATAATGCTTAACCCATCCCCTCACATTTTATCACAGTCCCACTGCTACTTTTATCATTAGCTCTGACTGTGACCTTGGAGCCATGTAGACTGCCTATCACCAGTTCCAACTTCCACTTTTTTTGAACAGCAGTTAGATAAACCTGAGGTTGAGAATTTTCAGTTTCTCTGTTACCCCTTATGATGTGACAGTGAAGCCTTGACTTTACCTGACCTCATCCTTCTTGTGTGACTGTCTCGTAGTCACAACTGTCCTGGCATAGGAGAGCAGAATTTTGTCTGTGCCTACCTGAGGTCAGAGTGTAGAGTCCAGCAAGCAGAGCAAGACCCTCCACAAGTAGACACCAGGCTTCTCTTATTCAGTACTAACTGACCATCACAGCCTTGTCATTAATCAGGCCCTTGGTCTTTAATCATTTCAACTAATGTGCCTCTAAGCATGCCTCATACACACACACACACACCACAGAAAAGTGAAATCTGTATGTGTTGCACTTGTTGCACTTGAGTTATTCTATTTGATTAATTTCTAACTTAGTCTTTACTTTTCTAATGCATTTTTGTCATGTGTACTTAAGGAGAATAGTATGATATTTTGCTATGCATATTCATACTCATACATAGTCATCCAATACAGTGAAGTGTTTACTACTACATTTATCTCTTAGGATCTGCAGGAAATTAACTTCACGACCCTCATCAGATATCAGAAAAGGAGGATGCTCATGTTCTTCATGTAAAATTGCTTAGTATTTGCCTATAATCTGTGCCCATTCTCTTGCCCACTTTAAATCATCTCTAGTTTCTGTACTCCTACACAATATAAGGGCTATATAAATAAGTGTTTTAGCCTATCAATTAGGTTGTAATGACAAAACCCTCTTGTACACTTTAAATCATCTCTAATTTCTGTACACCTATAAAATATATATGCTGTGTAAATAAGTATTTTAGTCTATCATTTAGGTTATAATGACAAAAATGTATGTAATACTTGGTATAGTCTAAAACTTTTTGGAAAAATATTTTTAAACTGTGATTGGTAGGAACTACAGATATATATGCTAAAGGGATTGACAGCTGACTCTTCATTCAAGCATATGACCACATGTGGATTTTATATTCTGCTAATATGTTAAATTCATTTACTAATTTCTACTAGTTATTTGGTGGAGTCTTTGGAGTTTTCTACATATAGGATCAGCCATCTAAGTAGGATATACAAGTGTAGATGGTATAAATAGATATACATATATAAAGATAGATATTTAAATTAATCTTTAAGCAAGGAAATAGTTCTAATCAAGGTGTAGGATACCTATGAAGAATTTAGTTGTTGTATGTTTAAAGTGAAGCTGATCTTATATATGTTAAATGATGTAGTAGGTACCTTTACTGGTGCATAATTTATTTCTAACTTTATTTTGTTTTAATCTTTTGTTTTTATTTAAACCCATTGGATCTTAGTTTATTAATTTTTAGTTCTTTTGCTTTTATAATTAAAGCATTCATAATTAAGATTCCCTACCATGGATCTCTTTAGCTGCACTCCACATGTTTGACATGCAGTATTGTCACTGATATTTCTTCTGATTGTTTAAAAATTTCCAGCATTTATTCCTTGCCTGAGGAATTATTTTGAACTATGTTTTCAGATTTGCTACTATGTTTATTCAGATTTCAATTTATATTGATTTTACTTTAACTATTTTTTCCTGAAAATTCATTTAGTATAGTATTGATTTGCTTGTTTTAAATGTTATTGTTGCAGAGTGTTTCAATTTAATTAATTTTTCACAATAAGAGTGGTAATTGTTATTATGCTACTCTTGTAAAGTCAGTGTTTGCTTACAGCTATTTACACTTGATCAGGGTTTGTTTTATTTTAATTTGATTTTTCCTCACTTGCTTCTGGCTTTACAGTATTTTTTCTTAGATAAGTTTTCATTTTTCTTGACGTATGTCCTTTAGATATTATTATAGCAAGAGTTTACTTAGATGTCTTTGGACATACAAATTTTGTTAGAAAATATGTTTATTTGAGCACTATATGTTGCATATATTAGATGAATAGCAGATATCCTTTATCAAAGATGTGTGTGTGTGTGTAACAGTCCATGTTTTAGGTATGCATGTATGCACCTGGGAGAGTTGCATATATATATATATTTTTTTTTTTCCCCCTAAAATATGTTCTTATTATCAACTCTTTAGGAAGAATGAAATGTTATTTGAACAGTCACTTACTGAAATGTGCTTATGAACTGAAATGGACCTCATTCTGAGAATTCAAAGCATAAATGTAGTCTGCACCCACAAGCATTGCCAAGAGCTGGGGGGAGCATTGCAGGAGAGAAACTTGCACAGCAGACTCTGAGAGGCAAGGGAACATTTTCTTTTTCTTTTTTATTTTAAAGATAAAAGGAGGGAAACATTAACAGACATACAACATTTTACAACATATCACAAGCACAATACAGACAATACAGAGTTACAAACAAAGTGGTA
>NW_004955487.1:2973440-2988036 GCF_000276665.1 Chinchilla lanigera
CTGCTCAGCCGGCTCCGAGGGCCTGCTTGCCCCGCCCATCCCCTGGGCCTCTCTGCCCCTAGCAACTCAGTCTGCCGGCAAGGGAACATTTTCTAACCAGTCAGGAAAGAGACCACCACCCAGGAAAGCTTTTTGGAAGGTGGTACTGGAATCAGGCCATGAGGAATGAGTAAGAATTTATCCAGATGGAGGAAGGATAAAAGACAAAGAAGGAATGTGTGCAATGATGTGAATGAGTGTGATCATGGGTGTGAATGATCATGCTATGCTGTGGGGCTGGAAGACACAGAGATGTGGAGAGACAGGTCCTCTGCCAACACTGGCTCCAAGCTGCTACCACTGTTGCCAATGACAGTGACAGCTGGTCCCGAGCACTTACAACGCACAAGGCATTCTTTATCTGTATAATCAATGCACCTTTATTTGTGACTGGGTACATGAGGTTGGTGTAATTGCTATCCTGGTGACTGTAAAATGAGGAAGTCTTGTTTCAGAAGCAGAGTGGGTAACTTATTCAAAGCCATAGCACTTATATGTGATACAGTAAAGCCCTACCAGCCTCATTCAAAAGTTGATTCTCAGATTTTGGTTTCGACGCCATCTCTACAAGAAAACATTCTCTGAACTGACATGCTGGGTTAGGTGCTCCTCCTGTGGGCTCCCAGAGTACCACATCAAGTTCTCAGTTCTGTCGTGAAACTCATCTCAGTCTTGGGTATCTATTTTCTGTTTTCCCTATTAGTCTGCAACTCCGGTGGTGTTCAGATGGATTGGAAGCAAAGAGATACTGGCAAAGCTAGTCCTGGTGGTTGGGGAGTATAATTTCAGCACTCTGTTAGGCTGAGGCAGGAGAATGACAAGTCTGAATCCAGCCTGGGAAATTTAGCAAGACTCTGCCTCAAAATGTTTTAAAAATAAAAATAGGCTAGGAATGTGGCTCAGTATTAGGCCCTGGATTCTATTTCCAGTACCACTAAAAAAGGAAAAAAGAAAGAAATGTTGGTGAATCTGAGAAAGATAGAACTTGCAATAGAAAGATAAACAATAATGAGGTCACAAGGTGCCCAGATATATGCCCAAATGTTATTCTGGGTGTTTCTGTAAGAATGTTGTTGGATGCAGTTAGCATTTGCATCAGTAGACTCATTACACCTTAATATGAATGGGAATTTTCCAGTTAGTTGTGGAACCCAAATTCCAAGCAAGACAGAAGATTGATCAACTGGCCTGGCTGTTGTTGACCTGGAATGGCAACTTATTCCTTTCTTTGCACCTAAATTGAGAAGTCAACTATTGCGATTTAGATCTGAAATGTTCCCTCAAATTACACTTGTGTGGAAGTTGACTGGATCATGGGGCGCTATGCTCATTAGTTCATTTATCATGGATGAGTTCATGGCTGACTGTGCTGTAGGAGGCGGGGCCTGATTGATCCCCACCTTGAAGGACACATTCTTGTCTCCAGCTCCTCTCTTTCTACTCCACTTCCTGACTACTGTGACATAAGCAGCTTCCCTCTGGTATACCTTTCTGCCATGCCATTTCATCCTTAACGCCAGCTGGCCAGGAAATGTAACCATGAGCCAAAATAAACATTCCCTTCTTTAGGTTGTGGGTGTCAAGTATTTTGTGCCAGTGAAGGAAAAATGACTAATACACCAACGCTTTTGAGTTTCCAGCCTGCTGGCTTTTGAAATATAAGATATGTCACCAACTCCCTAGGTCTGTACTCCGAGAAGCACAATCTATATTTGGCATTAATGATTTTGTTGTCACAACCTATTTTTTCCATGAAATTTTTGCAAGGGGAAGTTAGATGCCTCTCCTCTCCATAGTATTTGGTCATTCATATACTGGCTGGTTCATCTTGTTGAGACTAACAATACTGATAATTTTTAGCATATAGTCCAACTTCTAAATGTTTGTGGTTAACCATGGCAAGTACTCATTTTCTGGCTTGGGCTTGGCACCTCTTCTGTCTTCTCTTAAAAATATCCTCTTTCCACAAAATCCTGGATTATTTCTCCTGATCTTTTCCATCCTGCCCTTTGGAAGCAGGATAGAAGCAGCTGCACCTGCTTCTATGTTAGCTTAGTTTGTTGATGTCTCTCACATAAGTATTTCTAGGCTAGAACTCTTAAGGCTGTAGATACACACTGATACAATCATTCGCCTGAGATTGCTAGCTATGAATACTTCTAGTTTCAAATACTGCCTCCTACAAAAGTAATATCATCATCTTCTACATCAATTTCTTTCCTTCCTTATAACTTTATCTTGATTGTTAATTTATCTACTCTTAAACTAGATTTGGAATCACTGTTGATTCTGACCTGTCTTTTATTCCCTGTGTTCCATTAAACAAAGTCTTGGGATTTTGTGCCTTCAATAGTTTTTCCAGACTCTTCCTTTTTTTATTAGTACCCTCCTGACCATATCTACTATGAATTGATGACCAAAGGAGAGTAAATCACTATGCTAGAATTTCACTGTTAATGTTGCTTGTTCACTGAGGAAAATATTTATCTCACTATGTTTCAGTTGAAAATACAGTCTCAGAGTTTGGAATATGGGAAAAATCAGGTTTGGAGAAATTAAATAACGTACTCAAGAGCTGTAATTCTTCAACTATTAGAATTCAAATTGTGAACAAACTTCTAGCCCTGTACCACACTCTTTGTAGATAAATAGTTGTTTGCTTTGTACAGTGTATTCAATCCTCAGTTCTCTTGCTCATATAAGGTTGATAAAGTCAATATCTGTTGAATGTTTATTATATTCAAAGGGTTGTGCTAGATGCAGAAGTATGAGTTAAGCACAATTTCTGACCACAAATTAGTGGATTGTTGACTAACAGTCCATGGGAAAATCACAAGTGGAAAATATATATCATAAATAAGATATCCATTTTGGTTACTTTAGACATCTGATGACAAAATAATTCATATTATTAAACCATAGTTAAAACTATTATACTGCCATATAGTGATACTTGTATGACTATGTTTACAGCAGCACAGCTCACAATATTTAAATAATGGAGGGAGCAAACACTCATCAATGGATGAATGGATGACAAAAATGCATATATACAAAATGAAATCTTGGGGCTGGGGTTTTAGCTCAGTGGCACAGCGCCCACCTCACAAGTGAAACGTTGTATGTTTAATTCCAGGTACCAGAAAAAAAAAAAAAAAAAAAAAACAAAATGAAATTTTACTCAGCCATAAAAAGAATGAATTCATGTCATTGAAAAAAATGGATGGCTCTTGAGAACACAATATTAAGTGAAAATAAAATCAAACACAGAAGGTTAAGTATCATAGTTTCTCCTAGATGAGAAAACCAAAATACAAATAAAGTGTAAAATAAAGGTGTTGTGGTGGGACATGAGGCAGACTTTTTGAAGAAGGGTAATGGAGCCAGGGGAAGGGGCTTTGAAATGGTTGTTTTGGAGGGAAAGGGAAATAAAAAAGAAAAGAAAAATGAAAGAAAAACTCCTAAATGTGTGTTTGGAGGTATACATACAGATGACTTAAGACGAGAAGGAGGTTGACCTGAAATAGCTAGGTAATAATTATTAGTATTTTCTTCTCAGTTATCTGGACAATTTGTATTTCTTGGTTCAGAGTTTGCTCACTGACATCATCTGAGAAAGAACACACACTTTGAAAACTCTGATAATGTTCTACGCTAAAGTCAAACAGTTAAGGGTGAGACAAGGAACAGCATCCCCATGTAGCCCTCTGAAAATAGCCCAAATTCATGTGCTCCAAGGAAGTCACCTGTTAAACACACACTCTCTTCCCCACCTCCCGAGGAGTAACGCTGTATGGGATGGAGTTTTAAGCACTAATCATTAATACCACATTGCTTATTCCATCGTGTCAGTATTGGTGACTTAGTGATTAATTATCTGACGGCTGTGTCATGCTTAAAATAATCCAAATGCATGAAGTAAATTAGTTGATCGGTAGGAAATTCTGTCATGCAAATTCATGCGATGCAAGCCCTCCCTGTCACACTCATTGCTGACAACCCAAGTGGGTCGCGAGAGTGACTGCCCCCTGTTAATTTATTTTCTCAGACACACATACATATTCATGATACCCTGCTGTTTGTCTGTCACCTCAGCCGAAGCCCTCTCTATCTTCAGAATCACAATTAACAGAAAATATGCACATTTAGTTAACAAATAGGAGTACTCTCAAAGACTTATGGGATTTTATTTTATTAGCCTCTTACTACAGATTGGAAGTTGTGATTATTCGTGCATATGGTATTCCTAAAATGGTAGCTTGCTGGCAGTCCTGCACTGAGACCCAAGGACAAAGCCTCTGTAAAGGGAAAATATGTAGTTATATCATTTTAGGGTTCCAAGAGTTGCTAAACTCCTCACTGTTTTATTTTAATTAATATAGGACAATTGTAGAATTCAGCAGATAAATAAACAAGAACTAAGCACAAAGCACAGGGCTACCTGTGAGTGTCCGTGTCTTGTCCTTCAGGTGTGATTGCCATTGACAAGATCATGACATTGCATGACAGAGCTGCATAGGGCACCTGCTAAATAGAATTTGATCACTTTTCTGCTCTAGGAACACAAGGTGTTTTATTAGCAAATAGAGGAAAGATGGCATAATGACTTCCACCTTTCTCAGACACACCATGTACTATATAGATGACTAAAATATCCAGACACGCAAGCCTGGAAATGCAGGACATTTAGATAGCATTCCTTATTTGCAAAGATTGGGTTTGTTAAACATGCATGCTTTTTGCAAAAATAGAACATTTCCTGAGCATAGACCACTGTTGTTTCATATAGAATTGCACCTCTCATTAGTTTTTCCTTCCATAAAGAAAAATAGATTCTAAAAAAAAGTCAATTATTTCTGAGTAAGGAAGTAGGTGAGAGGATAAGAGCAGAGGCATATTATCTTGCTTCTAAAAAGACATGGAATATTAAATAGTGAAAAATATATTACAAGTTCTCCCAAAGACTGCATGTCTTCTTTTTGATATATATGAGCAAAGGATTAGCTCCATTGACACACTGATTAATTTAATATTCTGATTGGATGAGTGGTGGAGCTTTAACGGCTGTTAACTTTTTGGCAAGTAGCTCTGAGAGGGCGATAATGAGATTAACATCCAGGGGACCTGATTTGCTTTTGCGCTGTATTTAATTACGACTTTGACACCAAATAGTTCTTCTGACTGTGAGTTTTCTAGACAGGACATTATTAATCTACATTTGTGTTACATGCTGGGGGACTGCTTGGAGAAACCAGGGGGAAAAGGGGTCTTTATAAACTGCTCTTATGAGACTGGGGACGTTGGTGATGTAGGTCAAGTTAGCGTAAGTGCTTGGCATTGAGTTGAGCCTCCTGTGTCCAATCTTTGGTGCAATGCAAATAAAGGACCTAAGCCTCCCTTGCAAGTTAATTATATACAAAGAAATTTTGCAATCACCACATCAGATGATTCCACCTCAAAATACTTTGAATTAAATTATTTATGTTGCCTTATTTGCAAATGAGAGAAATGCAGCATGGATCTACATACTGGCCTGAGATCACATCTTTGCCCCCTTTGGCCTAAACACAAGTCTCTCTTCATCCCTATAGAGAGTATTTGCAGTGCACAAGTCTAAATTCATTTAATCTTTCACTCTTTTCCCAGCTATCACATTTGTAAACCTGGATCCTTATCTTCTCCCATGAGATAGATGTTATGGTTTATACCTAGACATCCTCCCAAAGCCTCATGCACTCATAGGTGGGTCTCTAAGAGATGATTTCATCTTGGAGATGAGATACTCATCAGTGGAGTAGGTCACTGGTGAGTTTATAGCTAAACTGGGAGAT
This sequence comes from Chinchilla lanigera, assembly GCF_000276665.1. Lineage (NCBI taxonomy): Eukaryota > Metazoa > Chordata > Mammalia > Rodentia > Chinchillidae > Chinchilla > Chinchilla lanigera. The sequence continues at coordinate 2,979,311 of NW_004955487.1, forward strand.
GGAACCCAGTAGGAAGAGGTGGGTCACTGGGGGGCATGGCCAGGAAGGGTCTATCTCCCTCCTCCTCCCCTGATCTCTCTCTGCTTCCTGTCTATCATGCCATGAGTTATTTATTCGACCTCTCTGCCATGCAGTCCTGCCTTGGATCCAGCCAACTGTGTATTGTAATCTCTACAAACTGTGAGTCAAAATAAACCTCTTCTCCTTAGAGATGTGGGTATTACGTGTTATATCCCAGTGATGAGAAGATAACGAAGACAGTAGGAAATGAAGGAGAAAACCACAGTATTACAGAAAGAGCTGTAAACTTGAGTAAAGTGAAAATATTTTACAGAGAATTAGAAGAAACTTCCAAATTAAAAAGAGAATTAAGGGAAGAGACATGAACTGAATCAACAATGCCTCTTGTTCTACAATTGTTACCCATGGCCCAGGGGATTGTCTTAGTCTGATATAACAGGATGCTGCAGACTGCGTATTCTATGGACAATACAAATATATTCCTTACAGTGCTAAAGGCTGAGGAATCCAAGATCAAAGGTGTCAGTCAATTTTGTGCCTGTTGAGGCCCCATGGTGTGTGCCATCTTGCTGTATCCTCACATGGTGAGGGACACAAGAAAACTTCCTGGCATCATTTCTAAAGACACTAATTTCATTCTTGAACAGTCCTTGAGACTTAATGGACCCTCAAAAGGTTTGATCTTCAACACCTTCACATAGGGGGGGCTGTGTTTCAACACTAGAACTTCAGAAGACAGATATTTGGTCCATATCAGGGACCATGAATGTCACACACCTCTGTTTTCAGTGTTCTCATTGATATAAATATTCCTTCCAGCACATGGCAGAGCTCATATTCTACAACTTCATTCTTTGAATAGTTTGTTCAGATTTATAAGTAAATAGGCAAGTTATAATCTACAGTGGGCCTACTGAATCATTCCTGAAAGCTTACAATGCCTTCATATTACCTTAACAATATAATGCTTTTGTGTTTCCATTAGTAAAGTGTTTGAGTGGCAATTTAGATTAGAGATGATATGGTGAAAAGTGAATAAAAATTATATCACTACTCTGAGCCCAGCTCTTCTTTCTGACTACCCACCCACCCACCTACCTATCCATCCATCTATTCACCCATCTACCTAGCTAGTCAACTGTATAACTAATCATATTGTCAGTTAGTGAGAGCGTTCCAACATCCATCTACCCATCTACACAACCTCCTCCATCCCTCCTCAAACAAGCATCTTATGTGTCAGCTACCAAGATTAACAAATTTAAAAAATATTATGCCTTCACTCAAAAAACTGCAATTCTTAATACATACTCTATTGCTAGCTATAGTTCTGTAAAGAATTATCAGTATGATCAGTCAAAACAAATCATTTGCAAAAATATTATAATGTCATTTTTTGATTTAACAACAAATTTGTTTAACAGGGACAATATATTAGCACTGACCATTGAGAACACCATACATTTAATCAAATACAAAAGGCATTTTATGAAGAACCAAATATATACCTTCGGTTTAGGAGACAATCCAAATAACATCATGAGCTGTATCTTCATAAGAAACATAATGTTATATGTTTGTGTTGATTGCAAGGAGAAAGGAAAAGCCATTGGAAAAAATTACGTGACTGTTAATAATGGCAAAATTATTTAATTGGAGGTTTCTTGAGCATATTTGTATTTTTTCCACAAAACTAGTACCATTGCACAGTTTAAATTAAGAGGTGACCAAATATATAATGAATGTTTAACCTCAAAAAATGATTACAGTAAAAGACACATTTGTCATGGATCCTTCACAATTTTAACACAATTATCTCATGGTTCTTCCCACTTTCTGGAGCAGCTCTGAAAATCCTCTTCCCAGAATGTCTTTATGAGGTGTCATAAAAAAATACAATAAATTCTGCTGTTGAGAACCATGTGAGGGAAATGCAGACTTGTAAAAACAGGGCGCTGTGTCTTCATTCACCTGATTCACTGGATCTAGCATCATGTGATTTCTGGCTGTTCCCCAAAGTCAAAATGGCCATGAAAAGAAGATGTTTTGAGGGGGCTGGGGATTTAGCTCAGTGGCAAAAGCGTCTGCCTGGCAAGCGCAAGGTCGTGAGTTCGGTTCCCGGCACCGGAGAAAAACCAAAAAAAAAAAAAAAAAGATGTTTTGATTCCATTCAGGACATTGAGACAGCCAGGATAGCATAACTAAACATACTCAAGAAAGAGGACTTCCAGTGCTGCTTCAAAAAGTGGGAACAAAAATGATGGGATAATATTCCAAGTGAGAGGGAGTATTTTAAGGGGGATGTATGGTAATGTATCTTTTACTATAATAATTTTTAAAAAACATTCACTGTACTTTTGGATCACATCTCTTGCAATGTTGCTTTAAAAGTGAAATCTACCCTAGGCTAATTCTGTCATTGGTGAATTGCCATGGCAACACCATGACAGCCAGCCAGATACCTGATGGGATAATGTGCACATTCTGTTTCTTTGCACACACTGTTCACTATGGGCACAGGCTTCTGCTAGTGGGAGTCCAGGGTAGCAGCTGGTTGAAGTGTGTGATTGGCTCTCAGAAGGAGAAGGTGATGATCAGTGAAATTTACCTGGATGCAGGTATTATTCCTTTAGATAATTAGTAAGTAGGGCTCTCAGGTTGGCATTTGAAAGGCATAGCGATTGTCAAAGAATAATTAAATCCCAGCAGGAGTGAAGTAGATTTGCATTTCACTGAAGAGTTTACTCTAAGCACTTGAACTAATTACAGTTATCACTGTAGACACCAGTGTCCTCAATCTTGATCCTGCCTGGCATCAGATGGAGAGCTTGCACTCCTACCTGTCCCTAAGAGCGTGGCTCAAGCCCAGAGAGTTTATCCTGGGGAAGAGGAGACTTAGGGCTCATGGGAATAGTTTTAAACTTGAGAAGGCTTCACAAGATACAGGGCTACCTCTCTCCCCATGCACTGTAAAGGTCACTACCTGGACTGGTGGGAGGCAGACTTCATCTCAATAATAACAGAGATTGCCAAATAAGATCAGGATATCTCAGTAGGAAATAAGTTTCTTGTCACTTATGATGATCAGAATAAGCTAGTTCGTGGATTGATGCCAGGTGCTTAGACACTCCATACAAGATGTGATAAAATATGAATGTTTAATTTTTAAAAGCTATTGCAACAAAAGACACATAGTCATTGGCTCCCCTCAAAATCCTACTCTTCACTTTGAACACATTTGTCCCGTCATTCTTGTAACTTTCTGAAGCAGCTCTGAAACCTTCTTCTGTGAGTGTCGTTAGTTGTGCTGTTCTGGCTGCTTCATGGACCTGAATCAATTCAAAATATTTAATGGTCATTTTGTCTCCCTGGAAAAACTAAAAGTCACATGCTGCCAGATCTGTTGAATAAGATTGATGAGGAGGGGCTGGGGATTTAGCTCAGCGGCAAAGCGCTTGCCTGGCAAGCGCAAGGTAGTGAGTTCGGTTCCTGGTACCAGAGAAAAACCAAAACAAAGAAAAAAAAAAAAAAAGATTGATGAGGACATGCTGAAATGGTTTCAGGAGTCTGGCTTGCCCCTGAATGGCACTGGGTGTAGCCTTACCAGTATTCTTGATCACACCTCTGAAAGACAGAAAAGAAGACTTGTGGAACTGCTTCAGAAAGTGGCAAGGATGATGGGATGAGCATGTTTGAAGGAGAATATTAAGAGAATTCATGGCAATGTGTAATAAAATTTATTTAAATGTTCATCATATATTTTGATCATCTACTGTATCTGTTAGAGAGAGTCTGTGTAATGTCGTATATTATGTGTGTGTGTGTGTGTATGTGAGATCAACCAGAAATGGGGTTTGGATAGGTTAACGTAGGATATTTGAAACCCTACATCAGTGTAATAACTTTCATGAGCAGAGATTGCTTATCCACTTTCCATTTACTATATTCCAACCATATCTAGTGCATTTATAGGTTTTGTTTCATATAATTTAATTTAGTTTTTTAAACAATAATCAGAAAGGCTTTTGGAGAGGAATGTTCAACCTAAGTGGTGGCACCTAGTAATTTTGTCACTTTGGGCATTGAATACTTGTGTAAGATATACTTTTCTACATTAAGAAATGAGAGTATTAGGATAACCCTGAACAGAATTATTCCAATATTTAAAATACTGTGCTTACACAGGCTGATCATGATACAGCCTATGTGTTTTTCATGTTTAGTCATTTGGCTCCAGTGCAAAAGTCCAGTAGAAAAATATCTGCACTTAGAATCATCATGAAACCCCTGATCTGAGAGGTCATCATGGGTGGACACAAAGCTTTTATTTCTGCATTTTTTTAAAGACTCCTGAGACAGACTTGTTCTCTGAGTAGCATCTTCTACTTATTGGGATACTCCTGGGTGATGGACTTACAGATAAAATAACACTTTTAGGTACGTAGAGCAAAGATTTTCTTGTCACCCAAAGGTTCACATAAAGTGTTGCATGCTTACATTTGATCTGTAACCTTGGCTGGTGGGCTCAGCTCCTAGGCTGCATATTTACATTTGTAGCTTTGTCCTCTTGGCACAGTCTGGTCGTTACACATCTGCCCACCAAGTTCCACCCCGTTGTTTCTTGCAACTTGACTTCCATCTGAGTTCCAAGGCTTTCTAAATATTTAACTGCAGAGTTCAAATTTGTTACTAGACAATCGGAGCTAATTGTCTGAGACGATTTACATCCCTCAGTGCAAGGTTTTATAGCTTTCAGACTCAGCGCAAGATGAATAAATAAAGGAGCCTGAGTCATTACTCTTGTTTTATTACTCACAGTGTGCTAGGCAATCAGAAGATAATTTGGGCACGATTCCTCTGTCAAATAGTGGACATCTGTCAAGGTACAGCTTCAGCTGGAGCATTGCAATCTGTCCACTCGGATTCTATACAACTGCTAGTCTTAAGCCCAGGGGTTGGGTGTTTTTGTTTTCTTGTTATTTCCTGTTTTGGAGTAAGGAATTGCACTGAGGAAAACAGTGACTTCCATTTCCTACTGATGGTTCTCGCTTCAGTTTCCTTCCTTTGTGACCATCCCTTCACCAACCCATGTTGCAGCTTCTGCTCATATAGTGGATTCAGAGGAGGCATGCAGCACCTGGGCCATCCTGGTGCTTTGACTTCAAGGTCACAAGTTCTGCCCAAGAATCTACAAGATAGCAGGGCATCATCTAGGTCCTGCTGTCACAAGCATAGTTTGAAGTATTTTTAAAATATTACCAAAAAAACAATGTCAGTCTTTCTGGGGTAATGACTACATAGTTAAATTGTTTTACTGTTTGGAAATTTCCTTAATTGTATTCCTTTTTAAGACTTATTTTTGCAAAGACATTCTAGCTCCTTTTCTGGGTCAGTAGAACATAGCTGGTAAGATGTTAGATCCATTTATTGGAAATAGTCAATGGGCATTGATTGGTCAGGCCATAGTTGTTTCCAAGAAATTCTTAAATGTATATCATGATATACTAGGGACAAAAGGCACAGTGAACTCTACATAGGCTTATAAGAAGAAGATAACATGCTTGAATTCATTTGATGAAACTGATACAAGATTCCAATAAAAGTGGAATTAGGGAGACTTTTTTCAAGTGGATGGAAGAATGGAAGGAAAAGGGATCTAAGCAAAAGAGTGAAAATAGAGCTTTTGTAAATGGGGAACAGAGCATTGGAAGGAACAGGGTGTGAGGGGAGAGCCAAGGGATAAAAAACAGAAAAGAGAGAGAAAAAATATTAAGATGTATTATGTATTAGGTACAGCAAACTGACTGTGGAAGATAAATGTCTTAAATCCATTTTGGACGTTAAGCAGCCAGCACAGCATAACTGAAGCTTTTAATGAGAGAGGTCTTGAGAACTTCTCAGAGGTGCAAGGATGATGGAATAAAAGTGTTCAAAGGAAGAGGATTTCGCTTTCCCTCTCTCTTTCTTTCCCTCTCTCCCTCCTTCTCTGTCTGCATCCACATACCTACAAATGCTTAAATTTATCTTTCTTTATGGTAGAGTAGTACTCCATTGTGTATATCAGCAAGAAACCAAATAATCACAAATGCTGGGAAGAGACAGAGTCTCTGCCCTCCGTGCACCTGCGACAGACAGGAAGCCCTCACTCAGAAGCCCCAGGGACTGCTCTAGTTGTGGGGTGCATGTGGTACTTGCATGTGCCTTGTGCCAAGTGAACGAGTACTCCAAGAGCTGCTGTTCCAGCTGTCCGAGTCTGTGCTTTACTTGCACACGGACCCTCTAGGGTGTCACAGGCACAGGCAATCTGTGATTGCTACCCGTCCGGCCTCATCTGGTTCTTGTATGTGTCCTGAACTGGCTGGAGACACAGAATCAGGTGGTCCACAAACTGTTGACCCTGCAGTTTGTGTCTGGGTTTTGCCTGTACCCTGAACTGCCTGGGGACATAGGCCCATGGGACAGGGATTGTAACACCAGTGCAACCCAAGTCTGGGCCAGGCACGTGCCCTGAACTGCAAGGGGACGCTGGATCAGACAGTCAGCCATCAGCTGACACCAATGCCCGCATCTGAGACCGGGGATAGCTACAAATCAATAAATCCTGGAAAACTCGAGATGAAGTACTGCTTCTCAAGGGTCACTGAGGGGGAAACCTGACCAACAGGAAAACTAGGAATGCTAATGGACTTTGCTGTGTAGCTACTGAAGAGGGAAACTGAACTTTCTGCATCCAGTAGAAAACATGACACAATGAAGGACATGACAAAACACAATCCCAGAACTCCACCCCACTTAGAATAAGTTCATGATACATCAACATAGGAGAACTTGGTAAACACATGGCTGAAATAGTTGAAATGATTGAAATGGAAGTAAAGAAACAATAAGGCCATAGAAAGGCCATAGAAAACATCCATAAGGCCTCCATAAGGCCATAGAAGACATGAGATGAGAAATAATCTCTCAGGCAAAAAATTAAATGACAATAATAATGAAAGAACTACTCAAAACGTCAGAAGAAGAAACATATAAGAAAATACAAGAACAAAGGCAATGGACAGAAGCATTAAATGAAAAATATAGAAAGGACAAAGAATGCATGAACCAGATTCAAAGAGACATCCAGGAAAACAAAGCTTCCACTGAAAGCTGACAAAACCCCTTGAATGAAGCTGAAGATAGAATTTCAGACTTTGAAGACAGCATGGCAGCTAGCAACCTTGAAAGAAAGCATCCCATAAAATCAACAAGGATACAGGAAAAGTGAATTCAGCAGCTGCAAGACAAAACAAAGAGGAATAATGTATGACTTATAGGAGTCAATGAAACAGCAGGAGGCAACACAACTGACATGAAAAGCATATTTGCAGAAATAATACCAGAAAATTTCCCAAGTATGGAAACACACCCTGATGTACAGGGAAATGAGGCATATACAACTCCATCCAACCACAACCAAAATAAAACTACACCCAGACACATAATAGTCAAGTTTCCAGATCTCCAGCAAAAGAACAGAATATTAAAAGCTGCTGGAGAAAAGAAACAGATTACCTATAAAGGAAAGCCCATCAGAATCATGGCAGACTTCTCAGCACAAACCATCCAATGGAGAAGAGCTTGGAGCAAAGTATTACTGGTCCTGAGACAGAACAGCTTCCAACAAAGACTGATGTACCCTGCCAAAGTATCCCTCAAATTCAACGGAGAAATAAAATATTTTCATGACAAAGAACAATTGAAGAACTTCATGACAGCCAAACCAGCAGTAGAAGAGTACTAAAAAATATTCTAGACAGAGAAAAATCTGATCGTAATTTCAAGAACTATAGTAGAAATGAAACGCTAAGAAGAGCAAGCAAATAAACAGGTAGAAAAAGGAGGACACCAACACAAGTAAATAATATGACAATGATAAATCAATACATATCAGTTATTACTACAAATGTAAATGGCCTTGATTCTCCAGTCAAAAGAAACAGACTGGCAGAGTGAATTAGAAAACAAAATCCAATGATATGCTGTATACAGTAAACACATTTCACTAAAAAGGAAATCCATAGACTAAAAGTCAAAGGATGGAAAACAGTCCTTCATGCAACAGGAACCCAAAGAAAAGCAGGTGTAGCTATTTGTTTGCAGACCATGTAAACTTCAAACTGACAACAATCAAAAGAGATAAAGAAGGTCACTACACACTAGTCAGGGGAAAACTGCAAGAGGATGAGATAACAATCATGAACATGTGTGCACAAAATATCGGAGCTCCAAATTATATAAGACAAATCTTAACAGGCATGAAAACCCATATAATTAATAACACTATTATAACAGGGGACCTCAACACCCCATTGACACAAAGACATAGGTGAACTGGACAAAGAATCAGCAAGGAAATAACAGATCTGAACCAAAGCTGTGAACAAATGGTCTTAGCAGATGTATACACAGTGTTCCACCCAACAACATCAGAATACACATTTTTCAAAGCTGCACACAGGTCTTTCTCTAAAATAGAAGACATCCTAGCCAATAGAGCATACGTACCAAAATACAAAAGAATTGAAATACCTCACATATTATCTGACTACACTGCAATGAAATTGGAAATTAACGACAAAAGGAACTCCAAAAACTCCATAAAAACTTGGAAATTAAACAACAACCTCCTGAACAACCAATGGGTCACAGAAGAAATTAAAGAG
>NW_004955487.1:2988322-2997002 GCF_000276665.1 Chinchilla lanigera
GAAAGTATAAATAAAATTGATAAACCCCTAGCCAACCTTATCAAAAAAAGGAAGGAAAGAACTTAGATTCATGCAATAAGGAATGAAAAGGATGAAATTACTACAAATTCCACAGAAATTTAGAAGATCATTAATACCTACTTTGAAAATCTTTACTCCCACAGGATAGAAAACTCAGAAGAAATGCACAGATTCCTAGATATGTACAAATTACCAAGGTTGAGTCAAGAAGATATAAAATTACTGAACAATCCAATATCAATTAATGAGATTGAAAACATTATTAAAAACCTACCAACAAAGAAAACCCCAGGCCCTGATGGATTCACAGCAGAATTTTACAAGAAATTCAGAGAAGATTTAACACTAACACTCCTCAAGTTCTTCAATGAAATTGAAAAGGAAGCAATTCTCCCTAACTCATTTCTGGAAGCAAGCATCATGCTGATGCCAAAACCAGAAAAAGACCTAACCAAGAAAGAGAAATACACACCAATCTCTGTAATGAATATAGATGCAAAGACACTCAATAAGATACTAGAATGCAGCAAATTATCAAGAAAATCACACATCATGACCAAGTTGGATTCATTCCAGGAATGCAGGGTCGATTCAATATTAGCAAATCTAAAAGTGTTATATGCCATATCAATGGAGACAAAGACAAAAATCACATGATCATCTCAATAGATGCAGAAAAAGCTTTTGACAAGGTCCAGCATGAATTCATGATAAAAACTCTACAGAAAATAGGAATAGATGGTCTTAACCTTTACCTGATCAAAGCCATCTATGACAATCCAACAGCCAACATCTTTCTAAATGGACAAAACTGAAAGGTTTTACTTTAAAATTGGGAACAAGACAAGGATGTCCACTGTGACCCCTCTTGTTCAACATTTTTCTGGAACCACTAGCCAGAGCAATTACACAAGAGAGAGAAATAAAAGGAATAAGTATAGGAAACAAAGAAGGAAAACTATCACTATTTGCAGATGACATGATACTTTACATGGAAGACCTCAAACACTCTACAGGAAGACTCCGTGAATTAATCAACAAATTCAGCAGCGTAGCTGGATACAAAGTCAACACTGAAAAATTGATAGCACTCCTATACACAAACAACAAACAGTCTAAGAGAGAAATTAAGGAAACCATACCTTTCACAATAACATCCAAGAAATTGAAATATTTAGGAATCAGTCTGACAAAAGAAGTAAAAGACCTATTCAATGAAAACTATAGTGCTCTGAAAAAAGAGATTGAAGAAGATTTCAGTAAATGGAAAAATATTCCTTGCTCATGGATAGGAAGAACCAACATTGTGAAAATGGTCATACTCCCAAAACTACTGTACAGATTCAATGCAATTCCCATTAAACTACCATTAGCATACCTCACAGATCTAGAGCAAACATGCCTTATATTTGTCTGGAACCAGAAGAGACCCAGAATAGCAAAAGCAATCCTGGGCAACAAGGGCAATTCAGGAGAAATCACAATCCCTGACCTGAAATTATACTAGAAAGCCACTGTCATAAAATCAACCTGATACTAGTAAAAAACAGACCTGAGGATCAATTGGAATAGACTTGAGGAAACAGCCAAAACCAAAAACACACTCAGCAGCCTAATCTTTGATAAAGGGGCCACTCAAACTCACTGGAAGAATGATAGCCTCTTTAATAAATGGTGCTGGAAAAATTGGCTTGCCACCTGCCAAAGACTGAAAACAGACCCAAGTCTATCACCATGCACCAAACTCAAGTCAAAATGGTTCACAGATCTCAATATTAAAACAGAAACAATAAATCTATTGGAAGAGGAAGTAGATAAAATCCTTGAAGACATAGGGGTAGGCAGAGAGTTCATGAACAAAAACCAAACTGCATGTGAAACACTTGAAAGAATGAACTACTGGGATCTCATCCTACTGAAAAGTTTCTGCACATGTAAAGAAATCACCAGAAATGTGAAAAGAAAACCCACAAACATGGAAAATATTTTAGCTGACTGTCCCTCAGACAAAGGGCTTCTCTCTAGAACATATAAAGAATTTAAAAATATCAGTCGCCCTAAATTCAAAGAACCAATCCAAAACTGGGCAGCTGAGATGAATATACAGTTCTCAGATCTTGAAATACAATGGCAATGAAATACATGAGAAAATGTTCAACATCATTAGTCATTCGAGAAATGCAAGTTAAAACAACATTGAGATTCCACCTTACCCCAGTAAGAATGGCTAGCATTAAGAAGTCAACCAATAATAAGTGAAGGTGAGGCTATGGAGAAGTAGGAACCGTTTTCCACTGCTGGTAGGAATGCAGACTGGTGAAACCACTGTGGAAATCAGTTTGGAGATTCCTCAGAAAACTAGGTCTAGAGGTCCCACTCAACCCAGCTATTCCCCTTCTGGGTACTTTCCCAGCAGATCTAAAAACATCATATCACAGCAATATATGTGCACCTATGTTCAGAGCAGCACAATTTGTAATTGCTAAATTGTGGAAGCAACCCAAATGTCCATCCACCGAGGATTGGATAAGAAAATTGTGGTACTTTTATCTAATGCAATAGTACTCAGCTATAAAGAAAGATAAACTCCAGGCTTTTATGAGTAAATGGTCACAACTAGAGACCATACTCATAAGTGAAATAAATCCGACCTTCATGTGCAAGCACTGCATTGTCTTACTAGTGTAAAACCTGAAAGAGTTAATTTAAATTAGGAGGTATGATAGATATTGTGAAATGATAGGAAAACACTCAAGGGTAAAGGGCAACTGGGATGTGGGAAAAGAGAAGGGAAGGAAGGAGAAATTTTGTATGTATGTATATACAGGTTAGTTAACATAGTTGTTCTACTGTCTTCTATTTCTTTGCTGAAAGAAACTGTTAATGAGTCCTTGATTGATCAATACTGCATGTCTCTATCTGTTTTCATGAGAAACCACTTTGAGGATATCAATATGTAATACAACAAGCATTGTTAATTTCCTACCACTTTGTTTGTAACTCTGTATTGTCTGTACTGTTCTTTTGCTGTTTTGTCAAAGGTTGCCTGTCTGTTAATGTTTTCCTCCTTTTATTTTTGAAATTAAAAAAAACCCAACAAATTCTTGGGAGACTGTGGAGAAAAAGAACTCTTCTACATTTCTATGTGAATCAAAACTAATACAATCACCATGGAAGTCAGTGTGGAGGTGCCTCAAAAAATGAAAAATAGAAATTCTAGTTTGACCCAGCTATTCACTTTTAGGTATCTTCCTGAAAAGTTTTAAGTGAACATACTATGGCATCTATGCACACCTGTGTTTATAGAGGTACAATTTGTAATAGCTAACCCTTGGAATCAGCCTATATACACCTCAGTAGATAAAAAGATAAAGGAAATGTAGTATATATACACAGTGTGGTTCTCTTTTCTTTTGAGAAGGGAGGGAGGATATATTCTTTGATGGAAATGCCTATGAATTCCCAATTTGTAGGTGATATTGCACTTGCAGTTTCTTAATCCATTGTTTGAAATTTCTTTTCATATACTTATAACAAAAGATTACTTCAGAATGTCTTTATAAGATACTTCAAAATCCAGTAGAACTTTTCTCTGTTTGTGACCACCTCTGTGATATACACAGAGCATAGTTTTGGTGTTATTAGAAATGTTCTCAGCCAATTCTAGTATTTTTGTAAGATGTAGCTATAAAATGATGAAGATTTGACATTTTTAACCAACTTCATCTTAAGTTCTTGAGATTTTTGTCCAATAGGTAAGAAACTATTTTATTTGATGCTGTGCCCACGTTACAAAGCAGTATCTAGTAGACACCATTAATAATTTTTTTTTGTGGAAAGAGCAAGTATTTCCCCCAATCAGCCACACTTAGACATAGACCCAAATGTAAATCTGCACTCAGCGGAAATCTACACTCAATATATGTGTGAAAACTTTCTTCAGAACCTGGCACATAGGAGGAAACTGATACTTGATAGTCTTATTTTACTATCCTCGAATTTAACAAATTCTTCAGAATTTTTTTTAACCCTAGAAACAAATCACTTTTAATAGAAACTGTAGCAATTAAAAGATACCCATCCATTTTCCTTACATACTTTTCCAGTAGGCTAATTCATCACAAGCTAATATTGGGAGGGCAAAATGAGTTAAATTTGTAAGGTAAGTCCTGACAGCCTACATTTCCCTTATCTCCATGTGATCCGTGACTCATGGGATTCTGTCCACTGGCTGGATAAATGAGTATATGTCTCTGCATCTAATTACTGAGAGCATTAGCGAGCTTTGCCTGAGCCAACTATGTTTTTTATAGTATGGATTCCAGTACCTTGGAGGACTTTCACTACTACTCCACTGTTGCTATGGATATGAAGCAGGCTCTTTTTCACTTGGTATCTAACTTTTTTCATGTTTAATTTTTTTATTAGTACACATTTGCAGTACAGCGTTATCACATTCACTGTGGGTAGTCAGGACATGTGCATAGCACATCTTAATTCTTTTCTCATGTGTTCCCCCTCCCCTCTCTTCCCCTTCCCGCCATGTCTTGGTTCCTTTCTCTTTGACAAAAGATCTATCTCCCTGTTTCCTATTATCTTTATTTTCTCTTTATCTTTGGGTTTCCTGTAGAAGAAATACCATGTGATATTTAAACTCATGAGTCTGATTTATTTCACTTAACATTCATAGTCTCAAGGTGCATCTATTTTCCTACAGATCAATTCTATTCTAAAGAAAAAAATTTTCCATTTGTGTTGGAGAATGTCTCATTGTACAGAGGTCTGCCATTTAGAATAAGAACCACATATATTCACAACAACTTTAAAAATCTTCAATGCTTTGAACTTTCAGGAGTAAGACATTATGCCCATTTTAATTGGGACTGAGATAAAATGTAACCTCAGTAGGGACTCTGCCCTCACTTGTACTTCATGTTTTGATGCCAGCAACTCTTGTGTTGTTGAGATATTTATCTACGAGCCTGGGCTTGTGTTCCCAGAGTTCATGAATGAAAACGGAAAGATGGTATTTTGAAGAAGAGGTGAACCTGTGCTCAGTGAAGCATGGGCATCACACTGGTTTCAGTGGCTCACTGACTTTTGTCACCAATGACAAAAAAGAGATTTTTTTTAGAGGTGAGGTACTAGATTGCAAATATGGGCCCTGAATAATCTGCCCAATTGTAGTGGCTGATGCAGGAGTTCTCTGCAAAATGTAGCAAGGAAAGTCAGAATGTAAATGAGGTCCAGAATTTACAGGCAGAACCACTCCTCCCATGAGCAGGTGGACCCCGCTTTGCATACAGCACCAGGCTGGCAGCACCAAGCCTCTGTGCTGCATCTGGTCTAAGAATGCAGAGGTGACATTGGCCCAAATTGCACTCCCTCCCATTCTGTCCAGTGTTGAATGCTCACTGCTGAAGTTTACAATACGTGATTTCCAGATGCTTGGCGATGCTGTGCATCTGTGTTCATGCATACCTGCACATGTGTGCATGTGTGTGTAGTGTGTCCACAGCAGGGGTGAACAGCTGAACACATGCTCTCATTACGGTGCAGTTTCATTAGGTGCTCCATAATCTTTTCTGGGAGGATTTTAGAATCATTTCCATTTAGAAATTCACAAGAGCACTTTGGTACCACAGGCCCTGAAGTCCACCTGAAATATGGCTTCCTTCCCCAACAACACTGGTTTTTTTGGTTAAAACTGTCTGGGAAAATAAGTACTTTACTGACAATCACCTTGCATTCCCTGCCAATGAGCTGATTCCATTTTCTCTGATGTGTAAGATGTGCTCTTCTTTGTCTTCAACAATTAAGAAAAATAAACTTTTAGAGGGAAAAATAAGCAAAAATGCTATAAAGATCATGTACAAGGGGCAGAGATCTTAGACAGACTTTGTCCTTTAAAGTAGCCTGTGAGTAATGAAATTGTTCCTTCTCTTTGTCCAAAAGACTTTCAACATCTGCCTGTGCACTGTTGACAGCTTCCCTTCAGTAATTTAAAATCTATGCAGCCTTAGTGTTTAAGTATTTAATAATTTGGCTTCAAGAGTCTGGACTCTGGTAAAGCTTCAGGAGCCTGTATCTGATGGTTGGCCAGAATGTCACATGCAGGGACATCTGTGTCCATGATGAGAAATGAGGTGGGAGTGGGAAAGAATCCTATTGGGCAGAAGCCAGGCTTTTCTGGGGTGCCTGCATTCAAGATGACAGATCTTGTGTTGAAGGCAGAAACCCTGCAGCTGCTCAAGTGAGGAGCCTTCTTGTGTTGGACTTCAGGGGAACAGTTCTCCTTTCATGAGTCCTTTGATTTTGTGCAGTGGCAGTGCTGTAGACAATGAGATTTGTCTGAGGCATGATTATTGCTAATTCAAAATTTCTGAGTCTTTCCCATGCCCCTCTGGCTTGCACTTCTTTGTTGACTTACTTTCAAAAAGACATGGAGAGCTCGACCTCCAAGGGTTTATGTTTCTCATCCCACGTAGAGTAAGAGATCACAGAAAAGAAATGTGAGCGCTAAAATAAATCCTGCATGAACCTGAGAACCAGGAAGGCATCTCAGGTAGCAAGTGAACTGCCCACATCCCTGACATAGCCAATTCTTGACAGGCAGCTTTGCTTCTCTTTATGTTTCTGTCAGATATGTGGAGATGGGCCCAGGTAGCTCTGAGGGCTAAAGGAGAGGTGTTTTTCCTTCCCAGGGACCTATTGTATTCTGGCCTTGCAAAAGGAGAGACAGGGACAGGAAAAGGAGCATGCCGCTGATTAACTGGCACTAGGGGAAGATGGGAGGTCTGTGACCAATTGGCCCTGAATTCCATAAGATTTTCTTGCAGCTTACAGGGTATGGTCTTTCTGTTTTATTACATGCTTTTCACTGTGTGTATGCTTTAATTGCAATTATTCTTGTCAGGCTGGTTAAAATTTACAGCATAAAACAATAAACAGGTTCTCCTAAGGACAAAAGAAATGAAAAGCAGAGTGGCTGAATGTTGCTGGGTGCAGACTCTCAGGCCAGCTTTCTGTTTATGGAAGGGTCAGCAGAGGAAGCTGCCGAGACTGCAGAAATGATGAAGCACCATTAAATCATCTTGCAGGCTCTGATGAATAAAGTGCTTCTGCCCCCAGCAACAGTGCTGACGGATTTGCGCATGGATTCATGGGAATATATGGTCTGCTAGGAGAATCCCCAATCAATGAAGACAGGAAATGAAAACATTCTAAGTTGAAATCCAGAGTCCTTGAGGAAAATGTTAGTACATTTCATTGGGGAAAAACATCAGATGCTTCTAGACTAAAAGAGAGCAGTAATAGTCCTACATTCTAACATGCTTATCCTGAGAAAAGGTGAGGGAAATTTTTTGACATAAAAGTAACCATAGTTAAGGATTCTTAAATTTACAACTAAAGTGATTTCTTAAGCGATCTTGTAAGGCATTTGGGGAAAATGGGCTTTTCAAGTAATTAGTACTAAGAAAGGCAATAAGTACTTTTTACTTATTTGTTTACTTTGGTCATGGTAGCATTTTCCTGCACAGTGACATTGTGTGTGATGTCCACATATATTTTTGTGACAAGATGAGGGTAGGGCCTAAAGTGGAATCAAAGCTCTGTGGTAAAACTAAAGACACCGAAGATGTATAATTGTACGGGAGTGTAAAGCACCATTAGCATTCCTCAGTTCTCTTTGCCTAAATTCAAACAAGGTATTGTTGGGAGTTGAAACATTTAATGTTAAAAAGTGCATCTGGTAGCGATTAAGATCTATATGGGGGAGTGATCAGCTAGCTTGACACAACTTAAAAATGCAATTACTAGTGTAGGCTGTGCTGTTATAAATGGGAAGAGCATAAAGATACTTCAATTTTCTTTTATGCCTACCTTCTAATTCTTTCATTAAAAATCCTTATTTGCGTATACTTCTATTCAAGAGACATGTTCCTAGATTTTTTCTGAAAAGCTAATTATTTGAATATGCTTTAATTGAAAATGTTCCATTCAATAATTTATTTAGCTTTCTCGGTGAGGTTTGGAAGAAATGACTCACTTGGACCAGATAAGACCTAGAGAGATTTCTGGGACCCCCAAACTTGATGTCAATACTGAAGGTGACCTTTCAGTGTTTGGGGAAGGGAAGTGCAGTATGTTCCCTGAGGAGGGAATTCAGGTTACCAAACCAGACTTTTTCCAGAGAATAAAAAACAGATGACAGTCACAATGACCCCTTTCTCTACAAGTTTGCAAATTTCTTTGAAGTCTACTAAGATTTATTAACACCAGGTTAGAAGAAATAACTCTTATTAGGGGCAAAAAGACCACAAAATATTTTCATTAATTAGACTGACCTAAATTTTTTTTTTATGGTACAAGGGATTGAGCTATATCCCCAGTTCCTTTTATGTATTTTAAAATTCTTTTGAGATAGCATCTCTATAAGTGATCATTTGTTCAGGCTGGGGTGAATGTGCAGTCCTCCTGCCTCAGCCTCCCAGAGCAGAAGGATTACAGGTATGTACATCCACAGCTGGATTGACTTAATATTTTTTACTTTAAAATTTTCTGGGGGCTGGGGATTTAGCTCAGGGGGGCTGGGGATTTAGCTCAGCGGCAAAAGCGCCTGCCTGGCAAGCGCAAGGTCGTGAGTTCGGTTCCCGGT
>NW_004955487.1:2997102-3021524 GCF_000276665.1 Chinchilla lanigera
AAAAAAAAAAAAAAAAAAAAAAAAAAATTTCTAAAAGAAAATCTATATATCACCATCAAATTAAAGGTGAAGTGACAGATATGGTTTTCTATTGTATCATTCTTTAAATACTAAAATTTAGTAGAATATCTCTTCACCTATTATTTTAAATGATCTTATTTGACACCACTGATACAAATACCAGACGTGAAAAATCTGAAGTAACTAATTACAGTCATATCCAGGGAGTGCTGCTGCATTTCAAAACAGAAATTCCTCTCCAAATTCCTTAAAAATCATGCAAAAAGGCAATGATTTTCCTAATGAAGATTAAAACATAAAAGTTTATTGTAAAAGAATATCAGATGGAATATAAATCTAAATTTGAACTATTCATAAATTAATTTTCATATGACTTTCTGAAAATTAATAATACATTTTTTCATTAAAATGTAAGCATACGCTGAGCATGGTGATATACATTTATAATCCTTGTTCTCTGGGAGGCTGAGACAGAAGGATCACAAATTTAAACCCAGCCTGGACAACTTAACAACTTAGCAAGATCCTGTCTCAAAAATTAAAGAAAGAGGGAAAGAAAGACAGACAGACAGAAAGGAAGGAAGAAGGAAAGAAAGAAGGAAAGAGAGAAAGAAAAAAAGAAAGAAAGAAAGAAAGAAAGAAAGAAAGAAAGAAAGAAAGAAAGAAAGAAAGAAAGAATATTGGGGATGCATTTTAGTGTGAATGCCCTAGGTTCAATCACTAGTCCTAAATACACACACACATACATACATATTCTAACGCTCATGTATTTTTTAAAAAATTATTTTTTGGTCTTTTTAAGACAGGGTCTCGCTATATAGTTCAGACTGGACTTGATTGAGCTCACTATGTAGCCCAGGCTGGTCTTGAACTCCCAACGATCTTCCTGCCTCAACCTCCTGAGTTCTGGGATTAGAGGTGTGTGCCACCATGTCTGGAAGCACACATGTATTTTTTCTTGACTTTTCTTCAAAAAGGGGTTTTACCTACTTTTGTTAGAATAGCATCAATGGATGACATTCAAAGTAATACTGTTTTTCAGATAACCACAAAATGTCAGCAATAAACGGTTAGAGAGTTTTCTAATACTTTAACAGAACAGCTGAGATGAGTAACTTGAGAGAAAGAAAGAAAGAAAGAAAGAAAGAAAGAAAGAAAGAAAGAAAGAAAAAGAAAGAAGAAAGAAAGAAAGAAAGAAAGAAAGAAAGAAAGAAAGAAAGAAAGAAAGAAAGAGAGGAAGGAAGAAAGGTTTGCTGTATTCATGGATTTGGAAGGTTCACATCATGATCCCTGTGCTTGCTGCCTTTGGCCTGAGGAGACATTGTCTATCATGATGCCAGGCAGCCCATGCTGTCTGGGAAACCAGAGGACCCAGGAAGTGCTTAGGCTTTCAATATCCCCTTCCAGGGCAAGTCCCAGTGACTTCACTTCCACCCACTGAGATCTACTTCTTCAATGTGCTGGCACCTCCCAATAACCTTGTGGGTTGAGGAGACTTCAACAAAAGGGACTGTGGGGAGGAGGGCATCCCAAGTCCTAACTCTAGCAAAGTCTGTCAATACAATTCTCACTCAATTTCAGAATCTTTAAGGGCAAGTAGCACATAGATATAAAAGCATGAAGATTTTATGTTACTGAGTCTCTGCCCTCCATGTGCCCAGTGCAGGCAGGAGATCCTCACTCAGAAGGCCCACAAACTGCTGACACAAGGGTTGACATTTGGACTCTCCCTGCCCATGCCCTGTGCCACCTGAGGTTCTAGAACAGAAACTGGGCTTTACTTGCTGTACACTGACCTCCTGGAGGTCACAGACACAGGCGGTCTGTGATCACTGCCAGTAGAGTCCACTTCTGGCTCCTGTACACACCCTGAGCTTCCTGGAGACACAGAATCAGGTGGTCCACAAACTGTTCACCTGTGGTTTGTGTCTGGATTCTGCCTGCATCCTGAACTGCCTGGGGATACAGGACCACTGGTCCATGATTGCACCGCAAGTGCAGCCCTCTTCCAGGTCATACACATGCCCTGAGCTGTGAAGGGACACTCGGTCAGATGGTCTGCCATCAGCTTTCATCACAGTTCATGTCTGAGACCTGGGAGAACTAGGAACAATTTACCATCTGCCACAAGGCCCCAGACTAAGCAGTACATCTCAGTGGACACTGAGGGGCAAGCCTGACCACCAGGAAAACTAGGGACACTAGCGACTTTTGCTAAGCTGCCATGGAAGAGGGAGACTGAGCATTCTGCCTCTGGCATCAAACATGACAAGATGAAAGACTAAAACGCAATCTCAGAATTCCACCCCACTCAGAACAAGTCCAGGAGACACTGACAGAATTTGGGAAACACACACCTGAAATTGCTGAAATGATTGCAATGGAAGTAAAGAAACAACTCCATCAGGCCATAGAAGAGATCAGATCAGAAATAATCTCTCAAGCAAAAAAAAATGAAATGACAATAATACTGAAAGAATTGCTCAGCACATCTAAAGAAGAAACATATAAAAAAATAGATGAATATAGGCAATGGATGAAAACATTAAATGAACAATATAGGAATGAACTAGAACACATGAAACAGATTAGAAGAGACATCCAGGAAATCAAAGCTTCCATTGAAAGCTGGCAAAACCACTTGAATGAAGCCAAAGAGAGAATTTCAGATTTTGAAGACAGCATAGCAGCTAGTGATCGTGAAAGAAAGGATCTCTTAAAATCAACAAGGAACGAAGAAAAATCAATTCATCAGCTGCAAGACAAGGGAAGGCAGAATAATGTACAACTAATAGGAGTCAATGAGACAGCAAAAGGAAACACAAATGACATAAAAAGAGTATTTGCAGAAATAATAGCAGAAAATTTCCCAAGCATGGAAACAGAATCTGATATACAGTAAATGAAGCATATAGAACTCCAACTAGTCATAACAAAAATAAAACCACACCCAGATATAATAATCAAGATCCCAGATCTCCATCAAAAGAACAGAATATTAAAAGCTGCTAGAGAAAAGAGACAGATCACCTATAAAGGATAGCCCATCAGAATCACAGCAGACTTCTCAGCACAAACCGTCCAATCAAGAAGAGTTTGGAGCAAAGTATTACAGGTCCTGAGACAGAACAGCTTCCAAGCAAGACTGATCTACCCTGCCAAATTATCCCTCAAATTCAACGGAGAAATAAAATATTTTCACAACAAAGAACAACTGAAGAACTTCATGAGAGCCAAACCATCCTTACAAAGAGTACTAAAAGATATTCTAGGCAGAGAAAATATTACCAGAATTTCAAGAATAACAATAGAAAGGAACCCTCAAGCAGAGCAAGCAATTACACAGGTAGAAAAAGTAGGAAACAAATAGTAAGTAAATAACATGACAATGATAAGCCAACACATATGAATTATAACCATTAATGTAAATGGCCTCATTTCACCAGTGAAAAGAAACAGGCTGGCAGAGTGGGTTAAGAAACAAAATCCAACAATATGCTGTATACAGGAAACACATTTTAATCAAAAGGAAATCCATAGACTGAAAGTCAAAGGATGGAAAACAATATTCCATGCAACAGGAACCCAGAAAATAGCAGATGAAGCTATTCTGTTTGCAGACAGTATAAAGTTCAAACCAAGAACAATCAAAAGAGATAAACAAGGTCACTACACATGTGTTAGGGGAAAACTGAAAGAGGAAGAAATAACAATCATAAACATGTATACACCAAATATCAGAGCATCAAACTATATAAGACAAATCTTAACACATGAAAACCCAAACAATTAACAATACTATTGTAATAGGAGACCTCAACACCCCTTTGACACAGAGAGAAAGGCAAACTGGACAAAAAATCAGCAAAGAAATAACCAAATCTGTGAACAAATGGACTTAGGAGATGTATACAGAGTGTTCTGCCCCACAATATCAGAATACATATTTTTCTCAGCTTCACATGGGACTTTGTCTAAAATAGACCACATTCTAGCCCATAGAGCATACCTAACTAAATGCAAAAGAATTAAAATTATCCCATGCATATTATCTGACTGCAGTGCAATGAAAGTGGAAATTAATGACAAAAGAAACTCCAAAAAATCCATAAACACTTGGAAGTTAAACAACAACCCCCTGAACAGCCAATGGGTCATAGAAGAAATTAAAACATACCTACAAACAAATGAAAATGTAAATACAGCTTACTGGAATCTGAGGGATGCAATGAAAGCAGTCCTCAGAAGGAAATTTATAGTGGTGAACTCACAGATAAGGAAAACAGAAAAAGAACAGATAAACAGCCTAATGCTGCACCTCAACCTATTACAAAAAAAGGAACAAGTCAAGCCCAAAGCCCAAGGATGGGAGGAGATTCTAAAGATCAGGGCAGAAATTAATGACACTGAGATGAAGAAAACTGTACAAAAAATAAATGAACCAAAGAGTTGGTTCTTTGAAAGAATAAATAAAATTGATAAACCTCTAGCCAACCTTTAAAAAAAGGAAAAAATTCATATTCATGAAATAAGGAATAAAAAGGATGAAATTATTCAGAAAGATCATTAATTCAGAAATTCAGAAGATCATTAATAACTACTTTGAAAATCTTTACTCCCATATGATAGAAAACTCAGAAGAAATGCACAGATTCCTAGATGTGTACGAATTACCAAAGTTAAGTCAAGAAGATATAAAAATCCTGAACAACCCAATATCAATTAATGAGATTGAAAATGTGATTAAAAACTTACCGACAAAGAAAATCCCAGGTCTTGATGGATTCACAGCAGAATTTTACAAGAAATTCAGACAGAATTTAATATGAACGTTCCTCCAGCTCTTCAATGAAATTGAAAAGGAAGCAATTCTCCCTAACTCATTTCTGGAGGCAAGCATCATACAGATACCAAAACCAGAGAAAGACCCAACCAAGAAAGAGAACTACAGACCAATCTCCTTAATGAGTATAGATGCAAAGATACTCAATAAGATACTAGCAAACAGAATGCAGCAAAGTATCAAGAAAATCACACACCATGACTGAGTCAGATTCATTCCAGGAACGCAGGGATGGTTCAATATTCACAAATCAATAAATGTAACACACTATATCAATAGAGCCAAAAACCACATGATCACTTCAATAGATGCAGAAAAAGCTTTTGACAAAGTCCAATATGCGTTCGTGATAAAAACCCTACAGAAAATAGGAATAGATGGTCTTTACCTCAACCTGATCAAAGCCATCTATGACAAACCACAGAAACATCATACCGAATGGACAAAAACTGAAAGCTTTCACTCTAAAGTCAGGAACAAGACAAGGATGTCCACTGTCACCACTCGTTTTCATCATAGTTCTGGAAGCATTAGGCATAGCAATTAGACAAGAGAGAGAAATAAAAGGAATAAGGATAGGAAAGGAAGAAGTAAAACTATCACTATTTGCAGATGACATGATACTTTACATGGAAGACCCCAAAAACTCAACAAGAAGACTCCTTGAATTAATCAACAAATTCAGCAGTGTAGCTGGATACAAAGTCAACACCCAAAACTCAATAGAATTCCTATACACAAACAACAAATACATTGAGAGAGAAATTAAGGAAACCATACCTTTCACAATAGCATCCAAGAAATTGAAATATTTAGGAATCAATCTAACAAAAGTAGTAAAAGATCTCTTCAACGAAAACTACAGTACTCTGAAAAAAGAGATTGAAGAGGATTTCCATAAATGGAAAAATATTCCTTGCTCATGGATAGGAAGATCCAACATTGTGAAAATGGCCATACTCCCAAAGTTGTTGTACAGATTCAGTGCAATTCCCATTAAAATAGCATTAGCATACCTCACAGATCTAGAGGAAACACTCCTTACATTCGTCTGGAACCAGAAGAGACCCAGAATAGCAAAAGCAATCCTGAGCAACAAAGACAAGTCAGATGGAATCACAATTCCTGACCTGAAATTATGCTGCAAATTTATTGTAATAAAATCAACGTGGAACTGACTAAAAAACAGACCAGAGGATCAATGGAACAGGCTGGAAGACACAGACAGAACCACAAACACACTCAGACACCTAATCTTTGACAAAGGGGCCAAACAAACTCACTGGATGAACGATAGCCTCTTTAATACATGGTGCTGGAAAAATTGGCTTGCCATCTGCCAAAGACTGAAAATAAACTGAAGTCTATCACCATGCAGCAAACTCAAGTCAAAATGGATCAGAGATCTCAATATTAAAACAGAAACACTAAATCTATTGGAAAAGAAATTAGGAAAAATTCTTGAAGACATAGGGGTAGGCAAAGAATTCATGAACAAAAACCAAACCATATGTGAAATACTTCAAAGAATCAACAAGTGGGATCTCATCCTACTGACAAGTTTCTGCACATCTAAAGAAATCGCCAACAGAGTAAAAAGGAAACCCACCAATTATGAAAATATTTTAGCCGACTGTCCCTTGGACAGAGGGTTTCTATCTAGAACAAATAAAGAATTAAAAATCATCAGCCCCCCCCAACTCAAAGACCCAGTCTAAAAATGTGCAGCTGAGATGAATGTACACTTCTCAGAGAAAGAAATACAAATGGCAAAAAAGTGCATGAGAAAATGTTCAACATCATTAGTCACTTGAGAAATGCAAATTAAAACATTTACATTTCATCTTACCACAGTAAGAATGGCTATCACTAAGAAATCAACCAATAACAAATGCTGGCATGGCTGTAGAGAAATAGGAGCTCTTCTCCACTGCTGGTGGGAATGCCAACTGGTGAAACCACCGTGGAAATCAGTTTGGAGTTTTCTCAGCATAATAGGTGTAGTGGTCCCATTCAACTCAGCTATTCCTCTTCTGGGTATTTTGCCAGAAGACCTGAACACATCATATCACAGCGATATATGAGCTCCCATGTTTATAGCAGCACAATTTGTAATTGCTAAATTGTGGAAGCAACCCAAATGTCCGTCCACTGCAGAATCCATAAAAAAATTGTACTTTTATATAATGGAATATTACTCAGCTATAAAGATAGATAAACTTTAGTCTTTTATAGACAAATTGTCACAACTAGAGACCGTACTCATAAGTGAATTAAAGCAGACCTCCATGTATAAGCAGCATATGGTCTCACTAGTGTAAGAACCTGAAAGAGTGAATAAAAATTAGGAGGTATGATAGACATTGTGAAATGAAAGCAAAATGCTCAAAAGTAAAGAGCAACAGGGGTGAGGGAAAAGAGACAAGAAAGATGGGGAAATTATGTATGTATATATGTATGTATGTATGTACAGGATAGCTAGCATAGTTGCACTACTGACTTCTCTTGCTTTACTGAAAGGAATAGTTAATGATTACTTATTTGATCAATCTTGCATGTCTGTATTTGTTTTCCTGAGAAACCACTTTGAAGATATCAATACGCAATACAACAACCATTGTTAATTTACTACCACTTTGTCTGTAACTCTGTATTTCTTGTATTGTTCTTATGCTATTTTGTAAATGGATGTCTGTTTGTTAATATGTTTTCTTTTTTATTATTAATATTAATTTAAAAAAGAATATTTCATGTTATTGACTAAATGCTTTTATGATGTACTCTGAAGAGTGTTTGGTTGCAGGAAATGAATATGAATATGAAAGCAAAGTTTTGGATAAGAAGGTGAGAATAAGTATACTATATTTTATAAAATCATTAATCCAGTGATGAATAAATATTTATCACAAGTCAATATTTTTCTGTAGCTCTAATTAAGTTCATTTCACTTAGTAACATATACACTGTAGTGGGAAGCGATTATTCATTTTACTTTCTTTCATTTATCGATTTACTTTATATTAATCTTCTGACTAAAAAAATGCAAAAATTTTGCAAATGAGATGACCACCATGTATATGTTCCTGTCAAACTTATTTATCCTATTTCCTCAAAATTTTATCACTTTTTTATTTCAAAAACATTCAGAGTCTTCTCTCCCACTTTCCTGAGATACATAGAGTTCAAATGCTGCCAATAGTCCCCTACTGTGAATAGCATGCTGGAAGTTTATTACTGCCTATCTGCAACTTAGTTTCAACCAATTATTTTCTGGTTCTCATCAAATGTGCTTTCTGAAGTCAAACATATTTAGGTTTTCTTACATGTGTGCTTAATATACCTAGCATCTCAAACCATAATTCTAATTAAGGAAGTTTTCATTCCTTGATGTGGTAGCTTATTAAAATTAGAATGCCCACAGGATTTAGATTAAACACTAATATAATTCACTTGTCAGAGAATGTTTCATGCCACTTTTTCATGGAAGGTAAATTATATGGCTGTAGAGAGGAGCACATATGACTCCATGTTAGGAAGCATTCATGATTGACACCGGCAGGTGTGCAGCCAGGAAGCAGGGAGTGCCAAGACAGATGGAGACAGTACAGGGTCCACTTCCCTCAATGCCTAACCCTAGAGGTGTGTTGAGCCCTTTGCAGCCTCAGTTTCCAATAACTGTACCAGGGGTTCTGTGGAGCCATCATCTCCAAGGTTGATCCCATGCTTCAAGGTTTCTTTTTCCATAAGTAGTAATGATAGTAAAAACTAAAAGTATCTGATCCTGACCTTGTGGGAGCTCAAGGTGACATGGAGATTCTGCAGCTGCCACTGGAGGGGAGTTTTACACACAACCCACAATGCAAAGAGATACAGCAGCTCAGAGCTTCACAAGGGGCCCCTAACCCTGAGCAATCTGAATTTCAATCATTACTGAAATTCAATTTTCCTGGAGGATGTGCTACCTTTGGTTTCTTGGGAAACTAGCATAGGATGATCTTACATGTTAAGCAGGAGGAATATCCCATTGGTATGCAGAGACCAGAGCTTCCACGGGATATGAAGAAGCCTGCAAAATACAGTTTTATCCTGAACTTGCCACTGCTGTTATGATTCTTTTGTACTGTATTACTGCTCAAGCCTCACTTTTTGTTATGAAAGCATAGAAGGTTTTCTTTATTTTTTATATAAAAGTGAAAAATTGAATTCAGTTCTCTAGTCCAGTTATCCTCTTTTGAATCATAATGCCGAGATTTCTCATTCCCTTTAAGTTCACTTTGGTTCTTTCAAAAATCCTTTTACTTTGGTGATTACTTTTTCCTGCTCTGAAAAAAATCAGCAAGTGTTTTTATTTATTTTTGAAATGGACACTCCTAACTTTCCCGGGAAGTCTTTGAATTTAGGATCCTCCTACTTCAGTTGCTTAAATACCTGGGAATACAGGCATACATTATTGCACCCTGGATGATCAAAAAATATAAAAGAACAAATTTTTCTGCAGAACTACATCTGTCAATAGTGTGTGAACCACAGAAAATCATCCTCTCTGTGTGTGACTGTGACACTTATGTGGGAGTGTCACTCCTGTGCTGTATGCTACTCATGTAAACCGTGTGGTTGAAGTGGCTTTGCTTCTGGATGGAGTACAAATCTTTTCAGAGGAGAAGGGATAAAAGACTCTTCTGAACATACTTCTGTGCAGATTTCTGAGCACAGCACACCACTTCCTGCCTCTGACTGGTAAAACATCACCCAGTGACCAGGGAAGGGAGTGCTAATTGTTTTAGCCACACGCTGGTCACTGGAACAAAATAGCAGCCATCCACAACTTCAGGGAGGAGAGTCCTGAAGTTTGCTGTTTTCAGTCCATGGTTTGCTGTCTCGCAGGCAGAAATGGCAAGGAGGAAGCATGTGGCAGAGAGGAACTGCTCATATGCTGCTGGCCAGGAAGTAGGAAGGAGATATGTGGGGAGATGTACTTTCCCAGGCCACCCTCCCACTGACCTATCTCTTCCAATCAGCTTCCACCTCCTAACAGCACATTTTGCTACATCTTTTGTGGGGAAAAATCCTGATCCTAGGAATAACATTCTGCCTTTGGCTCCCAAAAGAGTTATGCATATATCTTTATAAAAAATGCATTTAGATAGTCTCTGAGAGCTGTCAAAGTCTTAAGAATTCCCGCATTACTGAAAGGTCTAAGTTTAAAGTTTCCTTGAGACTCAAATCAAAAATCTTAGCTGTAAGCCTGTGTAAAAATTCTTTTTTTTTTTGTTTTTTGTTTTTTGTTTTTTGTTTTTCTCCGGTACCGGGAACCAAACTCACTACCTTGCGCTTGCCAGGCAGGTGCTTTGCCCCTGAGCTAAATCCCCAGCAAAAATTCTTTAAAAATATAACTACTTCCACCATCCAATGGGACAAGGCAAACATTTTCTTTCCGAAAGGGAGATATAGAGGATAAAAATGAGTTAGACCAAAGACAGATTGAAATTCAGCAGGAAAAACATTAAATCCTATGGCTTCATGTCCAGTACTAGGGTAAGTTATGCTGAGATGTGAACTTCAAAGAGCTTGGCAGCCCTACCCTTATGGCATTGCAGAATACAGGTTTCTGACCTCTTCCTTGGGCTGGCTTTGCTAATTGCTTGCAGTCTTCCCCAGCAGATGATCCATGATTCTGGCATCCACAGCTCCTGAGATCTCTATTGCACTTTCAACTTCAATTTCACAGCTTTATACACTGGCCTCTTGGAGACATACTACCTGGCCTTACAGGGCTTCTTCTGAAATCTGGGTGGGACAAACCTGACCCCACAACTCTTGCATTCTACATAGCTGTAAAAACAGCAGGATGGAGATGATGTGAAAATCTACTAACAGCTTGAAAAATAGTCAGGCTCTCATGGATCATAGATTCAGAACCCTTTGAGAGCCTGAGTGACTCAGTACTGTGAACTAATTCTGGTAAGCATATTCTCTACATGGCCCTTCTCAAGCAGGATTTTCTGGGGCTCACTTAAAGCACAGGATTTTATTTTTGTACTCTTTATCTTACACTGATCTGGGTCTTGCTAATTCTTAAGATACCCTCAAAGGATCTTTCGTACTCTACTGATGTAAAGCACTTGGTTTATTTTAATCTTTTTTAGCAACCAAGCTTTCCTGGGCACCAGTTTTATAAGTGATTCCTTTCTGGAGAAACTGGAAAGTTTTCAAATAGGATTTTGGCTCCTGATTCTCACCATAAATCTCACTATAAGAAACAAGTAGTACCCATGCTACAGTCTGAGTGTTGAGCTGCTTTCAAATTTCCACTATTAGATAAATTTGTCTGTCTTCTTCAATCTCAGTCTCTCAGAAAGTCTCAAGACATAAACAAAATGAAGACAAATTTTCTGCCATAGGGTAACACACATAGTCTTGAGTCCATTTACCAATGGAGTCTTTGTTCACAAATGAAACCTCCTGAGCCTACTAGTTACTGTCTATGTTTGTGTCTGCATTCTGGTCTGAGCTCTGTCAAGAATCTCCCATTAAGTTTGGCTTACAGCAAACTATGGCTTCTCTAGCCATCATCTTCCAACCTGTCCAAACTTCTCCCATGAACCAGTTTCAAAGGCCACTGGATGACAAGATTAGGTATATTCACATCAACACTCACTGGTAACAGATTTAGCCTTAGTCACTTTCTCACTGCTAGGATACAGTACCTGATGACAACAACTTAAAGGAGAAGAGTTTTATTTTGGCTCACATGGCAGAGTTTTCAATCCATAGTTGCTGCTTCAAATGTAAAAACTGCATTGTAGAAGGGACTGGGATACAGGAAAATTGCTCATGTCCTGGAACCCAGTAAATAAAGGCAGAAGAGAGTAACTAGGGACTGACATACACCCTTCCAGGTCTTACCTCCAGTGATCTATCTCCTTCAGCCAGACACTATCTCCTGACAGCACATGCAGTCATGAACACATCCATGGGTGAATCCACTGGTGAGAAAGTGCCCCATGATCTAGTCACCTTCTGAAAGCCCCACCTCTAAACATAGAAATCTGCTGTGGAACATCCCAGTTCCATACCATAGCATTATTTAAAACAGTAACAAATTTGATAACTGGGATCTTTCAACTCAAGCATCCCAGCTGTGGCTGCCTCTGTATCACTGAAGCATAGCCCATGCTTATGGTGTGAACTGTAGCATCCACTTTCTACATGGTTATGAAGTAGTGGAAGTTATGTTTCTCATAGATGCAGAAGATTTTCCTCTCTATCTTTAAGCTTTGTCTTCCTGGCTCTGAATGCCACCTAATTTCCTCTCAAAGGCATAAAACCTTGCTTCTTGCAGACATAATGTTTTGAAAACTACAAGAATCTAAAGAAAAGCTTGCTTTCAAAGTATAGATTAAGTGACTTTCACCTTTCTATCATCCAGCATAGCATCCTGTAAAGAATAATGTAAAGCATGTACTGGGCCAGAGGGAGATTGCAAGATTTTTGTAGTGCAAGGAGGCTATATCTCATCTATTGGAGAACCTGTCACTCCACATCCCTCAGTTGGCACTTATCCACTGCACAAGGACAGCAATGACAAGTTAAAACCTGACAAAGTATCAGTTGAGAGCATGTGTCCTCCTTCATGATCATAATTGTGATTATGATCCTTTTCTCTGTTACTAAACATCAAGAGAGCACCACTATTGAAGTGTTTAACCATTATGAATACATAAGCTCTTTTGAGTAGCTACTTTCCAAGTCATAGAAATGATAAGTATCTCAAACTGGGAAAAAAATTTCAGAGATTTTGCCAAGTTAGTTTTGAGGCCAGAATTATTTTCACATTTGCCACATTCATTTTTCTGAGAGGGATGTCAGCTTCCAGGTGAGCAGAATCATCCTTGTTAACACTCATGCTATCAACATTTCCTGCATGTTCAGGGGATGGAATGATCCCAAGAAAATGGTTTTGTCATTTTTTAATTATTTAATTCTCAATTATAGATTTTTAAACATATTTGCCAAGCACAAGGAAATAACATTTGTTAAGTCTATGAATCTATAATGGTATTTTGTATTGGTCCACTCTGTGTATGTTTATCACTTTACCATCAGGGACACAAAATATACAATGCATAGCTTTAATGATGAGAGATTTAATTTGGCTCGTGGTTTCTGGAGATTTAGTCCCTGGTTACTTGTATTCAAGGCAGGAACATCATGGTGGGAGAGACTCGCAGAGGGAAAGTACTTTACCTATGGCAGTCAGGAAGCAAGGATTTAGAGAGGAGCAACCAGGGACAAGAATTCACCCTTTCATTTCATACCCCTAGTGACCCACCTGTTCTGACCAGGCCCTACCCCTTCATAGTACATTTGGCTATGAACTCATTGATGGATTAATTCATTGATGAGTATCCTAACCCCATGTCCCAGTCACTTTTTTAAAAATCCTACTTTTGAATGTAGGATACTTTGGGAGACGTCTTACACTAAACCACAGCATTGGATCATATCTCTGCATATCTGCCTCTGCTCCTTTTTGTCTTGAGGATCAAATTTTACCTGATCACATTTTAAATTCAGGGTCCAAGCTCCTGATACCAAGTACTTTTCATCTAGATTCTTGGCTATATTGTTAAATTGACATCTGATTTTCACTCCAAAACTAGGGCATTATTTCCATTTTCATGGTCTTAGTGAGTTTTTCACCTCCACCCACATGAAATTGTTGCAATGGATATGGCTTGTCCCTAAATTAAGCCTTTATACACTTCTGCAACCAGTCATTATACAGTGAGGCCTCAAGGACTGCATGATTTGGGGAGATGAGCCTTATGGCAGCTGACCCCCAACCTGGAAGAGTAGATGCTTGGGCTTGTGAATCTCTAGTGGGCTTTACAAGACAAATTGCGTCTATCACACAAGTGGGGAAGTAATGTAAAATTATCTGCACTTCAAACATAAGACAATTTTCTTGAGATCTCAATAAACATTTTCTGTTTTTCTTATTTCATATTAAAATATACCTAGCTGGGAAGATGTATTACCTAGGATTTTCTTTTTTATTTTAAAGAGAGTAGTAAATGAGAAATAACAAACACAAAAATAGAACAGTATCAGCATACCAGTATTGGGAACATAAACAAATTAAAGCAAGAACATTCAAAATGATACAGGGTCTCAAAACAAAATAATACAAATCAACAGGAACAGAATAAAATCAGTATAAAATATATGTACAGTTTTACAAAGGGATTTATTAGACAGGCTTACAAAAGCAGAACTAAAAGAATTAAAATGGCTGCCCACTAGTTCAGCAACAAAAGATTCTAGAACGCTGGTCTGTGCACTGCAGGACCCAGTCAGACTTGAAAGTTGAAGGCCTAAAAACCTCACTGTAGAATCAATCACCTGTACAAGTCTGCATCAAAAACCCAAAGGTCTGTGTTGAAAAGCTGAAAAATATGCACTGGAAGGCTGAAAAAGTTGGAGACCAATGTTCAAAGGCAGAGGCAAAGACCAGAGCGTCTCCAAAAAGCCAACACTTTCTTTATCTCTCGCTTTTCATTTCATCCAGGCTACAGTCCTATTGGTTGGTACCACCCATATCTGGGGTGGGGCTTCCCCCTCCACTTGTTGACTTCCATGTCAATCATCCACAGCCACACCCAGAGCGTACCAGTTTGTTAGATGGTTCTTACTCAAGTGGACATATCAGGATTAAAGACCCTGGAATTGTAAAGAGGTAAGCATAGATAAATTTTAATGCAGTGAAACTACATGGTATAGTGGTTGGTATGTGTCATAACCTGGTAGAGCCTATAGTATGGAGAGCACAAAGGGTGAACTTTAATGTATACTGTGTGCATCAGTTAACAATAACATAGCAGTATTTGCTTTTCAGTTATAACAAATGTCCCTGTCTGCTTTAAATTGCTTACAGTGGTGTCAATTTGCTATGACCCTAAAGCTGCTTTAAAAATAAAGTCTATTAAAATAATGATAATGATAATAATAATAACAAAAGGCACAAGGGATATAAATAACCTCAGACTAATATCAGTATTATAATCTCAGATTTTAGTTGCCAAAGTGAGATATATAACAGCTCTATGAAACTGGACAGATATGCTTTAATTCAGAAATTGCCTTAAATTTGTTTACAATTTATTTTGAAAGTGCAAATTTCAAATGCACATAACTTAAACATGGTCAAAGAGACTAAAAATGCAATTAACCTATATTATGGTTTGTGTCTACACAAAGCCTCATGCAGTCATGGGGTGGGCTTCTGGAGTTTATGATTGACTCATGGTCCAATGCTGGGATTATAGGTATGAGTGCTACACCCTCCCTGGGGTGGATAGCTTGCATACAATATAAGGGTGAAGGGAGCAGGAAAGAGGCTTGCTCCTTGCTGCTCCTTCCTTTTCACTCTTGTTGGTTTTGGTGTAGTCTGCCGCTATAAACTGTTGCCCTCTGCCATGTGCCACTCTGCCTTGGAGCCAGCTGAGTATGTACTGAAACCTCCACAAAATGTGAGCTAAGTACACCTTTCCTGCTTTAATTCTGGGCATCAGGTATTTTGTCTCAGCAATGAGAGAAAAGTAACCAAGACAACCTATATTTCACCTTTATACAAATTAGGAAGGGCAACTTTGCTTTGCGAGATTTAGAACGTGAGGCTCCTTTCCATGGGTGTAATTTCCCATCATGCTCTGTGGTCCCTAGCAATTGGAACAGCAGGGACTGCTGTCTCTCTGTCAACACAAACTGTGCAACTGTCTGGGTATTGAACAACTTTCCACTGCTGTAGCAAACACCTGAGCAAAATAACTTAGAGGAGGGAAGGCTTATTTTGGCTCAGAGTTTTAGAGGCTTAGTCCATGGTTAACTGGATCTGTTGCTTGTGACAAGACAGAAACCTAATGTTGGACAGGGTGACAGAGGGAGTTTGCTCATCTTGTCGTAGCCAGGAATCAAAGCATGAAATAGGCACAGAGAGGGGAATAGGCCAGGAACAACATATATCAGGTGTGATTTTAAAAAAAAATGAGGAGTGCTTAAATTTTTTTAAATGTTACAAAGACTCATTGCCTTGAATTCTCAAAATACTTCACCCGTTTACTTTTAACACACTTACCACATCATCCTGGTAACTTTCTGCAGCGGCGCCAGAGTCTTCTTTTCTGAGTGTCTTTAGCTGCACCGTCCTGGCTGCCTCAATGTCCCGAATAAATTCAAAATGTGCCTTTTTCATGGTCATTTTGACTTTGGGGAAGAGTTGGAAGGCACAAGTGCCAAACCCAGTGACTAAGGTGGATAAGGATGCAGCATCAGGCTTTTATGAGCCTGCTTTTCCATTGGATGGTGCTCAGTAGGCGAATTCACTGTATTTTTTTTTTTGTCACACTTCATAAATACATTCCTGAATGTGCTCAAAGTGAGAGGAAGGATTTTGATTTTTTTTATCTTAAAGAGAATAATAAAAAAGAACAATAGCAAAATACCAACAATATAGACAAAAACAAAACAAAGCAAAAACAATAAAAATGACACAAGGTTTCAGAACAAAATGATAGGAATTAACAGTGGCGGTTATATTACCTACTGGATTTTGAAGGAGATTAATATCCTTTATTGTAATTTTTTAAATTTAAGTGTATTTCGATCACATGTGGTAGTCCCCAAGGCCAAGGTCTCATGGCCACACCCTTTGACCTGGCCCCACCTTCTATCAGCCCACTGAGCTCTGATGTCAACCATGGGTTAATCCATGCATGACGTTAATGTCTTTATGACTGGATCATTGCCAAGAGCCCCACCTTTGAGTGTTTCTGCTCTGGAGATCAAGTCTTCCACATGATCAGCCCTTTGGGGGACATTCTAGATGCAAACAACATTTGGCTTTGCTTGAAGACTAAGTCATACTCACTTGATGACTCCATTGTATGCATGAGCAGTCACCATTGCCTGTGAGTCTGTGTTCCTTCATCCCCTCTGGTCCACTGTCCTCCTCCTTGCAGCCTCAGCCACGCACTCTTAATCCTACACCACCCTTGGCTGTTTCGAACAGCTGGGCCATTTCCAAAATATGCAATCTAAGAATTCTACCTTCTTGCCTTTCTACCTTATTTTTCCTGCTGGATTGTTTCAACCATTCTTCCCTCTCCAGTGTTTCCTTCCTCTCGTGTTTCCACCATCCTTACAACTGCACTTTCTTCCTGGCCCAAGTGAGAGCTCCTGGTTTGGATACAAGCCCATCCTCTGAAAGCATCTTTAACTCCCTTCCTCATTCCTTTGATTATTGCCTTTACTTGTCAATGAGAACCTGCTTAATTATTATCTCTTTTTAGGAAACATTTGAATACTGCTGGGGGAAACTCTCAAGACATTTTGATTGTTCTCACTTGAAGCAGTTGGAAGGAGATGAAAAGGAGCAAGTTTTTTTCCTTTGCTCTGTGTGCATGGATACACAGGTTGGACCACTGTCCCTTCTATTGCTCCCATCAGAAATAAATAAGGAAGAATATCAGAAATGCTAGGCTAATTCAATGTAGGATGGATGGAATCAGAACTACTGGGAAAAAAATAATAGATCATGAGTGACCAGATCAAGGGATAAAAGTGAATTAATGCGGGACATTCAAAAAAGCCTTTCATTAAGATCTCTAGGACCACTAAACTGACAGAGTGAGCCAGTTGCACTGCTTCATTCCTGAAACGTGCCTTGATACCACCTTGGATCCTGTCTCTAGTTCCCCAGGCCTGGTGATAGTCACATATTTTGCTACCACTTGTCATAGGTTCTGGGTAGTTCGCAGTAACAATAAAACTGAGTCTCAGGTCAAGGATTTTGAGTCCAGAAACTATTTGTTGGCCATATGGTTTAAATTATCGTTTTTTCTGTATATCTGGAAAATTAGTGGGTGTCTAACCTATCTAGAATATAGGCATAGGTATTTCCTGGTAAAATCATAGGAGGAGGCTGTTCCAACATCATGTAATTTATTTGTCTAACAGGCTGTAGCTGAGCTTAGATATTTGGAAAATCCTCATTATAGTATGATAGCTCCCATATAGAGTAATACAGAGATTTCTTCAGAACAAGCCCTGCAAGGAGCCAGAACACACACTGCAGATGTGGAAATTAAAATGCTAAATAATTTCATTGAGCAAGCTGCAAAAAAGGTATCATTTCTATTGTAATTAATTTAATAATTTACATAATGCCTTATCCCAGAAACTTTTTGTTAAATAACAAAGCATCACAAACTTCACAATAGAGGAAGGTGACAATAAAGAGGAAGGTAAAGCAAAAGGAAAATAATGCCTTAAGAGATCAAATTAAAGAAATTACAATTTATTAGTAACTGCAAAGTAGTTAAATTAGCACTTTAAATATGATTTGGGAAGGCAAATCTTTTTCTTTTTTTTTTTTTTGTAACAATCCTCAATTTTCCATAGTTTGACTGTTGCACCTCTTATTATCTGTTCTGGTGAGAGTCACTTGGGATTGTGAAGACCTTACCTGCAGCAATCACAGCTCTGAGTGGAAAGAAATCCCCCTCAGGGACATACCCTAGGACAGAGCTTCTGATCTGTGTTTTGGAGATAGTTTTCCTATCATCTGGAAATCCAATTAGAATGCATGGGTTTCTGCTTTTGATAAAGCTCACATTCTACAGTTCTCTTCATTACTAAAGATGGACATAATTTCTAGAAACAAAAACAAAGAGTTAGGAAACAAAGCCTGCTTCAAGTTTCCAAATTGCAGCTGAAGAAAATGGTGTTAGGTTTTAAGAGCACTGATAGGTGGTCATCACTTGCAGCTCATATGATGACTGCACCAAAATTGTGTGCAGACTGGTCCCCAAAACTTCTATATAAAAAGCAGCCTCATGGAGATAAGAATAAAATGCACTCAGGTAATTATTTGGAAAGAGTAACAAGTGTGATATAAACACACACTTGTATTCTGTGAACAACTGCTTGTGTGAGGACAGGCTCCCGAGGAAAGAAACAGCAGAACAATCCTGGGATGTTGGATCAAGAATATGCCTTAAAAATAAAAGTGCTCAGTGTGTTGAGAGAAAAGTTGACAACATTGAAAATAGACAGCAGGCTAGATAATATTACTATGAATTTCTGGATTAGACAATAATCACCATGTGATTGACTGAAAATTGTCTTTCAGAAAACACAAGCTATAATATTAGGGACAAAGAGCCAAACTTGTTAGAAGTTACTACTGTCAAATAGTTTAGAAAGCATATATTTGTATACTGGGATGGTGTATATGTATGTATCTCTATGAGTCTACATATGTATATTTGTATAGACACATGTAACAAGAGAAAGACAGGGATCAAAAGACAAGTAAATTAGAGCAAATGCCAAGCATTGGTGAGCATGCATAAATGATGTTTAGGATTTATTTGTTCTAGTCTTGACACTTTTCTCTACCTTTGAAATTATATCAAAATAAACTCCCAATCATTCAGGCTTTGCGCATGAGTGGTTTACCTGTGTTTACATGTGTCAGTTCTTGCACATGTGTGTAATTGAATGATACAAATCACATATGACTGTCCATCAAAGTTGGAAACTATAACCAGAATCTATAACCTCAGCATTTGAAAGCTAGCCAGCCATTGTCAGTAATTTGAAGTTTCAAGACTTTTTATCACATATAGATTTAAAAAATAATCTCTATTTTTTGTTTTCATAATTCTACCATTAACATTTTGTTCCAAACCTTCTTATATCACTAAATACAATTCTGAATTCTGTGAGGCGCCAAAGAGTTGCAAGATGAGGACTGATGATATTCAGTAAGCAGTTGCTCTGAAAATGTTCTGGGAGGCCAGTAATGCACCAGCCAGCACATAGCCCCTGCACACAGCCTCCCCAGATTTCAATGTCAACATATCTTGGGGGTTTTGATGGTTTCTTTTCTGTGTTGATGAGGGAGGTACAGTGTTCAGTTGTTTGATCAAACAGTAATCTAGGCATTTCTTGGAAGGTATTTACTAAATGTAGTTATTTAATATTTAAAATCAGTATACTGTGAGTAAAGTTGATCTCCATCTGTAGGGTGATTGGGCCTCAGTCAATGAGTCAAAGTTCTTAAGAGTAGAAGAGAAGGATTCCCCAAAGAACAGATGGATATGTTCCTGAAGAACCCAGGCTGCTGGTCTGGCTTGTATAGATTTGACCTGCCTGGACTTGCCAGGGTCCTCAAGCATTTCTTTTAACCAGCCAATTTTGTCATA
The DNA here is from genome assembly GCF_000276665.1 of Chinchilla lanigera. Taxonomy (NCBI): domain Eukaryota; kingdom Metazoa; phylum Chordata; class Mammalia; order Rodentia; family Chinchillidae; genus Chinchilla; species Chinchilla lanigera. Next base: position 3,017,236 of record NW_004955487.1, read on the forward strand.
TCTCTCTTTCTCTCACTATGTTTAAATATGTTTATTCTGTTTCTCTGCAGACACCTGACTAATACAGATGTGTTCCTAGACATTTTCCCTTCGGTTTTTTTGTCTATAGAATAGAGGACAATGGTACTAACCCACAGTGTGCATATAAGCAGAAAGCATGCCATTCACGTGCTTAATGTACTTAGAAATTATCTTGCTAATCTCCCAATGAGTGGTCTTGGAGGATATAGAAATTATGTCTCTCTGTTCTTTCTGGTGGGGTTGTCTAATTATTGAGTTCCCTGTGAATTGGAAGTTTGATTACCTGGTGAAAATCAAGTTGAACAAGTTGGGCAAGAATACTATAGATCTTATAGGGTGAATCGTGTCTCTACAAAACCAATGTTAGAATCCAGAAACCTCAGTATATGACCTTACTTGAAAGTACAGATGTTGACAATGTGATGATTTACTGTGAGGTCATACTACAGTAAGGTGGATTCCAAGTCTAATACAACAGGTTTCTGTATAAGAAGATGGCCACGTAAAGACACCAAGAAATGGGGAGAACACCATGGGAGCAGTGATGGAGTCAGATATTAGAGTTATACAGCAATGCAGCAAGGAAAGGGAAGAATTTCTAGCAAACCATAAGAGACATGAGTCACGAATACCCTAAGGCGCTGGTGGCAAAGCTGTGGCATGTGTGATGCAGCTAGCTATTTGTTATCATTGAAAGCTCTAAAAGGTCCTTCACTGTCCTAAGCATTCCAAAAGCTTCATAGCCCTATGGACCACTCCATTCACAATGTGTGAGCCACTGAGTGTTGGTATTTTTTCAAGGAACCTGGAGGAAACTAGTGTGGGATACATATATGTGTGGGATATGCGTACCCACTACTGTGTATATGTACATGCTGTATATACCTCATTTGAGGGTAGATAGTATTTTATGTCTATATGTGATGCTATGTTTGATTGTCTGCTTAAGATTAGATTGGTCCATTGTAAGAATGTTGGCTTTCAATTTTTTTTTTAATCTTTTGTTTGTTTTCCTTTCCAATTAGTAAGCAATTACTGCTTCTAATCTTTGAAATTGGGGCAAATATCTTCCCCAATAAACTTTGAACTAGTGGTTTTAGTGTCCATTCATGATTGATGATCCTAGACTGAGTCAGATCTTCTCTTGGGGTTTAAAATATGACATTCTTTAGCAATATACACATTTACTTATTAGTTCTTTTTGAACAAGAAGAACTTTCACTGGTAAGCTGAGGGTAAACTACCATGGTTCTGCCTAAATCACAGAAAAACATTTAGTTGTGACCAATAATGATGCAAAATGATGAGTTTTCTCTACTCCACCTCATGGACACCTGAGATTCCACTGATCCAGAGTTTTTTATTCAGTGAAATAAATACAGACAGCATTAATTTTTGTTAGTGTGATCATGCCATCTTTGATCACTCGCACCATCTTTGAGACCTGCAATCTAACTTCTCTGTCCTTTGCAATACTCTCTTCACTCTTGCATACCTCCATGTCTTCTAGTACTTGTTCTTCAAGGCGCAAGTTGTTCTTTACCATCCTGGAATTTCTCTAAGGTTTTAAGAGTTCCTTTATTAGAGAATGACACTGAAAAAACAATGATATATACATTGTTGGTTTCTATTCATTCTGCAGCCTTTCTCAGGGTCTTTCAGCAGAGAGAGCTAGGAAAGTTACTTGTTAATAAAAAGAACATTTTTGAGGCTTCCATTCTTTGGAGTAGCTCCAGTCTTCACCTTCAGTTCAGACCTTGTCTCCTGGCTATTAACTCAGACTCTTTCACTTCCTCGTTGGATCCTTCAGCCTTCCAGTGTACACTCATCAGCCTCTTGATACAGACTTGCATGGAACACTGCAGTGAACTCCAGGCCCTGGACTGAATCCTTTGGTCTCCAGTATGCAGACACCCTCCGCACGCTTCCTCATCCTACTCAGTGGCTGACCATCATAAGCCAATCTTGTAATTTCTTATACATTTGTAAATCTTGTGTTATATCTGTTTCTCTAATAAAATCCTGACTGATACAGAATGGTTGGGGAAGGTGAGACTCAGCCTATAACCACAGGAGGTACAGGTTGCATTTAACAGAGATGAGAATAGAGGACTTAGAGGTAAAGGATTCTGGTCCTCTGTGAAGATGGGATCCAACTGCCTAACAGCAAGGGGCCTCCCGTACATCAGTTCAAAGGGGCTTATGGTGGGTTTACAGTGGGTAGTGCTCAGCTTGAAGAGGGCCAGGGGTAGGAAGTAAATCCAAAGCTGTTGTGTTTGCATTGTGAGTTTAGTACCTGTGTTTTTAAGATACCGTTTGTGCTTTCCACTTTTCCTGATGACTGGGAGTGATAAGGAATATGAAAGTGCCAGTTTATGTTGCAGGATTTTTCTGCGTGTTGAGAAATCTGAGAGACAAATTCTGGCCCATTATCTGGCTGCAGTGAGGCTGGGAGTCCAAACTTTGGAATGATCTCTGTTAAAAGAATAGGGAAAGAAGACAGGAAGAATAGGGGTGTTATGAGGAAAGTTAGTGGGGATCAGTATTCCTACCCTGCAAAAGAAATCAATAATGGGTTTGGGCCAGGCATGGCGGCACACATTGCCCCACTCAGGAGGTTGAGGTAGAAGGACTGCCATGAGTTGGAGGCTAGCCTGGACTGCAGAGCGAGACTTTGTTAAAAAAAGAACATTTTTTAAGCAGTTTCTTTCCCTTTCACAGTATTGTAGATTTTGGGTCTTATGAACTTTTTCAGTATCTTACACTAGGGAGGCCATACAATGTTTATGCATGCAAGTTTGATTTATTTCACTTATGGTCTCTAGTTGTATCTATTTACCTATAAAAGTATTGTTTGCCCTTTTTATTGCTGAGTAGTACTCCATTATATAAAAATACCACATCTTTTTTTATATTAATCATTGTTAATCTCTTATTATCTTGTTTTGAAATTCTGTATTACTGTTTATTTTTTTCTCTTTAAAATGGAATAAAAACTAAAACCTAGGTTCATAGTAATATTTTCAATTCAAATTTAACATTGTATGCTTGCCATAGTTTAGCTCTTCAATATTCCTTAAAGACACATGTATGAAAGTCTTTGTTCCTAGTTTGGCATGACTGGGATATCACAGAAACTTGAGGAGGTGAAGCCTAGTGGGAGGTTTTAGTCACTGGACTTGAACCATGGAAGGGGACTGAGGGATACCTTTCCCTTTCTCTTCCAAATTACCATCTCCAAATCTGTGTTCCAAAATATACCTTTCCACTTTATAAACTGATTATCTCAGGTATTTGGTACACCCATGGACAACTGACTAACACAAGGCTATCTTATTCACTTGCTCGATTTTGTGTCTCTATTATTCTGTCACTAGAAGTCTCAGTTATGACTTCAAAGTACATTCTTCTATGTTTTATGAGATAGCTTTCCATTTGCACTTGCTTATTTTAATAGTCCCTCCCCAACTAGAGGCACTTCAATATTTTCTTCACATCAGTTTTGCAGTTTACAGTTATATTTTGTATTTTGTTTTGTTGCTATTCTAAATGATGTATTTATATGTATTTACCCTAGAAGATGAAATATTTTAAGCATAAACACAAGATTATTGTTATTATCATTATTATTATTATTATTATATTGTCCTGTTTTATTGAGACTTTTATCACAAGGGAAAATTCCTGTATATCTCCATTTAGTTTTTAATCTATGGAGTGCAAGATGCCTGTTATAAAATCATTTTAAGTTGATTTGCTCTTTGTTTGCTATGCTTTCCTTTTGTTCATTGGAGATTTCCTCCCTGTTGTTTTTTTTTTATACATTTGGTGTCTACCAAATATCAAAGCTGTCCCTATTACAACAATAACAAAAAAATATTTATGGAAGGCCACAATTTTATAGTTTCTTGTGACTTTTAACAGGTAGGTTTAGCTCATTTGGGTCAACCGTAGTTACTGAATAAGTTCTCCTATTACATTTCTTTAGCTGTGTTTTTTTCTGATTATCTTCCTGGTCTTTTCTTCATTAGCTTCTGCGACCTCTGCCACAATTTTTACTTTGCTTTGTTATTAAACTACTTTGAAAATTCCTACCTAATAAAAGTCTAAATTAAATCAAATCAATATTTTTGTTTTTATTATGCAAGAACTGTTAAATTAGCTATAATACAAAATTCGTTTTTAAATTCTTTAATTCTGCCACATTACCCTTTCAAAATTAGCATGAAGTTCCTTTCAATTTAGTATATTTTCTTTTTTTTTTTTTT
>NW_004955487.1:3021624-3035553 GCF_000276665.1 Chinchilla lanigera
CCTATGAAAACAAAAATACTCAGTTTATTAATTATTGAAACTCTCCTACTAACTTGTTTTGAAACTTTGTTTTGTTAGTAGTATATTTTCTTTTTAAAATATTTTTTATTTTAAAAATTAAAAAAACTGCAAAAGCAATGAAGACAAAATCAAAACAACACAAAAACAATAAAAATGATGCGTGACCTCGAAACAAAATGATAGGAATTTACAATGATTGCTGTATTACATACTGCTATTCTCAGTGAAGTTGCTCAGTCCACTAGACATGAGAATGTAAGGCTGATCTACCTCAGAAGTAAAACTACATGAACATATAGATCTCTTAATTTGTAAAATTAATCATTTTGAAGTATATTTGCTTTATAATCAGTAGTACAAATCTATGTGACTTATACAAATATGTCCCTGTTACAACAAAAATGTTAAGTCTGGGAGGTTCCAGCTTTATAGCTTCTTGTGACAGATTTTAAAATGCTTGACCCTGGCTTCAGTTATCGGCTGGAGCACAGAAACAGTGCTTCGACTGTGATTAACTTGGACAGAGCTGAGTTCGTTGTCTGTTTTAAACTTATAGGCAACCAGGTTTAAGATCTCAATCTTTGGGAAAGTGTTACTTCAAGGTTCATCAATTAGAAAACTTTTCAGATGTCCAGCACATTTAAAATTCTTTTTCAGTATTAATCTTGTATGAGTAAATTCATTGCGATGTAGCACTTTCAGGCCAATGAAGATACATTAAGGTAGTGCCCACTGAAGACTACTCAGTTCTCATGGGTAGGCGTTGATGAACAGATGCACCAGCTGTAATAGAACTTGCGTCCTCAATGTGTAAGGGGCACTGGCACAGACCTGAACCACGCTGGTGACTTCCAGTCATACCACTTCCTTAGCTCTGGAAGCTCTGGAATCAAAATGATCTTTACTGCACTCCAGAAGTGAAGAGGTCTGTTTTCCATTTTATAACCAATGTCTTTCTGCCTTGCTGGTAAAGTAAGAGAGGATATTTAAGTGTAATGAGCAATATGCAAAGAAAAGAGATGGTTCCCTGTGGTGTTTTTAGTGAACTGTATGGAACTTTCATCTTCAGAAAACATATAAGCTTTCACACCAAGTGTCAAAATCTCAAGAGGGAGTTATTAGACATTTTTACCTTGCTTTCCCCTCTGATATCTATCAGGTTCAGCAGACAGCTAGTTTATCAATAACACATCATAGCCAAGGAAGAGGTACAGATAAAACCTTCCATAAATATTCATTACATCTCATTACTGCAAATTAATGAGATATTTTAAAATTAAGCCTGTTCACATTTGATGCTGAGAATCTTGTTTTAATATATGATGTTCTGAGATAAATTATGATTATGAAAATGATTCAGCTCATTATGAGAATCTTTTAGAAAGGTTGTTTTAGTAACAGTTTGGAGAACCCTAAACTATTCTTGTGTAATATTGCAAAGTGAAGAACTTTATAGGTAGGATTTATAATGCATCTCAATAGTTCAGAAAAGTTGTGTCTAAGTGCACGCCATAGTAAATCAACACTTAAAATCAAGAATGACTGATCTTCTGCAGAGATACTCAGTTTTTCTTTTCCTTTGCATTGGGAACCAGAGCAAATGTGTATTACAAGATTTTTCAGGGAAATAAATACATATAGTTTAGGGTAAAGTCTAGAAACCAGTTAGAGCTGGTTTCACCCTCTTGGTGCATTACAAAGTCTCTAAAAGGGGCACAGAGCAGGAGGTGAACTCTCTAAAATTAAAGTTAAAATCTAATTGCTGTCAGAACAGCCTAGGAGGTAGAACCTTTAAGAAGTGATTAGGCCACAAACACCTCCTTTGTGGGTGGTCCTTGCTGAAAAGAGTGTCTAGTCCTGGCTCACTTTGCCAAGGTGACATGTGGGCAAGAGTAGTGGACTTGAAGGAGGGCTGGGGAATTTTGTTTGAGTACTGCTCAACAATGTAAATTATATTTTCTCATACTTTAAAGCTATTTTCATCTAGATTTTAGAAGCATACTAAAACAATTCACATTTCTATAAAAGGCAAATGCTTGTATGGTTAATCCTAAAATATAATGGAAAATGGATTTCTTTAATGTGACATTTTAACACAAAGAGAACTTGCATAAATATATAGCAAAGTCATCCAACAAATGTTAATTTTATATCCTACTTTACTCTGCCCGAGAGCTCTCAATACATATGATCAATTGGAGGCTGTATCAGTAGTGTTTGAAGATTTGCATCTCACTTGAAACATTCATGTTTTATTCATATGCTTGGAACTGAATTTTTTCTAAAATTCTTTTGCCTCTCTGAATGTGTTTTCCTTATGTTCTGAGGTATAATGGGATCCAACAGTCTTCTAAACATGAGTCTATAAACTAAAAATAATTGACAAAATAGCATAATATTACATGCAATTCATTATATGCAATAAATGATAAATAAATGCTTAAAAATAAGTGAAATAATCTTGCATAAACAATGTGTGCAAATTATTTAGATTGCATATGATTCCAGACTTTATGCTTTATTTTTAGCACATCTCACAGAACATTTATAGTAGCTTTCAGATCAGCTTGTCCAACACCCTCACTTTATATATGTATCGCACACCCGGGCCGCACTGTCTGACAGGGGAGGTTGGTTCCTTGCTCCTTATGTTATGTGTGTGAAACTCAGGGCTTTGAATGTAAACATGAGTAAAGCTGAAAGCTGAATAGGCTTCACTGAGCAGATTTACATCATTTGACTGCCCTCAATCCCGAGCCCCAGTATCATCCTTGCTAGCAAGAGAGGCTCCTTTCCCTGGCTACTGATGTCCTTACTACCTTGCTTAAAGCCCACATAATGACCTCATCTGGTATATTTCAGAAGACCAGGACCGTTACTCTTCTACATTATCATTTGCTTTGTTTTTCTGCCTCCAGCTTTGTGAATACTGTCACATCTCAGCATGACACAAACTCAACTTCTGGCCCAAGAAAGAAGAAGGCTAACACCAAATCTCGTTCTCTCTTTGGCTTTCTCTTTCTCCATATATAGATGTATATGTAGAATTCCACTTAAAACAATATCTCCTTGACTGTATTTGGAGGCACACAGGTATGCCTGCCCTCACCCAGAAATGTAGGAGAGGTGTATGACAATGAATTTCAAGTGCTCCACACCAGGGAAGAAAATGATTTCATGTTGGGCTGACTCGTAAGTAGTGTTTTTTTTTTTTAATTAGAGATGAGAATTCCAACATATGTATTTAAGCATATGAGCCTTTCTCACTCTGTCCTTGGTTGCTCATTGAAATCCAGCCTCTAGGCAATTGACTACTTGAGGGGGTTTGAGATCTGGAATACCCTTGTTGTAAGGTACAATAAAAACACAGAGTCTTCGGAAAATAGGTGCAACTCACTCACCTGCCATGAACAATGGCCCTTAGATGTAGACAGCCTTTCCTTCACACACACAGAGGTAAGCACATCAGTGAGCAGAAAGCTCTTCACAAAATACCCAAAGCGCATATATATGGACTAGCAAATGAGGAAGAATCAGCACTATAGTGAACTCTCCCCTGCATGATATTCTTTTGTTATCATCTTCAAAGTCAGCCCTTGAGCTCCCATACATGAAATTATGAAAAAAATTTCTAAACATTGCATGATATGATTAAATGCTCTTACAGGGCCACATTATTAGGTGTCCAGGGCTACATGGGGACACACCTGGCTTAACACACCCTTGGCTGATACCAAGTTCTACCAGGGCAGGCAGTTTATCAGGACAGCTGTCTTATGGGATTTCCAGCTCATAGCTGTGGCTTCTGGGCTTGGCACTGTAAGAAAAAAAAACAGAACAGGAAAGAATACAGAGAATCCACACCATCTATCATATTACTGGGAGAGGAAGCAAAACTCTCCACAAGACGCATGCAGCTTATGGTTCAGAAATAATTACAGGGCTCCACCTGACTCCCAAGGAGGCTAAAAATACATGGAAACACAAGAGATGCTGATAGAGAACAAATGCTTTCACATCACACACATGCTTGTCTTTATTCTTTCACAAACACACACACACCTTTTTCTTTTTCTTTTTTTTACTTCTGATTTTCTACCAGTCCGTGTTTGCAGTGCATATGACTACATTCTTGTATGAGTTGGTCTGTGCATAGAACACATCTCAGTTCTTTCTTTCATCTCTTTCCCTCCTTTCCCTTCTTTCACCCTTCCCCCCATCTTTTGGCTCCATTCTATTTGCAAAAGATCCATCCCCTTATTCACTGTTTTCTGTCTTTTATTTTGCTCTTTATTTATATTTTGATTTCTCACATGAGTGAAACGAAGTAAGATTTAACCTTGTGTGCCTGATCTATTTCTCTTAACACCACGGACTCAGGGTGCACCTGTGTTTTCTTTCCTCATTCCTCCCCTCCAACTTCTATGTCAGGCAAAACTCAGTAGTGGTGGCCAACTTTTATAAGTTAGTTAAAGTTCATGAGATATTGACTCATATCAGAACTCAGAGGTGTATGTAAGAAACTGTAGACATTTGTAGATATTTGGATCCCTTTGGGAGGAAAAGGTCACCAGTATCAGATTCTCCAAAGACCCACAGGGATCTCAGTGGCCCCTTCACTTCTACCTCAGGTTTTCAATCACAAATATTAGTGGATACTCTTTAAGGCAATCACTCTAGTCGTAGTGTTTTAATTTCAGTTATGCAAGACCATCTAATGATGTTTTAGGACTCTTGCTGATACAAATACCTACTGAGTTTCTCATTCCTGCATTGAGTGCTGCTTGTTCTATTTCCAAAAACAAATGGTGATACACCTCTATTGAAATCCAGCCTTCTGATAAATATTATATTTTGTCCCATTGTATTGTTAACAAAAATAGTGATAAAAATCAGGCATGAGAAAGTAGGCATATACAAGAGTTTTCCAATATTCCGTATTTTAGAGATTGTAGATACTCCCCTTTAAACTGAAGGCTAGTAATGAAGTACAAATGTGTCTTGTACGACTTTACCAGAAGATGTATGCAAATCAACATTGTCTTAAATTGTATAATGCGATGGAGCCTCCATAGCACCTATAGATTTTATGTACTTAATCATGTTAAGATCATTTGGGTAACTGGCACACATAAAAGCAAGTCAATCTACTTGATAACCAATAAAATTTAGATTCACAAATAAAAGTTCTGATCACTTAGCCAAACTATATATCCTGAAATGGCATTACTGGTAATTCAGTAGAAATGTGTCAGGGTGATGTAACAGAATAACTTGTTCTTAAAATAGCAAACATGATTTAGTAAGATAAACTAAATGCCAAAGCTTGCTGTGGAACTAAAAACGGATTCCAACAGTGTTTGAAGAAGTCATTTAGCCCAAGAGGAGGTGAATTAGATTTTTTTTGTCAGCCTGGGTATTAAGGTTATGGACATTGACAAGCCCTGACATTAGAGTAAATTTAGTACTTGTTATATGTGGTGATTATCCCTCACCATGTCAACTGGGTTGACTTGGAGATCCACTTAAGGGATTGCATACTTCTGGTTGTGCCTGGGTAGGTCATGGAGGGGGATCTTGGGGTCTCCATCTGGTCCCTGCCTCTTTCTTTCTGGCACAGTTCCTCTGCTCTACTTCATGACCACCATGAAATAAGTACCTTTGCTCCACGATACCCATCTGCCATGCTGTTCCAGTTTTGGAGCCATCTGACCAGGGACTGAATCCTCTGTGACCATAAACCAAAGTTAATCTCTCTTCGTTTAAATTGTGGGTATTGGATTTTGTGCACCAGTGATAAATGCTGAATAATACATTAGATATTTCCACTGCAAAGTGAGAAATAAAATGATATTTAAGGTAGAAAATTACCACAGGGAAGGAAAATGGGCCTAAGAAGAAGGAATTAAAGGTAAATGCCAAGATGGACTAGCAACATGACAGCAAACCCTCAATCTGAAAAGATGGGTTAAATACGAGCCACAGCTTGGGGAAGACAGCACTTAACTGGGAAGGAATAAGCCCAGAGGGGAACAAAAGGCTCTTCCTATTGTTGCACATGAGGTGCTGGATGCCTTTACTGAACAATCATTCTTATACTGTGCATTCCTGGGGAAGCAGGTCTTCACAAAAATCACAGTGAAGCCAGTAAAACTTGAGTAATTCTTCTGGGGTTTTTATTTTTTCAGTGAGTTTAAGATTGGATTCCCTGTAATTTACCCACAGAGGAAGCACCATTTGATAGAGAATGGAGTTAATTTGGAGAGAATGTCAGGTTCTTTGAAATACTGGGTTTTTCTATTTCAGTGTAGGGGGAAATTACATGGAAGGAGAAAAGTACACATATTTGTACCAACATGGATATAATGGCTGTGACCTTTCTGGTGGCACCAAGACTGTCAGTGTTTTATGAGGGTATACAAGTGTCACCATGTTATGCAAATGTGCTTGCTAGGTGCAAAAACTGGAGGATTGCAGGGTCATACACATAGGACAATTTCTGGAATTAATGAGCTTAATAACATAATGTTTACCCTATGTTGGTTCCAAAGAAATATCAGTAAAGTTTTAAATCTTTTAATAAGTTATACTCCTATGTTGACAATGCACAAATGAGATTTTTAAAATATGTATTTAGGTTATGTTGGCAGATATGTTTCTAAGTTTATATAAATTTAGTCTGTATTTATAGGGTAGTGTAAGATTACCATCAAATGACCACACTGCATATTTTTACTTTTACTATTTATAACTGAATTGTATCTAGATTGAAGTGAGAGGGAATAGCGATGGACTGCTTGCACATTATCTTAAGAAAGTGAGTCATCATCGTAGGTGGTAATTGGAGATATCAACTATCTTCCATCCCTAGACCTCAGTAAACAGATTATGGAGCTAATTCTGTTCACTTTACCTTTTTAATAATAAGCATACAAAGTCTGAAAAACTTCCTAATGTTTCAGACATCTGCTGTGACATGGTAGACACAATGGGAATTAGTAAACACTTAAATATTTTTCATATGCTAGCCAAGTCTCAAAGTGTATATTTTATCTCAGAAGACAACAGTACTCCATCCTCAGAAACTCAAAAGTTATTTGTATGAGACATATAAAGTCAAGACTTATATAACAGGGCCATATATAGTATGTGGCATATCCAATGTAGTAATGTTCTTATTAATGTAAGAAATGTCACTGAGCTTGAACTTTGGATCCTCCTGCCTCAGTCCCACAGAGTGCTGGGATTACAAGCATGCACCACTATGCCTGCCTTGTAGCTTGCACTCTTTTTGAAGTTTTTGAATTCACGTTTTTTCCCTCATGCTCTTGTTGGTACATGACTGTGTCATAAGCATTCCAGATAGGCAGCTGGATATTTATTCTGCTATATTTACCAGCACTATTTGAGTTGCTTTAACGGCAGTGGACACATTGGCCACTGATTAAATATGAAAAATATTAAGATAGAAATGAATAAGTCATCAGAGCTGTAGTACAATTATGTGGTTGCTATTATCAGGAAATTAATACAAATGCCCATCAAGTGTTTTTCCTCTTCAAAGAGCAAACATTGCAATAAGTTCAAGAAGAAATACATTTTTGGCACGGTTATATTCAAGATCCTCTTTATCTTTATGAAACCCACAATTGTACATAGCAAGAGCCACAATAAATGCTTTCCAACACTGGAGTCTAGAGTCTAATTGTAAGTGATACCTTGGTTCACAAACTTAATTCTTTCCACCATTCTGGTCGCAAACAGAATTGGACCAGAACTGAATCAAATTTACCCATAAAGTCGACATAAACATTCAATTCATGTCAAATTCTTTGCTTCCCCAGTCTCTAACTCTGCTAAAGTCCTGTTCATCTGGGGCCCAGATTAAATGTTTTTGTCCAAGCAGTTCTCCTGTGCAGTTTAGAATTTCCTACAAATTAAATCACTGCAGTACTCATTTGTGTCTGACTTCTTTTGCAAAGCAACTGTTTTTGAGATTTACATATGTTGCTCCCTATATTAGTTATGTCTTTCTTTTTATTTTTTGATACTCTATTTTGTAGGCTTATCACACTTCTTTTATCCATTTATCTTGTGGTGCATATATTGGCTATTTCCATTTTGTGCAATGATGAATAAAGTTCTTAGGAACATTCACCTGTACATTTTTGGGTGTGCATTTCTACTTTTCCTGAGTAAATATTTAAGAGTGCAATTATAGCATCTTATGAAAGGTGGATGTATTTCTTTAAAAAGAACTAATACAACATTGTGTAAAGTGGTTTGTGCCATTTTATATTTCCACCAATAAAATAGGAGAATTCTTTGCTTTACTTTAGGACTTTAGTTAATGGACAAAAATGGAAGCAGTCTAGCTCCGAACATGGTGGTAAGAATGGAGACAGCAATTATAAATTACCCAGAACTGTACCAGGTACAGAAATATATTTCATTTGGAACATTTTCTCCATTATTCACAAATTTGGGAGATATTGCTAAGCAGAATCTAAATGCACAGTGGAGTTAATAGTCACCGCAATGACACCCTCTGCCTTGTGCAACTGTCTGTCACTGCCCAGTGTCGCATCTGTCTGCCTCTCTACTGGCTCATTTTCTCCACACAGATGGTTCTTATCCTTGTGGTATTAGTTTATTACTAAAAAGTAGGCTAAAGTGTTTACATTTCTATCAGAGATATGTGTATTTGAATCGGAGACTTCTGGAGGTTGAACTTACTCTACACAATCAAAGGGGCAGGCTTCCACAGGCAGGGGACAGCTTGTGCCAGTATTCACTCATGGCCAAGGAAAACTACTACCATGGAATGCTAAACCCAGGGGCCACTACTCTCTGAGATTCAGACATTCTCTTGATAAATGAATGGTACAGAAAGTACCATACATGTATTTCAACACTGTATTACTGACATACAACAAGTCATTTAGTACAGTTCAAAACTAATGTAATGGTCAAGTTATTTATGATTTTGTATGGGTAAAAATTAGTTTTGACATGATTAGAAATGCATATTCTGCTCTCTTTTCGAGATTCTAAGCTCAGTGAACCCTTCAGACAGCTGAAATAATAGTCTGCAAGACAGTTATGCAAGGACATTTAAATATGTGCATTTACTTTGTGATCAGCAAGACATGCATTTTCATCTCAGATAATTTTCTTTCATTAGATACATTTCTGAACAACTAATTTCACCAGACCTTTTTCTTTTCCCTTTGTGATTTTTCATAAGCAATTAGATTTTCTAAAGAACAGAATAAATGTAAAATAGTCTACTTCTAGGTCATAGATCTTTGTCAAATGGAAATTATATTTTATCTCTGCAAGCACTAAATATCATTAGATGAAGAAAGAAACACTGAAGAAATGAACTTCATTTAGGGCACAATTTTAATAGAAATTGTGTTCCAAATCTGATTACGACACACTGTGTTTTAGCACATGTTGCACTAGAACTGTACACTAAGTATCTTCTACTGTTTGTTAGCTTCTGAAAACACTTTAAAACTGGGAAAATAATTTGCAAACCCTCAAATCTTTGGTGTATGATAATTGGAAAATTTTTCTGTCTCCCTTTCTTAGACACACACACACACATGGTTCTACCATAATCTTCTGAGTTTTGGCAATAATTAGGAGTCTATTCTTAGTTTATTATCAGTTCTTCATTTATGAAGAAATTCAAAAATTAATAACTCCCAATTTTCAGTTTTCCAGATAATCCCGTAGAGTGTGTTTGGCATGGAAAAATACTTTATTGTTTAGACTATCTAATGAGATGTATTTAATATATAAATTTTTAGTGTCATTGTTAGTATTTTAAAATAGTCTAAATTTAGCTTTTTAACATGTAAGAGCATTTTCACTTTGGAATTAAGCAGCATGCAAATGACCTGAAGTTACAAGTACATATCATTTACACACCCTTGTACATGCACTACATATGACATGCATGTATAGTTACATACACATAAAATTTTAAAGACCTAGTAAAATTATTTTTGACTTAATTTCTCCCATTTTTGTCATTCTTATAAACTATATTGATTTCTTGATTAGAAATTACTGTTTTCCAGTAATTAGACTTGTTTTCTTTGTTGTTCTAGGTCAATGTGGACATTCACTTTCTTGCAGCATGAAGAAGAAATGACAGGAGCTAACTGAAAAGGAGCTCATCTGTCTGTGTCCGTCTCTTGATAATCTCCAGCCCTAGAATCAGAAAAAATTCAGGTTCAATACATGGTCTATCAGTAGGTAAATGGCAAGCATCTTTTGACTTTGAAAAATCTTTCTGGGATTCTCTTCATGTATGAATGAAAACAATTACATTATTAATTTATATTTGTTATCTAGAACCTCAGAATATGGTTCTAAGTCATGAAAGACCTGAACCCTAGACTAATTTAGAACATTGAAATGGGGTCAAGAAATCCAACAGGCAATTGTAAAGCAATATAATAAAATAATATGAACCTTAAACCAGGATGTCCCCATGGGGATATGAGGAAATTTCCTCAAAAGAGGGAAAAGTAAATGACCCTTGGCAATTAAATTTTGAAAGGGAGTGGCAAGCAGGAGGGGAGAATGGTGTTAATGGTACCAAGAGGAAAGTTGGTTGGCTGGGAATGATATTCACCAAGAGGGGCTACAAGAAGAAGTGTTGTGTGGTAGGCAAAACCATAATTTCAGTTTCAGATAGTGTAGGTATTATACATAAAATGTAAAGTAAAAAAAAAAGGTAAAAAGAAAGAAGTGGAGATGTCCAGAATGGGATTGAATACAAATCTGTGCCTCAGGAAGAGGACAGACAAATAGAAATTGTCCAGTTCAAAGCTGGAGATCAGCAGCGAAGGAAGATGAAGTTAACAGCAGAAACGTGAGTATGTGTGTAATGACAGACCCAGCAGAATAACAGAGAGGGAAGAGGAAAAAATAAATGTTTCAACAACCATGGCAAAATGATCCAAATTTAATAGCAAACACTCATCTAAAAACCCAACAAAGCCAATTAATCCCAAGAGAGAAAAACCCAAAGAACACCACACTAAAGAACATCATATTGAAAATGTTGATAGCGAAAGGCACAGAAGAAGCCTTGTATGGCAACAAACTGAGTCCTTGCACGGTAATATCCTGAATGATTTGAATAAATTATCATTTAAATAAATTATCAAAGTGCAGAGTTTTTATGTGAAAATTGTAGATACACTGTAGAGGATCTGAAAATTATTTAAGCAACCAGGACCAACTGCTTATAAAAATAACCCACAATTCTCTCCCGAAAGATGTACAGATTGAATGGGGTGCTTTTAGCAATCCCACTAATGATTCTACATTAATTAGCACTCTAGTCTTAAAATATATACGACATTGAAACGTTCCATATCATTGAGTGTAAATGTCAAAATGAAGAACATGAGCAGGGTGTTGTGCTTGACAGCTACAATCACAGCACTCTAGGAGGCTGAGGCAAGAGGATCATAAATTCAAGCCCAGTTTAGGCAAAACCCTGTTCCAAAGTATAAATAAATAAATAAATAAATACTGGGATATAGCTCAGTGCAGAGGGCCCCGGGGTCAATACCAGTAGCATACACACAAACAATGAAGGACATAGTTAAAAGATTTGTCCTACCTGGTGTCAAGATGCATGATCTAGCTATGTAGTCAAGTCACTGTGCCACAGCTTTCACTTCAAACTTCCAATTTCCAGAATTATGACAGAATAAATTTGTGCTGTTCAAGCCACCAAATTTGTGGTACCGTGTTACGGGAACCCTTGCACACTAACCATGTCGTCCATCTGATAAATGGTTCTTATGTAGAACATTTCAGCAAGGTTTAGGAGTCACTAAAAAGCAGATGAGTCCTCAAAATGAAAAATGGCCAAGACATGTAGTGAACAGTTAGCAACAAAGACAAAAATGATAAGAACATGTGATTCACATTGCTAGCTTGGGGCAAATGTAAATTGAAACCATGAGAAGCTACCTCAGTTGTCTTACTGGCAAAGACAGACAGTAGCAAGTGTTGGCAAGGAGAAACTGGAAGCAGAAAGATTCTAATGGAATGCAAAGCAGTTTAGTTACCTTAGAGACCATTTCTTAAATTCAAAAGAATCATAACACATGTCATAGCAAGTCTCCTTTACGAGTCTACTGAGTAAAATCAATGCTCACCAAAAGACAAGTACACAAATATTCATAGCAGCATTATTCATCAGGCTAAAGAGTAGCCAGCATACACATGTTCATCAAGTAGTGAGAAGATAAACAAAATATGGTTTAGCCCACACTGCAGAATACAATTCAACATTAAAAACTGGTGGAGGACTAACACATACTGCATCATGAATGAGTGTCAGGAACATTACCCTAAACGAAAAAAGCCAGTTGCAAAAGACCCTATGCTGTCCAATTCCATTGGTAGGAATTATCCAGGGAAGGAGAGTAGAAAGAAGGTAAAACAAGGGCATAGAATATAGTTGAGAGAGTGTTTGAAGTGCAATACTTTCAAATCTAAGCTAAGTACCAAGACCTTGAAGTCAGCAAGGGCTTTATAAATAAGATGTCATCAAACAATACTGTGATTGCTTAAGTTAGAAAGAATGGATTTCACTAAAATACACATTGCCCTTAATCCCTCTCACAATACTCCTTCACACTTGGAAGGCCTCTTTCATGAGTATCTTCAGCTGTGCTGTCCTGGCAGCCTCAGTGTCCTGAATCAGTTCAGTACATCCCCCTTTCATGGTCATACTGACTTCAGGGAAAAGTCAGTTGCTACAAGCTGTCCAATTCAGTAAACAATGTGGATGAAGACACACGATGATGTTTTAAGGAGCCTCTCTATCCATCGGATGGCACTGGGCAGCAGTATTTCAGGCTCTGACTAGTTCTAAGATGTAGCCACTGGACAGACGTAGGTATGAAGATAAACTATAGAAGTCCTGGTTCTGGGAGGTGTGGAAGTCAAAAGAGCACAGAGTGAAGCAGTGCTTTGGGGAAACTAGAATATATCAAATGCCTGAGTCATGACTTCTGGATTTAAACCTCTGATTTCTTTCCTTGTAGCCACTCTTCGACCTGAAGCATTCTATGATTTTGCTCTGATTTATGGTTGAGTACCACTTTGATAGCATGACTGACCAACTAGCTGGTCTTTATCTCCTGTTCTGAAACGGGCTCTGGGCACAGACTGAGCCCTTAATCCTATACCCTGGTTCCACTGTAAGAAGGCGCTCTTCTGTGCTACCTTCCCCTAACTTTTTTCCAGGTATGCCCTGCGTCTTCTGGCTGATGTGAGTCCTGCTGGGATTTCTGATTTTGGTTTTTGCATCTGGCTGTGGAGATAAGTGACACCCAAAGTTTGACTGCAAGCTTTAATAGAAATTCCAGGTGACTATTATTTTCAGGTAAATGCATGGAGAATTTGTCTGTTCAATTCTCTTTCTGCACATTTTTCTTTCTGCTTGGAATTGGCTGTCTATTACACATAAGTAAACAGAAGTATCTACAATATGCCAGAGCGATTTCCCACTGCACAAAACAGTGCTCATTTTTTTATATGTGTTAGACTTCATTTTAATGCTCTCTAAATTATAGTCTACAGCAAAATTGCACAACAAGACATTTTTCTGAAGAAGACCTACAATACTTACAAACTCACCAGGCAAAGAATACTGATTCTTCAATAATTTAGATTCTTGTATTGATTTAAAATAAATATTGGGATAGTAATAGAGAAGCACAAACTCATGAAGTGTGTTTGTATGGCTAATGGGGAATCATTTACATGAATTTTCTTTGATAACATATGATATAAAGAGTCTGCCTTTTGTTATCAGTTTATGTTAGGTGCAATGCATACATTTCTAAGAGTAGAGTTTGCAGA
>NW_004955487.1:3035653-3129537 GCF_000276665.1 Chinchilla lanigera
AGTTTATGTTAGGTGCAATGCATACATTTCTAAGAGTAGAGTTTGCAGAATTTCTTTGTGGCAGGCCTTGCACCAGATTCCTCAGCCTGTGTTTATGGAAATCAGAGAAGTATAGGACTGCAGAGAGCAAAGAAGGACTGCATTTATTTCCTCTTCCATGTATGTTCAGGAATTGTTAGAATGTGGTCCCCAATGGTTTGTGGGCTTAAAGTGTGGCCTCCAGAGTGGCAGCATTTGAAGATCATATAGATTCTATGAAGTGAGGCCCAGTAGAAGGTGACTAAGTCTCAGAATGATGAACGGAGTTCTCCTGGGACCCAGGCTCCTCAAAGAGTAGGTTGCTACCCATAGAGTGAGCTGGCCCTAAGTCTGTCTAGCTTTCTGATCACTCTGTGGCCTGTACCCCTGCCTTTCCCTCGTTGTGATATAGCTAAAAGGTTAGCGCATGACAGCACCACACTCTTAAATCTGCACTAATTCTGTGCTAGACACATACCTAAGTACTTACACACAGTGAGGACTAGACATATTTCCCTGTTTGTCCGACTCTCAGAAGCAATTCTAGGAGAAGATCTCCGAGATACCTGCCATGCTCGTACAAACGCAGTCGGGGTGCTGGCATGAGTGCAAATGTGTGTTCGCTTCTCTTGGTTAATGGTAACAAATGACCATCAGTGAGGTAACTTAAAAACACAGAAATGCGTTGTTGCACAGTTCTGGAGGCCGGAAGTCTGTGCATAAGTTGATAACTAAGTATCATTCCTCTGAAAGCCACTGCGGAGCATGCTTTCTTGTCACTTCCGGCTTCTGGAGGGTTCAAGCTTTCCTTGGCTCATGGGGAATTTCCTAAATCTCCACCTCTATTTTCAGATGGTCTTTTTTTTTCCCTCCTGTCTCTGTGTCTCCTATCTCCCAGTCTTCTTTTTCAGAAGGACACTGGTCATTGATATCAGGGCCAACTCTGAGTTCAATATCAAACCAACTTCATATCTTTTTTTTTTAAAGAGGGAAAAAACCCACAGAATCTTTGTAACTTCATTTAGAAAAAGAAAGGGAGAGATACAGCAGGTATCTAAATAAAGTTACACTCAAATGTTCTGCAAGTTGTGACAAAGATATTATTTAGGGGACAATTCTACCTATAAAATGTATATATTTATATCTATGTACATATAGAGAAATTCACAAATTTATAGTTTCAATGGCTTTCCTGACAAAAAAATAAATAGAACCCTTATGTTGGGACACTGGGGAGTTTATTTAAGAGACACCTACTTATAAAAGCCTTCGTAGGACATGAGAAAGCAGGACAGGATAGGGGGAAACCTTGGTGGTCAAAAGGCAGAAGAAATAACATTGTAAGTAGAACCGAGGAGGTAGATGCCAGGTATGGTGATACATACCTATAATCCCAGCACTCAGGAGGCTGAAGCAGAATGGTCACCAAAAGTTTGAGTCTAGCCTGGTCTACATAGTGAGTTCAAGGGAAGCCTGAACTACATAGCAAGACCCTGTCTCTAAACAAAACAAACAAGCAAAAAATAACAAAACAAACAAACAAAGCAAAAAAAGCAAACAAAGAAGATCTGAGGAGGAAGAAGTGGTTTAAAGAAAAGATGGCCCTAAGAGGAAATGCTTTCTTTGGCCAAGGAAGACACCTTCAGGTTCCAGCAATTCTCTTCTATGAGAGATCAGTATTTTAAAATGTCCATAAAGCAGAATAAGACAAGAGAATCCATAACAGGACCTTTCTGACTTCAGTTAGCAAGATGTCAAGAGTAACTCTTTTTCTTAACAGGCCTAGAAATGGAAGATGAGAAAGATAGTAAAGTTTACTAGATCCTGCTCATATTGCAAAGGGATCTAAAAACAATTCCTCAGAATAATATTTGGATTTTAATTTCCTCTCCTAAGTTTTACAATACAGGTTTCAAGAGTACTCTTTGCTCCAAAATATCTGTAGAGGCAACATGCTAAGTAAACATTGATAGTGGATAAAATTGAGGTCAACTCTAAATTACAGAACAGAAATTAAATATGTCTCATAATAAAGTTGAGTTTTTATAAATATGTTGGCTAACGAAGGTGGCATGTGTATCTGGCTGTATTTCATTCTGGCTTCTTTGAATTTTGCTAGTACAAGCTCATGATTTATTGTGCTGCACATATCTGGTGAAATTGCTGATTATTATAACTTGTATATTCTGTCACCAAACATAATACATGTTAAACAGATGTAATTCCGTAGAGGAGTGCCAAAATCAGCCCTTCCTCGTGTCATAACTTATTTTTTTTTTCTACGCAGAAGACACACTTAACTTTTTCCACTGGGCCTCAGATTAATTAATTTATTTTAATTACACTTTGCTTGTCTCTCCCATAAATAAAAAGATCGAGTTTCAGTGACTCAGATCATCTATTCACACTGAGATTTACCACATAATAAAAGCATACTCAGGACCAAAATCTTACAGAGCTAACGCATTTTTCTCTTTGCCCATTGCAATATCCCACTGCAATCTCTAGGCATCCAAGGGTCATCTTTACTTTCTGGGTTCTGAGTCACATTGGTTCTAAAACTAAACATACAAGGTCAGCTGGGTGTGATTTCTGACTGGTAATGCTGAGACCCGAACCTGGGTCAAAATGAACAGAAGCTCATAACGTACATGTGCAAACTGAGTAGCTGGCTTATATCAGCTCATGCTGCTATTACAATAACACCATGGCTTGGGCATGTTGAGTAAATGTAGATCCTGGGTTAAGTTCAAAATGAACATATTCTATATTACACTGCATGCTTTGGGGAAATTTTCATTAAAAATTTCAAAAGAATCCCAATTAATTGTACATAAAATTCACTTCCTTCCAAGGAACGTATAAATAAATGCTTGTGGCTTTCACACCTAAGAAACATTGTCTCACACAACCTATATGATCCACCTAGGACAGTAAATTGGAACTAACTTTCCAAGTGTTGGAATCTGAGGTTGGGAGGTCAAAGTGAAGATGAACAGAAAGATACACTGAACATTCTTAAGGATTTCTGAAATGAAAGTAGGAATGAATGGCCAATATTCATTGCTCCGCTAAGCTTGGAAAGTCTGGTTTTGAGGGTCATAGTGACTCTGTTTCAATTGCAACATATTACAAACCCATGAAAAGCACTACCTAGAGACTCAATCCTGAGAAAGGAATTTTCAACACCCATAATAAAAGGGAAATTAAAAAGTAATAATTAACATTCACAACATCCCCTCTCTGATATTTATATTCATGTGTTTATTTGTAATTGCAAGTGTGATTTTATTGAGTTCTTATCAATTTACTTTGTTCATTTCATGTTTCTTTGTGAAGCACATATTGAATGTCTACTATTCACACATTCTTCATACTCCTGTGGAAGGCATTTCACTCATGTGGAAAGATATTTGCAACCTGCTCACCAATTAAACAGTGTTGCCTATCTCAAAGTCTCCCACACAATCCTGTACCATGTACCCTACAGTGACACTTTTATTGGAAATTTATTGTAGACATTAAAAAAAATCTTTGATGTATGATTTCCATTAAAAATGGAAAGCTGTTGGGGAATTCATTCATTCCTGTCACTATTTTAAATTAGTATATATCTGTGAGATACAATTAATATTTCCCTGTGGGGAACTGATATATATCATCTTGATCTTTTTTTTTATTTTAAACAGAATAAAAATAATAAAAAAAGAAATGATGCAGAATTTCAAAATACAAGATGATTGGAATTCAACAATGGTTGTTATATTGCATATTGCAATATATACTTCTTCAAAGTAGTTGTTCAGATTACCAGATATAAGCATGTAAAATTACTCCAAAAATTTAAGACTTGACTCTTCCTTTCAATAAACCAATAGAAATTAGTAGTACAATTATCTTAGCTGTCTTATATATACATTCCCCCTTCCTTCTTTCTTCTGTCCTTTCCCTCATCCCAGTTGTTCTTTCTGCTTGAGCACTTTCTTTCCCTTTTACAATATCTACTATACCTCATTAACTTCCATTTCTCCTCTCCAATGTCCACTCTCTCCAATCCCTGGTTCCCTTCCCATCCTCACATACCATGTTACTACTTAAATCCACAGACCAAAACTTCAGACAAAATGGGGAAACATGTGGGGAACAGTATTCATCTCCACCTCACTGTTTTTCCTTTTTTCAGTAGTGGAGTTTGAGCACAGTGCCTTCGCAGTGAACTATATTTCCAGCCCTTTTCATGGTCAGTTTTAAAACAGGACCATGAATCATTCCCCACAAGATCTTACTCATAAGAAGCTTAGGAACTTTATTTGTGATATTCCAGGGCATCAAACAGGACCATGCTAAGTAGCCCAGAAAAGACTTGAACTTCTGATCATCTGGTTTATCCTGCCCAAGTGCTGGGATTAAAGGTGTGTGCCCTCTCACCCAGTTGAATGTATCTTTTCCCATTGTCTAAACTAGCTTCATGGGAGAGCTCTTGCTCCTCACAATCAGTCCCTGGAGGACCCTGCCTGTCTTGCTCAGAGCCAGGGTGTTGAGGTAAACTGAAAATAGTCACTTTTCACTTTTGCTTTGTTTTAAGACAGGGCCAAAGGAGAGATCAAGACCTTGGGTCAGGGAATGGGCTTGGGTCTGATTTTAAATATCATTGGCCCACTGAGAGAGTACGACTCTTATTTTACTGCTTTATTGGTTGAATAGGTAGAAACCCTCTTGATTTGATGCCCTGGAATATCACAAATAAAGTTCCTAAGCTTCTTATAAGTAAGATCTTGTAGGGAATGATGCAAATCTCTTATTGAACTTGTAAATTATTCATTTTTATTAATATGTTAATTAAATATTTGCTGTTAAAAAGGTATAAATATCTTTCATTGCTGAAAGTAATTAGAATAAGTAATTACTTAAACATTATGATTCTGATGCTAAATACTTACTGCAAGAAAAAATAAAGAGAAGATAGAAAAATATTCTTGATATAATTTCAACTGTTGAACCAAATGACAATATTTTCTATTGTTTACATAAATATATACATATGCTTTGCAAGACTTTAATACTTGTTTCTTTTTGGACGATTCATCTAATTTTTCATTTCACTGACAACCTAGAACTATAATTGTGTTCCCTCAAGCTTCTTTTTTAGAAGGAAAATATAAACTTTTTTTAGCATGTAATGGTGTATGATTTATTTTGACATCTATTCAACAATTAATTTCTAAATGGCTGTTTTTACTGTATGTCATACAAAATGCTAAGAAAATCATGTGGAAGGAGGTTTCAAAGTGACCTACATCATTTGCAGATCACTAAGGGACGTTACTGGGATCACTAGCATACAGAATCCTATGCATCCCTGTAGGTAATAACGTTTAAATAGCATATCAAGTTCAATTAGTTATTTAAAAAACCTTTAGTGCACCTTGTAATATCTATACAATAATGTTTACTCTTTGCCACTCATTCCCCCTTCAAAATACCCTCTTAATCCCAACACATACACTTTGAACACATTCGTTTCATTTTTCTTGACTCTTTCTGCAGCAACTCCAGAGTCCTCTTTCCGGACTGTCTTTAGTTGTGCTGTTCTGGCCTCCTCAGCATCCTGAATCAGTTCAAAATGTGTCCCTTTCACAGTCATTTTAACTTTGGGGAGAATGAAGAAGTCATACAGGGCCAGATGTGGTGAACAAGGTGGATAGGACATATCATTATATTTTTACTAGCCTACCTTTCCATTGGATTCCTTTCCATTGGATGGCACTCAACAGCAGAAATCACAGTATTTTTATCACACTTATATGTAATGTAGTAAATGCCAATAAAACAAGAAATAAATACTCCATTTGATCTAAATCTTCCAGTGTGTGTGTGATGAGACACGATAGCCAGAATTAAGGCTCCATGAATATAATGTGTGTAAGGGTAGCACAAGTGGTGGAAATCCTCAAGCCTGGGTAATTGATGATTCTGCAGAACCTATGAGCAGCAGTTTGTCGATGTGGATGGTTCTTTACCATGCATATTTTGAGGTAAGGATAAAAGCATCTTCAAATTCAAATGCAAGAGCTGTAGTAACTTTTCTGGGTCAGGATAAAAAGTTACTTAGTACCTTGAAGTATTACATACCTTAGTGTACTGGTCTCTCTTTCTCTATCTCTCTATCTCTGTCTCTCTGTCTCTGTTGCTCTCTGTCTCTCTCTGTCTCTCTATCTCTCTGTCTCTTTCTGTCTCTGGCACTTTCTGTCAATCTCTGTCTCTCTCTCACTGTCTCTCTGTGTCTCTGTCTCCGTGTCAGTCTCTCCTCCTCCACCTCCTCCTTTTCCTCCTCCTTTTCCTCCTCCTTTTCCTCCTCCTTTCATATCACACGTTGACTTGTTGGGAATTTACCATGGCTAGACTAAGTTCTTCAGCAATCTTCTCTGACCCTGTGACACTAGTCAAATCGTTCCTACTTCCTCTCTCTGTTCCATCTTCCTTCTCTGTAGAAGAGCCAGAGATACTAACACTCTACCATCTTTCTGAACCTTATATGAGATGATGAAATTTAAGGGTCCAATATATTACCTACCTGTGAAAGCTGGTTTTCCTCCCATCTTCATATTCTTACTGAGTAAAAAAACTATCAGTGATGTTTAAACCATCTCACTAATTGTATTTGAGCAAGAATCAAATAATCTATCATTAGTATTATTTTATTAAGAAAAAATAATAATTGTTGAACAGCATTACCAAGTTAGCTTAAGAAAAAAACAAGTCAAGAGCAGAAAAGAGCTTCTAAGAGTGTATACATTTTTCTCCAGGGGAAGAAGTTAATAAATCACTGAAAGGGAATCCCCCACTGAAAATGCTAGAAAAAGGTATAAAAGAAAAGCTGTGAGATGCACTTGAAAGATACTTTCTTGAGATTACCTGCCTGCTATAATATTGTTGGTAAAATATTATGGTAAAACTCTTGTGAATTTCTACTTTTTTTTTTAAAGCAAAGCCTGCCAAGTACTACATGAGCTGATGGAGATAAATGGTCAGAGCTGCAGGAAACATCTTTGGACATAAAGGGTGCTCAGAAAATCACATCTGAGAGTTTATACATAAGCAGAAATGACAACAGTCATTTATAAAGGAATATGTAGTCCTCTGTGTTTTCACAGTTCCTTTGCCGTTTACCTCCTTAACCCACAATCTAAGAACAGATGCTGTTGAAGAGGAATCTTGAAATGCTTAAACCCAAAGGGGAAAAAAAAACAATAGCTGTACATGATTACCTGAAAAATTCAAATGGAGCCATTTATCTGCAACTATCTACTTTTTCTGATGGCAGAGGGGGTTGGGGCACATAACATGCATTCTTCACCTGATTATGCCCTTTTGACTCTCAGAGTGTGGGTTGTGGACTATGCACATCAGCATCCTCTAGGAAGTAATGAAAAGTACGTTTTTGACTCACCCCAAAGTGACTGGATCAGAACATGTTGGGGTTACTGTGCGAACAATCCCTCTAGGGGGTTCTAGTATTCGTTTGTCTTTAGAAACACCTCAAAATTGGGGTCACCCCAATTTCTTTCACATAACACGACTGAGGGAACCAGCAGCCAAAAATTATATGATGTTATTATGGACACCCTTATTTGCTCCCTTTTTTCCTTCCTTCCTTCCTTCCTTCCTTCCTTCCTTCCTTCCTTCCTTCCTTCCCTCTTTCCTTCCCTCTTTCCTTCCATTTTTCCTTCCTTCATTATTTCCTTCCTTCCTTCCATTTACTTTTGTATCACTGGGTAGTGAGCCCAAGACATCTACACTGAGGGACATCCTGATTTGTACATTGTTGTTGTTGTTATATTTTAGTTTGAGACAGGGTATCACTAAGTCACCAAGCTGCCTGTGATGGATTCAGATTTGTGACTGTCTTACCTCAGCCTTCCAGAGTGCTGGGATTACAGGTGTGTGCCACCATACCCATCTACTACTTGCCTTTTAATGCTGGATTTCAATATATCCTTCCAGAGAGATAAACATACTGCAGATATAAATACCAGACACAGCAAAACACAGATTTCTGTCCCAGCACAAATTGGGTATCTTAGAGAACAGCACTGCCATGAAGGAAAGAGCTGCCATGATGGAAATGGCCGCAGAGTCTTGCTGGACAGACAGCAAATGACCTCTTCTCTTTCCTCCCTCAATACCCCTCAGCGTTCATTGTCCCCCTACCTCCCAGAAGTGGTGGCTTCTTTGTCAGTATTGTGAGTCTCTGAAGTCTCTTTGCTTTTTCCACTGAAGTATTTTACCAGTGAGAAAACCCAAGCTTGTGGGGGCCCGTCCTTGTTCATGGTTCCATGCTGAAGAAACCAGCAATAAAATACTCTCTTCTGTTCAGTGAAGGCTGGAAAACCAAGCATTTCAACCCAAAGCACTGAGCAGAGCATAGTCTGGTTGAACCTACCCAGCCTGAACTTGGATTTGTCATCCCAGTTGCTGGTCAGGCTCTAGACCACCAAAGCGGGTTTTAATTCTGCTCTCATACTTTACGTGGCTTAATTTCCCTGATGTCTCACATGCTTCTTACTTTGTTAAGGGATTGAATGCTGAACAAACCATTTTCTAAAAACAAGTAAAATCATTTTTAACATTGTTCTGAAGAGTAATTATACTAACAATATTATTCAATCTACATTGTGAAAAATTTTGCCTGTGAAAAAATTTTATATGGATGCTGCCTCAAAAAATAAAAAGGAAATATTTTCTATATCAACTTTATGAATAGAATAAAAAGGCTTATTGCCTCTTTTATCTGGAAATTTGTGTACTGTGTGTCTGTAAGAAATGCTTACTTCTAATTTGATGTGGGGATTGAATAAATACAGAAGTTAAAGTCCCTTTTCATGGGTTGAGTTTCAATGTCTAAGTATTCTTCTACTTGAGATTTCTTATCACATCTTCATCCATTATTTGATTAGAAACAATCATTGTTTATATGCAACACAAACTTTTAAATAAACACACATCAATAAAAGGTGATAAATGAAGCAAAAATAATTGTTATGGGCCACTGAAATAACACAGGTGTTGAGAGTTATTTTTTCCAGTAGTTTAGAAATTTCTTGCAGATGGAAAATGAACTTGTGGCCGGCTTTTGAGGGTGGATGTGAGTGGGGAAGAAGAAAGGGTGGCGAGTATGACGAGGGGAAGAGCATGCTTCAGTGATTGGAGGAAGAGCAAGGCTGATCTAATCTCCAGGAGAGGCAACAGCTACACTCCTTACCATACGCTGGAGGAAAGACATTGTAGATCCAACGCTGCCCTTACTCCAAGTCTTTTGTGGGTTTGCTTGGATCTTGGATGCAGATGACTTCCAAGAAACTGACTTTTATATGAACAAATTAAGTGTTTCTCAGTGTACATGTGTTTTAAGAAAACTAAATTGTCTTATTCTTCAACAACAGACTCTGGTAGCGTCCCTTCTATCCCTTTCCTGGTAGATCTCAGAATTATATGAAATACCTCTGTTGTGGGAGCATGTCCTATTATACTAGCTTTTGTTCAAAGAGTGCAATTCTTACTGTTGTTGATGTATTAGCCCATGATGTCATAACACAGACTCAGTTGAGAAAGAAGAAGACAGAACGCTGAAAAAAGAGATAAGACCACAAGCCCCAGAACTTGGGAAGCCAGCCATCCCAGGGTCTTTGGTAATAAATGATCCCCATGCAATATAGTACTTCATGATGACCATGCACTCATGCCAGGAATGAGGAACTCATCCTTTACTTGATTAGCCCCCTACATGTTCTTTGATAAAGTTGGTTTACAGAAGTTTTGTTGCATTTAGAATTATGGGAGAAATGTTATAATGCTCATTATGGAACACACATAACACAGAACACCTTTCTCACAGAGAACTGTAAAGAAGCCAGTTACTGTATCAATTGCATGATACATTGGTTCATTTATGGGTTAAACTGCATCCTTACACGATGGTAACAACTTGTAGTGAGACTTAACCTCATGACTTACCAAGAACACCTTTTGCCCCAGACAATATACAAAGTAGGTACTTCGTAGCCACATATACAAGATCCTCTGAGGCAAGTATGATTTTTTGTGTTTTAGTGGGAAGTTTAGGGAACAGAAGGATGTGTAACTTTTAGACATTTTAATTAACAAGTGAAATATTCATATTTCCAAGTCTGCTGCTTCCAAGTCTTGGATACTTTCTTCTCCATCCACAATCTCATTCATAGGTATTCTGAGTCCACACTGGATGGAAACATAATTATGCCTCTTTAACTCCTTCACCCCAGACAGTTTGCTCCTGCTACATGTGCCTTTCTTGGGACCTGTGGCATCTAACTGCTCTGAGCCCCAATTTCCTCATTTTAGAAAAGGAAATAATTCTTATTGCACAGGGTCATTCTGAAGGTTAAATGTAATCATGTTCAAAGATTGCTTGCTGCATGCAAATTTAATTCCTTTTCTACTTCATGCATCCTATGAAGAATACTCTTTCTAAGGGACTGTGCTTATTCTCTGGGTTTGTTGTTGCTGTTGTAAATTTTATTATACCAGTGTTTGTGATTAGTGAGCACGGCCTCCTCTCTTCTAGCTACAGAGAGATAGGCAAGGGACACCTTTGACTTCAGGATGGTTGGAACCTGGGATCTCGTTACATGAAACAACTTGATGCACTGTGTTGCAAATAGAAATGTGAGACAAAGACAGTCACCAAAAAAAAGTGATTCAGGGTGCATGAGAGCCCTAGTGAGAGAGGGTAGCCTGGAGCTCACCCAGCCCTCCCCTTCTCCTGGTCTCATGTGGTACTTATTTCACACATTGTCTGATAGATATTTCTAAGATGTGGTAGTCAGGAGCACCACAATCCATTCACAGGCTCTCCTCCCAATCTCGTTTCTGTAAAAAAATATATTGCTGGCTTACAGCTTTATAAAAGTATATAAAAATAAACACACTGTGGCCTGGTGTATTGGATAAGTAAAAATTACTATTTGTTTTGCCTTTCCTTATTGGCTACATTAATTTAGAGCATCTACCTATTTGAAGATAATCTAGTTGTTCAGCCTCTCAAATAATTATAAAATAAATTCCTGCTGAGCAGAATTGTGGACACTTGCTAAATAGGTAAAAGGTCTCTCTCTAGTGCATCTTTTACAGGATCTCTTTCATGATTCTGACCACATGTTACTGCAGTATTGTTTTCCGCATGCCCTGTAGCCCATGCTTTCATTTCCCAGGCTGGAGGATTTGCCCAGTGAGAGAACTCTACCACCATCATGAGCATCCGCAGCTGAGAAACCCCACTCCTGCAGGCTTGGGCTCCTCTGCAGCCCTCAGCTTTCCAGATGGTAATCATCTTTATGGAGTTGGTTCCCAGCACCTCCTCCATCTACCCTTAAGAGACAGATCACAGCCAGCAAGATAACACAGTCGATTTGGCCAGAGTAAAAGCTCCAAAAGTAAACATTCCAAAGCATTGTATATATGCACCTATTTCCCTTTGACCTTAGATCGCCACAGGCAAACATTTCCTGGGGAGCGCTGATAGCACAAGTGGCGTTCCAGCACAGGAAGGATTTTTCATGTTGCCATGGGGACACATGAGTATGAAGGAGTATAATCTTTCTTTCCCCTTTGCTCTTAAGATAAGTGCAAAGCTTTTATCTGTGGCCATTCATTTCCATTTTTTTAAAAAAGTGCAACTTGCCTTATTGCTTTACGGTTTTATGAAAGGCGGCATCTTTACAGGGGCAGGAGACAGGATGGTGGAAGATGGTTCTGATGGGATTCCAGCCCTGCCCCAAACCCAAGTTCTCCCCTAAACCAGAGGCAGGCCGACTAGTGTGGTCCAGCAAGGGCTCAGGTCACTAAGGGATGAATCCGCACCATCCCCGAACCTGCTGCTTCTGAGAAGTGACAGGAACACTCCCTTTCCTTCAGCAGAGCAAATGTTCATGGCATCTACACCCAAAGGTAAGCTACACATGAATGAATGGCGTTTATTACAAATGAAGTGATTTGTGAGCCCGCATAAACTGAAGCACATTAATTACCCACCCGGGTTCAGGCTCTAAAGACTGTTTCTAAGACGACCTTCCTGCCACATAAGGAAAGGCTGCCCAGGGGAGAGAGGAAAGTACATGTGCTGTGGGATCTAAATGTCCCTAGGCCTCTAAGAAAAGTATAGAACCTTCTCAGGAAACAGCCCATTTCAGCATAAAATTAATCCACATATACAGATTTATGTAATGAAATGAATCTGTATTTACAAAAGAAGAATGAGGGAAATTATGTTAGAAATTTTCATTGAAAAAACATCCAGGAGCTGGATTTGGTGATACATGCTTGTAATCGCAGCACTTTGTAGGGACTGGGGTCTGAGACAGGAGGATCTCAGGTTTAAGCCTAGTCTGGTCAATTTAGCTATTTATGAGATCTTATCTCAAAGAAAAAAGATTGATGATGTAGCTCAAAATTTGAAATCTGAAGTCTTTCTCACCCCATGCATTTCTGGTGAAGGTAATCCAACCTTCGCAACTTACTCAAGAGATTTCTTCCCCTGTTGCTTCACAACATTGTCTGATTTCTCAGTTTTCCTTAAGAATATGGATTTATTTCCATACTATCAACTCTATTCCAATAATTGTTTTTCAACATACAGTCCCATGCATTCTCACAAATGTGGTTGTGTAGTCCACCCTACAATCAAGGTACAACACGTTTCCGCCAACTCAGAACGTCCGCAGCCCCCTCCTCTTGCCGCTGCTTCTTGGGAATCCCTAGTGACACATCACTTGCAATTTTATTAAGTAAACATAATAATTTAGGCAAAATTATGTCTTTAATACCTGAAGCCATTGTTTCATTAATTCAAACGTTTATTCATGCCCTTAGTAGTGTTTTATTTAACCTGTAGTTATTACCTACAAGTCTTTGGTATATTTCTTAGGGAAATATTTGATAATTACATGTTTGTTGCTCTTGGGAACAATGTCATGTTTTTAGAAGTCATATTTTCTCTTTGCTTTTTTGTAAAGATGACTTTTTTATTTTTAAGTTAATTCATACCTAACATCTTTGCTATAAAATCCATTTTTTTTTTTTTTAGGATTTTAAATCCTATTAGATCTCTAAATAATTACAACAACCAAACACAGTGACAGATGTAGCTCTTCTAAAAGCTTTACTTGTTTTTTTTTACTTTTTAATACTATATCAGGGGTATTCTACACAGAAGTAGAACCTATATTTCCATAAATTTAATCACTTTTAAAAGGCTCTTATTTTAAGGCTTTTGTTCATTTTAAAAATAAAATTTGAATTTCTTGAAAAGTTTTTGTTCACTTGTTGAGATAATTTTTGCTCTATTAATGTGGTAAATTTGGTGATAATTCTGATGGTTAACAATTCTTGCACTACCAAGATAAATGCTAATTGATCATGATCTATATTTAGTATTGTGCTTATTTTATCTAATATATATTTAAGCATTTTGCATTTATGATTAAAGGTAAAACAAATTGTAAACTTTGTTTGCATTTTCACTATTCATTTTTGTAATCAAACTTATATTAGCATAATAAATTGAAGGTTTTTAGATAATGAGGAAAAGATCTAAAAATTGTTAAAAGGTTTTTGATAGCTTTTAAAATTCCATTTATGATTATTAGTTTATGCAGAGGTATTTCTTCTAAAGCCAGTAATAGTGTTTTACATTTTCTCAAAAAACATCATGTTTGCCCTGAGCCAACAAATTTATGTACACTTCTTTTTTATACATTAATTTTAGTGGTACACTTTAGCTATACATAATGATCACATTAATCACAAGGAATTTGTATTTGTACGAAATAAATCTTGATTTTTCTTTCTTCCCCTATCCCCTCCCCTTGTAAACTTTTTTTACTTATTTTTTCTCTGATTTATATGATATGCTTGATTATTTCCCAATTTCTTAATTTGAAGTTTTATTTATATTTCCTTTTTTTTTTCCATTTTTCTCTATGCATTGTGCTTGCCTCTCTTAAATGCCAACACTGTGGCTTGTTAGACTTCTTTCTTCATCTGTTTTGACATTAATCAGTGGTCTGGACTTGTTAAATTTCTGAACTGCTTTTTTAGGGTACTGTTTTCCAGTTAATTGAGTTGTGTCTTTATATATATACAAAGTATATATATCTGTTCACCTTATAACCTTATTTTTTATAATCTTAGCTCAGTCATGTATTCTGATTAATGTATTTAAAGGTATAAAATTATTTTTAGGATCCATTATAAGCATTCTAAATTCTGACACAGTGTTGAAATTGTCATTTATGTATAATTGTCTCAATTTCCCATTATTTTATAATGTTACATTTTTTCCTGATGCTTGAGATTTCTTTCAATAGTTGCTTTGTTAGCATCTCTCCATTTTTATCACATTCAATAAAGCATGTATAAAGTTGTCCCTTGAAAAATACGTATGTGTATATATGTGTGTGTATGTGTAAAATTACCTGGTAATTTTGCCTTTTGCTGCACTATAGCTGCTGCACTATAACTGGCTCTTTTAACAGTTCATAAGCTCAAGCATTTCATCTTGATATATACCCTTTTTTGTTCTCAAATGTGTCATTTTGTTATTTATTTTTCTTAAATGTAATTCATTTTTATCCATCTACTTATTTTTGATATTACTGTTTTTCCTCTATTTAAATATTTCCCCTCAAATCAATGAAGGTAGATGACTGTATTGTATTTCATTCTAAATAAGTTGGAGTGTATCTGTCTTGCTTGGTTTCTTTAACTCATTGGCATTTACTATAATTACCAAATTTGATCCCAAGATATGATATATATTATATATTATATTATTATATATTATATGTTTATATATTATATATATATATATATATCCCACTCAATCTTTCCCTCCTTTTGGTTTTCTTCTTTTACATTATGTACAAAAATGAATTAGTACTTCTGTTTAAGACATGAAGTCATCATTGGTACATATAAAACCTTAGTTCATCCATGCTTTCACACTTTCATTTATTTATTTATTTGTTCCCTCTCTTTTATTCCTATAATATTTTCCCATTTCTTTCTCCACCATATAAAACCATTTCAGTGTTCCCAGCTGTGTTCATTATTATTTGGTTGTTTTTTGCTGACCATTACCTGCAGTTTTGGACATGTGTTCCTTTTCCAGAGATAAATACTATTATGATCACACATCCCTTGGGTGTCTCCATTTCACTTTCACTAAGTATCACATGTCTCAGATCCACCATTTGCCTCTTACTGTGTCCTGTAACCCCAGACTCACAATGTGACTTTCATCTGCCCAACTCTGCTGATGTCTACAGTGTCCCACTTGAGAGGTCCAAACAGAAAGTCATCAAGCTTGCACTGATGAATGCATGGGCATTTCTTCCCATGAAAACTGTAGCATAATCTTCAATTCCTGCCATCATGTGAGGCCACAGCAAGAATACACCATCTATGAACACGGAAGCCACTCTCACTGTACATCAAATCTACCAGCATCTGAATGTTGGCCTTTCAGTCCTCCAGATCTTGGAGTAATTAATGATCCTTGTTTATAAACCACGCAGACAGTGGCATTGTTATATCAGCCCAAACAGAGTCAGACTCAAATAACTACTGGTTGTGGTATATAAGAGATGCAATTTTCTTTCTGTTAGGACAAAGAGTATTTATCTATCTATCTAACATCTATCTGTCTATCATCTGTTTATCTATCAATTATTTATCTATCTATCTATCTATCTATCTATCTTTCTATCTATTTACTTACTTAATAGTACTGAAGACTGCTCCCAGGACTTTTACCCTGAGCTACAGTCCAGCTCTTTATATTTTTGTTTTTTATTTTGAAACAGAATGTCACTCAATGAGTCAAATTATTAATATTCTTAGTTTATGGAAACAAGAGAAAGCTACAAGAGATTTGAGTACCATTGTCCTATTTCTCCTGAGCTCTCCTGACTTGAGGAAATTTATGCCTCATATTTTACCATAGATATCAGTATACTTACAGACTGTCTCTATCTCTGTACTTATCCTACATTTTCTAACCAATGTTAATTTACTCAAGCTGTTTTGACACCACAGAGCTAGTGAAATAAAAAATCTATAGCATATTTTGTGAATCTAATTTATACAGTTAGTATTCTTCTAAATGGGTAGGCATGACCAAAGTTGATTTGTTTCCACAGAAAGGGATTTTGTGGTTAAGCAGTGTTAGTTTCTGGAACCTGACCTACATAGTGTGAGTGCCAGATTTTCTGAGATATATTCTTCTACACAAAGACCACAGTGGAATGGACATTAGTTAATGACTTTCATTATGCAGTCCATGATATATCAAAAATATGCACAATTAGCTACCATTAGCTGTTACTTTCTTCATAGTTCTGGAAAGCCATCTATTATATTTTCCTTGCATTAGCTAAACACAATTGTAACTGATTTGACTCCGAATCACCACTAACTAGATGTCCCAAGGTCATCTAAACTGACTTATAACCATCAATAGGAAATAAAGAATAAAAACTATGGAAGTCATAAAAAGGCTACATTTCTATAAATTATGTCAGAAAAAGTCAAAGGGTGTGTTATTTCAATTTCTGAACATGTACAGCAAAAGCTGTTGTAAACAGCAAAACCTGTTTTAATCCCTCCTTGATTTATACGGTTAATGGTAGTTTTCCCTTCATAGAGTAATTTGTAGGTGACTTTAACAATTGCTTTTATTGGGTAACAAAAAGATGATAGTGATAAGCAGAAAGTCTAAAAAAATTCAAACTATATTTTTATCATTAAATGAGGCCTTCAAAGTGTTTTTTTCTTTAGCTTTAAAGTCATGAAATAAATGCCCTATCTGAACACTTTATATAATATGATATTTTAATTATATTTTTATTTCCCCTTATTTTTAACATCAGTTTTCAAAAGAGGTGTATCATTTCTATGTTATAAACACACTGACAACACTCTTCCCAGTTCTGTAAAATGTAATTATATGAGAAGTTGAAAGATGCACAAATTTTTTAGCATTAGATGATAGATTTTTTCTTTTACCACAGAATATGTGTGCATTAGTTGAAGGGGGAGTTCCTTTTTCCCTGCCATTAATTGTCTCTTTTAATGCTGTCAGCCAGTTCACCATTTTCCCCTGCTGTTGTAAACATCAAGGTCATTTTGAGGTTCTGCCAAAATGAAGATCATTATCTCCACAGCAGTGTTAAGACAGAGTATCTGAGCCCTGGGGCTGTCAGGATTTCTGAGAAATGAGCCACTCAGAGGAGCTGCTTCTTTCTAAATAAAGGCAGCTGCTGCTTAAGAGCCATTCTTACATAGTCAGGTGCGTTGACAGTAACTCCTGCTGAAAGGTTTCCTCTTTCATGCCAATATGAGCACATGCTGCTTTCCCCAAAGCCACAAGAGAAAAGCAATGACTGATGGGTTGATGCGCCACTTAGGTCCTCCAAGACACAGTCGCCAAGAAATCACCTTACACATGGCACAATGACCTGATCCACAGGCATGCTGATAAAAGTTAAAAGAGATCCAAATGCCATCCTAGGCTTTGGGAACGGTTCTGGGGGCAAGTAGCAAGGACAACAATAGATATGAACAAAAATCTACAAAAGTCAGTAGAGCACGGATAACTGAAAATTTAAAGGCATCTTTAAGAAGAGGAGACATTATTGTGAGAACCATTTCTGAGGCAATTCATGGATCTGATGAAGTCAGAGCCCAGAGTACAGCTCAGCAAGTCTGCATCAAGTGTGGAAGAAGAAAGCAGCTGGGTGGAGCTCTCCTGACATCTGAACAAGGAATCCATCCAAGGAGTCATCATTTGATTGGATTAGTTTGAAGAGAAACTTGTGCCACGGACAATAAGAAAACCATACATCAACTAGTTGGCATTATCAGAGAGTAACAGCTGGGTAGAATCAGATAAAGTGTGGAAGAGACTCCAACCAAAATTATAGCCTTGTTGGGTAAATATGGCAGACCCACAACAATCATCTCTTAGAGGAGCTACACACTGAGGAAAGAAAACACACTGAAATAATCCAGTCACACACACACACACACCAAGACAGAGAAGAAAAATCAACATGCAAATAATGATAACATGTCTTGAGTGTGTGGTATGGAGGAGAGCAATACTGGAGTTTTCAAAAATACCAACAAAACCATGAAATCCATGCCAAAATAATACAGCTGATACACTCATGACAAAGCAAACAACTAAAACTGTCTGAGAGCAGCTGTCTATTAGATTTAACAAAAAAGTATTTCAAAGGAACCATTCTAAATATATCTTCAGAGTACAAAAGTGAAATACAACTAGTGAAATAAAGTAAAGTAACATGATAATGTCATATGTATTAGAGAACACCAACAAAGAGAAACTATATCTAAAAATAAGGAACTAGAAACTTTGGAGTTTAGAAACACTGTAGTTGAACTTAGAAAAAAAATTTTGCAGAGTACATCAATAGAAATTGAATTAGAAGAAGAATTAGTGAAATGGAATACAATTCAATAGAGATTGTGCAGTGCAACTATCAGAGAGCAAAGAAAATGTAAGCAAAGAAAAAGAGCCTCAGAAACAAGTGGGTCAATTTGTGCTCACCAGAAGGGTACCAATAGAGTAGAGACAATAGAAAAAAAGCGTTTGAGGGAAAAGCAACTGAAAACATTTGAAAGTCACTGAAAAACATAATTGTATTGAGTAAACAGTAAGCTCAATGAACCGGAAGTAGAATCAATGTAAGAAAACCCACAAATTGATCCATCATAGTAAAAGTGCTACAAGTTCAGAGGCAGGACGAAAATCGTAAAGACATCAAGGAGGATGGAGGAAGACACATCTTTTAGGAGAGAATCCCAGCACCCGGTAGACAGCTGACTTAGCAGCGGAAACATTGCATGCTGAAGGCCATTTGGATAGCAGCATATTCACAGTAAGTAAAGGAAACAAAGAAACAAAACAATAAAGAAAGCAGAAGTGAAAGAAGAACTCAGGAGACCACATTTTCTAAATGAAGGTAAAATAAAGGCATTCCCAGCTACACAAGAACTGAGAGAATTTGTTGCTAGTGTCCCACCTTACAAGAAGCACTGTGCAGGCAAGAGGCATCACACAGGAATTTGAAACTACAAAGTGCAGGTGAAAGTAGCTATGAAATTCTGACAGCATAAATTCATATTTTATATTGCAGCTCTTCATAACATATTTAGAAAGCAATTATAAATAATAATAGACATAATATATTGATGAGCCTGTAACATACAAAGATAGCATGCATAAAGATTGATCTGAAGGATTAACACCAGTCCCTCAGAAGCAGATTTTTAAACGCAGAAGGAAGTATTTCTCAATTTATATTATGAAACCAAAGTTATCATGATACCAAAGTCACACAAAAATATCACGAGAAAGGAAAACTGATGACTCATATTTCTTTTGGATACAAATACAGAAATCCTGGACCACACATTACCAACCTCCACTCAAAGATGAGAGAGAGAAGAACACATAATATACATTATACGCATGCCTAGAAACCACCTGTAGAATAAAAGATAGAAGGAGAGAGAAGATATGAAGATGGAGACAGAAAGCAAAGGGATTTACCTTTCCTCTGGCTTTTACTTCTGTCTGGATCGCCCAGTCAATTAGCTGATACCCACTCACCATCTGCTACAGCATGTTTCCACATGGTTTTGCATATAAGGAAACATGTCCTCTCTGCCCACATATACTGACCACAAACTTGGCAGGAGCAGTACTGCTGAGCATACAGTGGCAGAGCCGCACACAGTGTCTTCTGCTTCTACGTGAACACAATTCTTTATAATCCAGTCAGTAAGTTTGCAGACTTCTTTAAATAAATGAAGCTTTAATTCATGAAAAGCTCTTGGGAATTTCAACAGCTGGGAGAAATGTCAGTGCAGACAAATGGCAGATGTTGAAAACAAGTTGTCATGTTTGCTTTATCATGTTGCCAATTTGCTCATCTGGATTTTCTACCAAATGCATTGCACTGGAGGAGAAGTGTTTATGGGTAACACCTTGAAATCCACTGTGAGATGTCCTGATTGCACTTAATTCCAAATCTGTCTTCATGTTTTGGGGATTCATTTAAAACCCATTTCCTTCTGTAACATTTACCAAATATTCCAGTAAGTATTCATGAAATGTGTTGCTTTTTCCATTCACTAATGCAGAAATGACTGGGTAAGTGCTAGCATTTCCAGAGTCAACTAGGGCACAAATAATGTGTATATGATTTAAAAAAAAAAAAAAAAAACAGTAGCAATAGTTTTGAAAGGACAACCCATAAACCAAACTGAAGCAGCCACTAGGTTTGATTTTCATTGGTTTTTACCATTACAGTGGTAAAAATAAGAACTCTGTCTTCTTTAATAGTCAAATCTTTTTTCCAATAAAGGTTTACTGTTTAGTGTGTTTTCTAACTTTGCAAAAACCTTTACAAAAATATCCAGGTCCAGTGTTCCCTGAGCTTGTTGAATTCCTTTCACTTTCTCACAAAGAGCTGTTTTGAAGAGGAGCATGTCACTATGTGTAAAGGGAACAGAAGGAGAGCTTAATGAAATAATTTGGCAAACACTGTGCATACAACTTGGGAGGGAGGCATAGTTGGTGCCCTTGAGGCCCCTATGTATTCATACACAAAGTTTCCAGTGATCACAAAACAGAAATGTCTTATTGCCCTGAAAAAACAAAGGCTAAACAAAAGTCAAGATGTTAGTTCTACTCAGTAAAAAGCTCTTATTCAAGATGAAGGATTTGCATTTTATTTTCAGCGCCATGTATGCTAAGGTTATAAAAATGTGAATGATGGATTTCAGGGTGTTATGTGAAGCCAAACACACACTGGGATTCATAGAAGAATGACAGGGTTATAATGGATTCCAGAAAGTTCTGGAAGACATGCCAATAATCATATCCCAAAGGAGTCAGGGAGTCATTCCTATCAGATGCCATCTTATCATGGTGACTAAGGGCAAGATCTCTGGAACCTGACAGAAGGGTGTGAGTCTACTTTTCTCTTTACTTCTGAGTTTTGAGCAAGTAGCAACTTCTGCAAGTCAATACTTCATCTGTAGAAATAAAAACGATAATACCTACTTAAATATGTTACTGGGAAAATTAAATTAGACCTTTTCCTTCTTCATATCTCTTTCATTCACACCAGAATAGTCAGGCACTAACTCATATCCCCTTTAATTATTCTGCGTTAAGAAGGCTCACAAGGATGTCATAGCAGGTATGCCCATTCAACTTATGAGCACTTTTTCTTGTGCTAGAAATGCCTGCCTAGGAGGAACTATTTCTAAAAGATGCATGTGAAATAATTGCTATCAAATTTTCTACATCAAAGGACATCATGGTCAGTCAAATAATCTGACTTGGAATTTAAGAATTCTGCTGGTGTAGTCAAGACATCAGATTTACTGTATCTTCCAGCAGATTCTGCACATTTTCTTTACACTAATTCTGAGACCCCAGATGATTTACTTCAAGATCTGTGGTGGCAGGCATGGTGGAATAGTTTCCCATCTCTCTTCCTAAAGAACTTATAGATTAGCTGTGGGAAGTGCAACTAGCTGATAATTTCTGCCATCACAGCCTTGGGATCCAGGGAAATCTTTACACTGGACTCATGGGGGCTTCCATGCAATGATCAATAACCAGGTAAGAAAACATCTGCCTAGCACAGGGCTCACCAATAGGCACTCATTTCTAGAGCTGCTGCTGGGGCCAGTGGGGTCTCTACAGAACTCTCTTCCTGTCCAGTCATCTTGCTTTCTTGTGCAACGTCAGGTCTGAAGACTTCCTGTTAGTGTCTGCTCCCTCTTTTTCTATCCTAGACAGGAAAGAGCCAAATGTATACTTCTCTCAATGCCATCTCAGCAAATATTACTTTTATTTTTTGATATCCACTCTGTTTTTTAAAAAATGACTTTATTGAGATAGAGTTCACATATCACACAGTCCATGTATGTAAAATTAAAAATTAATGGACATTAGTATATTTACAGATGGGCACTACCACCGGGACCATTAATTATAGAACATTTTCATCTCCTTCTCCATACTTGGCTCCAAATAGCCACTGTTTCACTTTCTCTCTCCTTTGATACCTTTATTCTGAGCATTTCCAATAAATGGAATCCTATCCTACACAGCCTTGTATGGTCATCCCTCATCTAACATTTTTCTCAAGAATTATCAATATAGTAAATGAATCATTATTCCATTTCTCTTTTTTTGACTAAATAATATTCCATCACCAGATATATCACATTTTGCTTTTCCATTCATTTGTCGATGGACATTTAGGTTATTTCTACTTTTTGGATATGATAAATAATACTGAAGTAAGTATCTATGTACTGGTTTTGCGTGGACCTTTGTCTTCATAGGTCTCTTGAGATCTACCAAGGAGTACAATCTCTGAATTATATATAGCTCTGTATGTATTCATTTTATGAACTGACAAAGTATTTCCCAAGGAGCTTGCTCCACGTCACGTTTCCTGTAGTGATGCCTAAGTGCTCTAATTTCTCCACATCTTTGCCAATATTTATCTGACTTTCTATTGTAGCCATCCTGGTGAGTGAAGAGGAATCTCCTCATGGTTTTGATTTGCATTTTTCTAGTTTCTAATAATGTAAAACACTCCTTTCTTGATTAGCCTTTTCTGTACGTTTTCCAGAGATCAGAGCTTTTTGAGTGGACATCTTGCTGAGGTCGGTGCTAGCCTTTTTTGCCCCTAGGAGGGCTCCATAGGCTCTTTCATTCTGTTCTCTCCTTACACTTTCTTGAGTGTGAACCCAGCCTTGCCTTTCCCAGCATTCTGTTGTGAATAAAGTCTGTCTTTGGGAGAAGGCAGGAGCTAATTGTCTGATAGTCTGTTTCTCCCCCTAGCTGTGTGTCTGACCTGAGATGAGGACAGTGGCAAGCTTCTCCTTGAGGGGCACCACATCCTCGCCAGTGGGCACTAAGTGAGGCTGGGGCCCAGACACCTGAGGTTTTCCCAGTTTGTCTCTTTAGGGCTGGACCATCACCTCCCAAGCTTTTGGGCACCCAGTGTCCTCACCAGTAAACAGCCAAGGTGGGAATATCATTCTTTGAGTGCCATATGTGCACGCAACCCCGTGGCCTGAGCAACCAGAAGGTGGAAGCAGGATGAGACCAGCTGATATTTTGATCTAACAGGGAAAACAGAACTCCCAGACAGAAGCTAGGGACAGAGAACCCTGTGTTTACTGAGCAGGGACTACCTTGGCTCAAACACCACCAACCCTGATCTTATTGAATTTCTACAAGGGTTCTCAAATAAATATTTGCTTTTTGTATTTAGTGGCATTTTTAGAGACCCAAAATGTTGTTTTTTCACGGAGTTTTCACCAACTGCACTGGAAATTGGAATTCTTCACAGCATCACACTAGTATAACTTTATTTTTCTGGGGAGGAGGCTTAACACAAAGAAGAACGTCCTAATTTTACAAGTATCTCATGCAACTAGCAGGAACCGACTTCATCCTTGGATGTGGACTGCATCACAGAACTTCTGGACCGGAGCTCTGCATGCTGTGATTTCTCCCAGGTAGTTTTTCACCTGGACAGCAATCAAACCTGATCTTACCTGCTGCACATATTGGCCATCTCCATCCAAGTCTGGTTCTTAACGTCATCTTGTCTCCCCAGCTCAGTTCATGCCTCAAGTCAAATTTTTCTCCTGCAGATTTCCCTGGGATCCCTTAATATTCTCCAGCCTGCAAGGCCCAGACTGGTCCAACCTGCAGAGGTAAGCACAGTTCTGTGAGGGACACACCTTCTTCTGGGTCTTGGCTTTGACAGCAGAATCTTTTGCTGTCTTCTGTGTTTAATTTGCTTTGTAATAGTGGTGAAATCTGAGTGCATCAGGTCAGCTGATGAAATGTTTTCAAAAATGAAATTCTTTGGGGCAGGCCTTTCTGAACACAGCATACAGGGAGTGGGCTCAGCTTTATGCTCTCTTTCGCTAGGAGGCAGAGGCTGATAGTTGGCCTTTGGCTTCAATGCACTGAATGCTTTAGGTTACAGGGAGGAAGGGCCTTTCCTTGGTGACATGTGGTGCCTCCATCAAGCACACACACAGAGATCACACGCCCACTCACCCTCAGGTGGCTAGGTGAGGTCTGCACACAGCCACTCTCCTCAGCCTTGGGTTTGTCACAGGTGGTTCTGGGTGAGCCATGGGACAGAGTCCAGTCACAGCCATCTACTTTAAGAATTGTAATTTTTTATCCTAATGAAATTCTTTATATTATACATGAGAAAAGTCAATCATGCCCATAAACCACTTTACATTTGCAGATACATTTTCTACATCTGCCTAACATCAAAAGTAGTCAATATCTATAGATGAACACACACAGCAAAATGGTGAATTGACAATTGTCTGCTATTGTTTATATTGCACCATTGCCTAACATCAAAGAATATTGGCTGTGTATAAAATAAGTTCATTTACATTTTAGTTTTGCTTTCTTTTGTTCTCTCTCTTTTTCTACTACACAGAGGCTTGAAATCACTAAAGGCAAACACCCAGTCATTAGATCTAGAATACAGTCATCAAAAGCATGATCCCCGGAGATGCCTGGCATAGACACTGAACTCCAAGAATAATCCCATTAACACAGACCTCTCCCTTTAAGCCCAATTTAAATACTGATAGTGTCTTCCTGTGCACTGGCTTTTAAAGAAAACTCTTTATAGAAAACTCTCTGCTGTTTTCCAGTGTACTTTGTGTTTCATTTAGCAAGATCCATTACTAATTTGCCACTGTGCTCCTCTTTTTTAATTGAGGTCAAGGATTTTTACCAGGTAGATGATACAAGGCTAGAAGTTGGTGTCATTTAATTTGTACATACAGCAGGATGATCATTGAGTTTTCTGTGCTTTCAATTTTAGTTTTAATCCGGTAACAGGTTACCTTTCTGTGCAACTTATATGTCCACTGGGAGTTGGTCCATTGGTGAGCAAGATAAGTAGGTCTACAAGACTGCTCAGTTTCCTCAGCACCTCACTCATTTCTTGATGTGACTTTCACCCCAGAACAGGCTTCTACCTTGAACACTGCAAGTGACCCCTTGTATCAACCTGTCACTTTCTTGTGTCCCTTCATGCTGCTTACTCCTGAATCAGGCCTAGTACGCAAGAGGTGACCAAGAAGCAGGCTGGTTATTGAGCATGCTTTAGACATGGTAACCTGCTCTGTCCTAGGTGCAATCAGATGAAATCTGGTTTCAAGAGGAGTCTTCTGCCAAGGAAAGGTTATGAAGGGCCATCTTGGAACCCAGTCATGGCTCATATCTGACCCTAGTGAGAAGTGCCATTGGAGTGAATAGGTATCTGCAGGGACTATGGAGACAGAAGCCACTGGCACCACAAACAGAGGCCACCCTGGTGTGCAGAAGGCACCAATACGGCAAGAAGGGAGACCAAGGGCAGAACTCAGCCCAGGGAAGCCGTGTCTGTTCCAGAAATTCAGCCTTCATGTTAGCTGGAGTTCATAGAAAAGACATGAGTTCCCCAAAGCTCAAATACACTGCTACATCCTCAGCGAGACCTGCGTACACAATCGTGCCCACGGGCTAACCTCCATCATAGCTACTGCATTAGGTGCATGTTTGTCCAAATGTTAACGATTTTTTAACAATATGATAAATTCTCAAAGCATAATAGTCCTACTCACCCTAATCAAATTGCACCCATTGCAATGAACAAAACAACTGGTCTACAGGAGTACTTGGGAAACCTTTGTTGAGAGGGAGGGCAATGAAACAAGAGTTCTGCTCACCAATTCAAAGAGCCTGGAATGTTTCACAAGTCCATTAGAACTGATCTCCCTAATTTGTGTTAGTTTGTGTTGTTTTGTCCCATTCCTATTGAAATTATATATATAATTATAATATATCTAGAATATCATTGGTTCCAAGGACTATCAAGTGCTGGATATTCCACATATAAAGTGTCCTCTTTTATAATCAATACAAATTATGAGTGCAAAGAATGCATAATTGGTTGACACAAATCTTTATGGGATGATCTATAACCTAAAGAGTAGTGCTTTATGTAAGGGGAAAGTGTTCTTTCTTTAAAATTCCTTTATTTTTATACTTTCTTCCCTTATCCAATAAGCAGATGTGGGATGACTTGCAGATAGTTAAAATTTAAAAATATATCTAAAACAGAATTTAAAATCTGCCATTAATTTCTACATTAGG
Organism: Chinchilla lanigera; assembly: GCF_000276665.1. Taxonomy (NCBI): domain Eukaryota; kingdom Metazoa; phylum Chordata; class Mammalia; order Rodentia; family Chinchillidae; genus Chinchilla; species Chinchilla lanigera. Next base: position 3,062,013 of record NW_004955487.1, read on the forward strand.
CAAATCTAGTTGGAAAATATCAGTTTGACTATTTAATTTGAATTATAAAATATGTAGACTCAAGATGAATATTATTGAAAGAAACCTACATTCCTTTGTTTTTACACAAATCCTTTATACACAACGCCGTGGCATATGTAAAAGCACTGAGCACACAGTCTAACTCATTTGATGTTCGATATGGTTTGATTTGTGTTCTCTAATTTCTAACTTCAATTTGTTCATGAAAAATGTGCCTAACAGAAGTCTTAACTAAAAATATTAAAAATTCGGTCAGTGGAGAAAATCATTTGCCAAACCCAAAGGTTTGTTTTGCTTTTATTTATTTATTTTTAAGCAGATTTCCTGGAGCCTTCCAAGTGCATAACATACAATTCAGGTTATAGTGTGATTTACAGATGGGCACTTTTTTTGCATTTAGACAAAATGTGCCCATGCTTTTATAGCTTTGAAATCTATTGCTCCATTTTCAAAGGAAAGAATTTTATATTATAATCAATTGTCTTTAGCATGAACCACCATTTTTTAGGGAATTTACAGGGACGAATCTTTGGTCAGATGAACTCTGGCTTCTTTGTGACACCCTCATATATTTTCTGAGGCCTTCAGGATGAAGGTCAGAGCACTTAAAAACAACCTGTAGGGATACACTCGGAGACATATAAATGGTTGCTTCTAGAGGTCTCTCTCAAGCATAACCCCTAGTGTATTTATGAAAAGGATGTATACGAGAATATGATAGAAATGTAGAGAACATTTGACCCTTTCATTTATCATTTTCTGGTCCCAAATCTTTTCTGATTTGAGTGTCAACAACAGGAACACCAGCAACAAAACTCACATTAATCACAAGCCCCACACTTCACTCTGTTATCTGCCTAATTCTCCTTTGCACAGTGTCTGTAACTCTTACTAAAATCAACAAGGAACATTTTTTTGTGGAGTATTTTATTCCCCACTGTATCATTTTTAAAACTGGTGTTAGGAGTGAGTACTGACTTAGAAAATTAGCTGGAGTTAGGGCTAATTAGCTCACCTTGCCAGCCATCTTTGTGCTAAATAAGAACACCACACAATGCCAAGATGAAGACTGCGGATTGATATTCATGGTTTTCACATGGCTAACCAGATAAATTCTGTCCTTCTAGGAGTCCTCAGAATTCTGGCTGAGTGAGTATAGATTTAGACTTACCCTTTTTGTAACTATAGACATTTAAGGGTCATGTAGGAGACCCTTAAACTGTAGGCATGGTCTGCTGAAGGCCAAGCAAAATGGACAGGAAGTAGGTTCAGTGTTCCTATTGTGTCAGTAGATGAAGCTCAGGTTCCTGTTCTGCAGTCTAAGAAATTAAATTCAATTTATAGGCCCTCATTATCCATGAGATCCTTGCAGCCATTGGAAATAAGGAAAGATTCAGCTCCATTTACAGACAAATTCACAAAGATCTACAGAGATCTGTATGGGAAACCACAAAAGCATTACTTTAATGGTCTATGTTCTCCAGCACTTATTACAAGGAGTTGGTACATGTATATAACCTACCTTAATTCCTTTTTTGTCCTCTACCCTTTCCATTCCTCCCTGTGTCTCTTCCTGTATAGGCATTGATACTATTATAATGTTTCCACTCACCCAACCCAAACCACCTCCCCAAAAACCCAACTTCCTAATACCATCACAATGGGGATTGAGACTTCAATATGTGAATTGTTGAAATACACATTCAGCCAATATCATACACCCTTCCCTACACTTAATATGTACATGTAAGTTGGCTCGTGTGATTAGATGAATGAATGAATCTGAATCAGCTCCCTGTATTTGACACAGAATATTTAGTGAAGGTTTTAGAAGTAAATGATTCCCAGTCACTTGTGTGTATTAGTCACTGTCCTATCACTGAAACAAAATACCCAACAGCTGCTATGTAAGGGAAGAGTGTTTACTTTGACTATAGTTTCAGAGGTTTCAGCCCATCATCAGCTGGCTCTAAGGCAGGAACATCATGGCAGAACAGCACAGTGGAAGAAAGCTGCTGATTGGACAACAATGGACTCTTTCAGGCCACACTCCACTGGCCACCTCCAACCAATGCCCTCTTCCAGAAGCACATTTAGTCATGAACTCATCCATGGATGAGTCCAGTGATGAATATAGCACCCCATGATCAAATCACCTTCCAACACCCCACCTCTGAATATAAGAGCCTTTGAAGGGGCATTTTAGATCTAAACCATAACTTTGAGTGCTTATGTGTGTATGTGTGTAGGTGTGTGTGTGTGTGTGGTGTGTTTCTGTGAGTAACAGACCACTGTCCACGTGTTTGATGTCAATGTTGTAGTGATGGGGAATGATGGACAGGTGTAAAGTGCTCACAGATTCTGAAAACTAAGAGAAGCAATGACAAACATGTAGTGCCTGGACACAAGATGGAGAAAGTACTGGGGCTTATCCTGCTCAAGCTTGTAGCTGATATACATAAATCCTAGACTCTTCAACTGAGCTTGGTCATTATTTCCTTATAGAGGCCACAAGGATCATAGTTCCCTAGTCATTGCCAATGCAGGCAGAGGCAGGTCTGCCTAACTATTTTATTAGGAAGATTAATAGGATTACGGGACTGTATGTCTAGACATTAACTCAGAGCTTATACTGAATAGGTAAAGTTTTCTTTTCACCAATTCTTAGCCAGGCAAGGTTCATTTTCCTCTACTTGGACCTCTTCCTCTTTTTTGTATAATCACTGTGGTCTCCTCTTTCCTTATTCTTCTTCCCTGTCCTCTTGAGATCTACAGTAGACATTATAGATTGTTTAGCAGAATAAAGGGTAAACCACATTAAGATGATTGTACTTGCCCGTGTCCTTTATTTTGCAACTGTCCACAGGCAGCTGAGAGAGGTTTTCACATTTACCCAGAAAGCATTCCCATTTCCTGCCTCCTCTTCCCAGCCAGGTCAAATCTTCTGCAAGGCAACCCCAGGCTATCCACAGTGCCCTGTTTCCTCTATGGGTCTCACACCTCACTGTGCTATGGAGACCTGGGTCCCAAGAAAGATGGTGTCACTCTAATGGCCAGAGACCAAGACCAAGGTGTCCTCGGATTTCCATACATACAACCTAGTGGATGCAAAGACATCTTCATAAACAAGAGCACCAGGGCTTCAAAGCAGAAAGATGCAACATCATGTTTTATAGATTTGGGGCAAAGGTGACTATCCCTGTAGAACTCTTTCAAGGCAAAGAGTGTGTTGCACATTTCCATGATGACATTCATTCTTTGCAGAATGTAGAATCCAACACATTAGAGGAAACATCTGAAGGAGAAATATCTACAACTGAAAATGATCATGATGAACCTAAGCAATCTTGGCTAATGAATACAACCCCTGAGAATGTCAAAGAACCCAAGAGAGATAAAGTTACCCCCCAGTTGCTAATTCAGTTGGAATGAGCTGCACCCTTCCTGTGTGCTTCCATCATCTTCCTTTCTGTGAAGCAGAGCAGGAAGCCGGGTCTGTGATGAGCAGCAGCCTGGCCCTGTATGGGAGGCAGGGCTGAGCTTTTCCCATGTAAAGCAGAAAGGCCTCATCCACTGTGACCTTGCAAGGCAGCTTTGTAACTTAGTTTAGTTCAATGCATTTTGAGCATCAAACATGTCATAGACTTTTTGCTTGGTACTGGGACAGCAAGGAAATAGGTAGTGTCTGTCACAGAGAAGCTCAAATTTCAGAGGGAGAGACAGTCACAGAGTGGAAATGCTCATGTGTGCAACAAAGTGAATAGCTAATAGGAGATAGAAGTTCCCACAAGAGGAATGGGGGGATTCAGGGATGTCTCTTGTGGAAGGTAGCTTGAGCTGAGGCTTAGCCAATCAGAGAGCTGAGGAAGAGAATCCCAGGGAACAGGCTGAGGCCATTAGAAGTGAAAATGGAAAAGAGAAATGTAAGGGGCCATTCTTAGCTACAAGGGGGCTTTCAAGGCTTAAGTCCAGTCATAAAATCAAATTTTCTAGCCAAGTAACAAATCAGTACTGAGCTCCCAAGTTCTCATCTGCTGGAAATGGCATAGGAAGATGTGCTTTAGTTCGGTTTACTTTTTCTTTCCTCTACTGAACTGTTTGTATCCTGTGAGAGAGGAAAATATTTTGCCTCAACCTTCATGAATTCTTTGCAGAAAAAGACCCTTGTAACAAAAGAGACATTAACAAGAAAAAAAAAAAAACAAGTGAATTAATATGTATACTTCACATAGATGTCCAAGATCCTAGACAGGAGTAATTTTGAAACAGATACAAGATTTTCCATTCCAGTTAAGACAGCACATTCAGCAAAGAACAGTGAAGTTTTGGAGCAATGGCAAGACAAAGAAAAGGGGTTCTGAGTCTCTAAGAATAGTGACTCATGAAAAGCAAATAAATGGTGGATAAAGGCTCATTTGTAAAGCATGTTAACGGAGGTTATTTTAGTACTGCCCTCCAGGACAGGAAAGTCTAAGGCTGTCTTCGGTGGTTAACATTTTCTCTCTACTGCAAGGCAGGTGGAAGAGTGTTGGTCTTTGCAAGTGCTTTTAGCTAAACAGAAAAAGGGCAGAGAGTTATCCAGCATCTGCTTCTTCTTAATTGCCATCACCTCTGCAATTCTTATTCTAAAGTGGTATATTCCAGGGTGGCTGTGTTAGTCATATCTCACACCCCTGAGAACTGACCCCCTGAAATGCATGATTTAAGGGAGGAGAGCTTTATTGGGCTCGTAGTTTCCAATGGGTTTGATCCATAGTTGGCTGCTCCAAGGCAGAAATGCCATGGCAGAAGGGCATGGTGGAGGAGAGCTGCTCCACACCATGGCAGCCAGAAAACAGAGAGAAGGCAAGAGTTGGAGACAAGAATGCACCCTACGGGTCACACCTCAGTGACCTACTCCAGCCGGGCCCTGCCTCCTATAGTACATTCGGCCGTGAACTCATCCATAGATGGATCCACTGATGAGTCCAGCATCCCGAGATCCATCACCTTCCATATGCATGAGCATGTGGGGGGACATTGCAGATCTAAACCACAATAGTGGCCTATTTTATTTTCCCACACATATAAATATTCATCTCCAAAATCCTTGTATGCTAAAGGCACATTTTAAGGTAAATACTCTGTTCTCCCTGACATCTTTAGAGGGGAGCCTCGGAGGCTTACAAGCTTTATTTCAAGTTCAGAAGAGGCAGCAGGGGTAGAGACCCCGAGTCAGGGCTCAGGACCAACAGCCCACTGCACAATTCCATCCACAGGCAACCAGGGAGCTTATCTTGGGGAAATGGAAAGACCAAAAGGGTCACACTCTTTATAGTTTAGTAGGAATACTTAGAAACCTAGTCAGTATCCTACCAAGCATTTTACCTGCATGTGCAGAGTAGATCTCAAGGTGTTCTTAAAGAGATTTATTAAGAAATCATATTGATAGGAATGATTTGTAGTATCAGTGGCTATCCAGAGAGGCAACACCACTGCTAATTTAGACCCAGTCCTGAATGTCCTGTCCAATCTGGAGGGTCAGCTCAGACATTTGCATAGGTTACAAGTCAGGTTTGCTACCTGATCTATTATCTGCATTCTGTCCTTGATTTTTCTTTTGTCTGTTTGAGACAGGGTCTCACTATACAGTTTAGGCTGGCCTTGAGCTCACTTTGTAGCCTAGGCTGGTCTCAGACTTGCAACAATCCTCCTGCCTCAGCCTCCCAAGTACTGGAATTGCAGGCATGTGCCACTATGCCCGGCCTTCATTCTTTCTTAATCCAGAATCTGGTTCCATGTGCAAATCTCCAGCAAAGACCCACTTTTGCACCTCTGTCTGTGGAAAAGACTAAAATTCTGGTTGCATTTATTTTTATCACTCAGATCATTTCAGAGCTATGGCCTAATATTGTCCTCAAATTTCTGAATCTTAAAATAAAAGCTAGACTTGTAAAAGCAGTAAAAGTCGAAAAGCAGACAAGAGCTCACAGTGCCCTGGGGAGAGATGAGGAGTTCTGAAAACTTTCTTCTAAAGGACTCACATTGGGGTAAAACTAGCTCAAGTGTTCCCGTTCCTGGTCTTTGGCTGTCCCAAGTGAGGCAGGAGTGTGTGTGGGTCAGAGAGCAGTGGCTGTGGTCACAGCTTGCTAGATGAAGACGATGGAGATGCCATGGCCTTATTCCATTTTTGAAGCTATGTTTATATGAAAACCGTGAGTGAAGTTAATGGACCATAAAGTTAACAATCAGCCAGGATCTGATTTTAAACCAAAGGCACTATAATAATGCTTCCACCACCCTACTGTATGTTTAAAAAATTTGTATATAATTAAGTTGCTGTTGTAATTACAAGGCTCTTTAAAATGCCTCAGTTGTTTGCAAAGGCCTTTATTTATTACCCTTAATTTCATTCCAAGCAACAATGCCTGACATTTGTCAGGAGGAAAAGAGAAGGACAGTCCTTGATGGTTGATGATGACTCAGCTCATGCTAGTGTGGAAGGTTGAGCTGGGGCCTCTTTGTCCTGGAATATTCATCCCTGATGCGTCTCTAACTTAGAGGTGAGTGTAGGAACTACAAGGGAAGTTAATGTGCCTCATGTCTCTTCTTCCTAAATAGAATGTTCTCCATGGACTTCAGGCTGTTCATTCAGCAGAGAATAATTCCTTTTACCTTTGCTTCATGAGACTTGAATGGAATTGACTCACATCACAGCTCAAATTGTGATATAGCCTCCTTATTGAAAACCACTATGTATAGTTATCAGACGGACGATGGCAGTGGGAAAGCAGGACTCTGTCCCACCTGAGTGGTCATGTTGACTGCCCCTCCATATGTATGTGTAGAAACCAATAGGTCAGATTTTTTTTGCAGTGGAAATCGAACTCAGGATCTTTCACTTGCCAGGCAGGTGTTTGTGCCACTGAGCTATCACCCCAGCCCTAGGTCAGATCTTGACAAGGAACTTTTCACTAGGTTACTTCAAATACAAAGGCCTGAGGCAGTCATCAAAATCCTGGTGGCAAATTAGAGTTACTTGATCCCAGAATTCCTGGAGGCTGGGGCAAGATAATCTTCAGTCCAGCCGTGGGCAATTTAGCAACTTAGTGAGACCTTGTTTCAGATTAAAAAATAAAGAAGGACTGGGGATGCAGTTCAGGGCAAAGGCCCTAGGTTCAATCCACAGTGCCACAAAAAATAAAAAAGAATCATCTGAGCTTTTCGACCCCGTGCTCACCCATCCTGAGATAAATGCCATTAGACTCCTGGATGGCAACCAGGTGTCTAGTTTCAAATTCCCAACTAGCATCCAAGTTAATTCAACGTTAAAAGCCACCATTGTAGGCAACACATGTGAACCACATTTGGAGTACTTTAACTACTACTCTACTTAGTAAATTTGGGGTACACTTAAGTGCGGTGTGATAAATTGCAGTGGTAGTCAGTGATTGTAGTGATGGTGGTGATGACAACTAGTTAGTAATAGTGACTAAATTTCTACATTCACAACCTTTTGATAAGTTCTCCCTGTTAATTCTAGAGCTAATTGTTCATAACAAACTAGGATAGGAGATTCCTTCCTTCATTCCTTCCTTCCTTCCTTTCTTTTTCTTTCTTTTTCTTTCTTTCTTTCTTTTTTCTTTCTCTTCCTTCCTTCCATCCTTCCTTCATTTCTTCTTTTCTTCCTTCCTTCTTTCCTTTTTCCTTCCTTTCTTTCTTTTGTATGAACCCAAGGCCTTTGCACTGAGCTACATCTCAGAACTTTCCAAATTTTTATTTTGAAACAGGGTCCCACTAAGTCACTAATTTGCTCAGACTGGGTTCAAACTTGAGATCTCCTACCTCAGCTTCCCTAAGTGATGGGATTATTGATGTGTGCCACCACACAAAGCTGCTTCTTATTTATTTATTTATTTATTTATTTATTTTTAAAGAGATAAAAAATAACAACAAAGATAAAAACAAACAACCCAACAACAATAAAAATAATAAAGGTTTTCAAAACAAGATGATAGGAACTAACAGTGGTTGTTACATTACATCTTATTGTCTTCAATGAAGTTGCTTAGATTAGCAGATGTAAGAATGCAAAATTTATCAAACAATTAAAGGGAATAAGAAGTAATAAAAAAATTAGAAATGTTATAGTGCTTCATTAAACAACATGGTAGGAATTCAATAATGGTTGTTATATTGCATATTGTTGTCTTCAAATTAGTTGTTCTGATTACCAGATATAAGCATGCAAATTTGGTCAAGAAAAGAAAAAATTTTAAGCATTAACTGTTCCTTTCAATAAACCAATAGACATTAGCAGAACAATCCCAACTATTCTTGTACATATATATATTTTTCCCTTCCTTCTCTCTTTCTTTTATCTTTTCCCTCATCTCAGTTATTCCTTTCTTTGAGCAGTGTCTTTGCATTTCACAGTATCTATTGTGCCTTTCTGATTTTACTTACTTTTTCAAGTTCTTACATTAGGGAGACAATATGGTGTTTACACATGTGGGTGTGATTTATTTCACTTATGAGTATGGTCTCTAGTTGTATCCATTTGCCTATAAAAGCCTCAAGTTTACCTTTTTTATAGCTGAATAATACTCTATTGTATAAAAATACCACATCCTTTTTTATTCATTCCTCCATGGATGGGCATTTGGGTTGTTTCCAAGATTTAGCTCTGATAAATTGCATTGTTGTAAACGTGAGGGGCATACAATACATTGCTGTGGTATGATGTTTTCAGTTCACACAAAGCTTCAAGTTCCAGAATTCTTACTGTCCCTGTTTTATAGATGAGGGAACCTGGATTTAGGAAATGTAAGTAACTTGTCCAAAATTATATATTTATTGAAAGGAAAAACTAGATTGGGACTTACAACCAATTCTGACTCCAGAATTGCAATCTTGACCCCTGAGGTTCTACTCACAAAAATCTTGCCAAGAGCCCTATACTGACTTTGGTTAAACTGTGGTCATTTCATATCTGGAAGTGTGTTCTCTACAGCAACCTGTATGCCCAGGCTTTTCTGAGCTCAGTACATTCTCAAGAAATATACATGACACTCCAATATACACCTGTTCATTTTGTTACAAATACACACAATTTATAGTTTAGTTTAGATGCTTTCTCTGGGTCAAGCACGTTTCTCTATGCTGTCACCAGTCTGGACCCTACCGCATTTCTGATCAGGCATTAAAACATTCAAGTGATCTGAGTGCGATAAGAGTGTGGCTGGAATTCCAGCACTGTAGGAAGCTAAGACAGGGGGATTAAAAGTTGGAGCCAAGCCTTGGCAACATAGCAAGATTCTATCTTAAAATAAACAATGTGAAAAAGCTGGAGATGTAGCGAGTGTGAATGCCTTGGGTTCAGTCTGGAGTACTACAGGGACAAATGAAACTCAACTGAAAAATACTGTACATGCACTAACTGCAAGGACTAGAAATATTTTCTCTCTTTTTTATCCTAAAAAGAAGAAAAACATGAAACAGAATTCAAAACAAGATATCAGGAGAGTAACAATAATTAATACATTGCATACTGTTATCTTCAGAGTAGTTACTCAGGGCACAAGATGTAAGCATGAGATACTGTCCAAACAGTATTAGCACAAATCTTTCTTTTCAATGAACTAAGAGAAATTAACAGTATATCTTCTTAGCTATCATATATATATATATATATTTTTTTTTTTCCTTTTCCCTTCCTTCCTTTCTTTCCCTTTTCCCCCATTACAGTTTCTTCCCAACTCACAATATCTGTTTTACATTTTGGGTCCTATTTCCTTGTTCAGCTTCTCACACTAGTGAGACTATCCAATGTTTACACATATGGGTCTTTATTATAGAGGATGGTATGATTAATATGTCTGAGAAGTTCACAGCCATGAAATGGTTATGTGAACCTTAAAAAAATAAACCCTATCAATAGAGAACAAATGGAAACAAATATAGAAGTTCTATCAACTAGGTAGCAGATTCAGAAGTTTATTAAATTATTTTAAAACCTAAAAATGTCCAATGGCAAAAATAAATATATGAAATATTACATTATATATGTTATTAGATTAATTTATAAATAATTGTTATTTACTAATAATTATTAATTTATTAATTTATTGTTGATTTATTAATTTATTATTACATAAATAGATTATGTTATACTTGTTCTAGCAGCAATATTACTACTGCTATTCTGGCAGTGTATATTGAGATTATAGCATACACTCATGATAGTTTCAGCAGGATAAAGGAAAGGTATGTTTATAGTACATAATTCAAAATAAAAACTTTCATTAACAAGGAAAGATATGCTAAAATAAAATTAGAGAATTTACCCAAACATCAAGTCATATAGTATGTACACTGTCTTAGTTACCTTTCTCTCCTTGCTGAGACAAAATACCCAATACCACAATTAAAGAAGGAAACGTTTATTTAGCTCACAGTTTGTGGGTGTTTCAATCTGTAATCAGATGGCTGCAAGGCAGGTTAGCATGGCACAGGGACAACGGTTCGAGGCAGCAGAAGATAGCAAAAGCAACAAGAGCAAAAAGTGGGGGAGAACAAGCCTCTTTTGCTCCCTTATATTGTAAGCAGGCTACCCACCCTAGGGCAGGTGTAGCACTCACACCATCTCACGCCCTCCTCTTGCCCAGGCTCAGGATGTTTACAAAGTGAGGACCCTTGCCCCCTGGTGAGGTGCTTAGTTAGACTTCTAAACTTCTCACTTTGACACAATGAATCAACCATTGCAACATCCTAGGGCATAAACAGCTGCCCTAGGGTATGTCCTCTACAACCTAGCATATACAACTGCTGAATCACTTAGATAAGCTTCTAAACTTCTCAAATCGATACAATGTATCAACCATTCATGATTTTTCTTTTTCATAAAATGCATATTATTGCAATTACAAGCCAGTACTTACCCACAACCTGCAGTGACAGTGAACCTTTTAGAGTGTTCAGTGATACAAACAGACTGCTGTGGCATGCATGCTGTGGGTTTGCCACCACTGACTTATAGTATCTAATTACCATTGCCCAGTATAAGGGTCAAGGACACCCTGGAAAAATGGCTGAGTCCATGACTGAATCAGTATATGTATTATTTTAAACTGTGTGAGATTGCCTTTTGCTGGCTTCATAATGATTGAACATTGATGATATAAAAGGATACAACTAACAGAGAATCAATCTGAAACATTTGGTCAAGTTATAAGCAAATAAAGGATCGCAGACTAGCTTGAAAGTGTCTGTACAAGAGGCACCTTAGAAAGTAGATCCCATTAGCCATTGATAAGAAAATCTGAGTAGCAAGAGAATAACAACTCCAATCAATTGAACTGCAACATACACATCACCCATATCTATATAGCTACACACATATGCATACAATAATTAATTCATAATAATAATAGATTTGTAAGAACAATAACTCTATTGGTCAACTTGGCAGGTTTCTAGTTCATTCACTCATCATTCTAAATATTGATAAGTAAAATAAAAACGCAAATATTTATCCTGCCTTCCCTATTATGTACTGTATTTTGGAAAATGAAACCCTGTGAGGTTATAAAATTACAGATATAAACACAGATATTTTATGATTTGGAAACGACCATTTTGCTACTCTTTGGGAAGTACTGCTTCTATAACATGCATTAGTGTTTGGTAGAATCCCCTGATTAAGACAGGGAAGCGAGTATGTATGGAGCGGAGCAGGTTGACATCCGATTTGAAAAATTACCCTTACTTTCTTTAAAAGTGTGACTGTATTTCAAGCATTTGTATATCTATATATGTTACTGAATCTAGACCTAATTTTGCAACTAGTAGGAAATAGAATAAAGTAATGTGTTAAGCAGCATCATATGTAATGAATAAATTCCAACTTTGGAAAATTTTGCCTTTTTTTTTTTTGAAGAGAGAAAAACATAGTAAAACATGTGGGGGTGAGTGGGTGGAACTTCAGTCATAGATTGAAGAAAACTCAAGTTCCAAAATGACCAGTGGGAACTTTGTTTATATTTTCATTTGAACAAACCGCCTGAAAAATTACATTCTGGTCAAATTTGGCGCAACTGATGAAATACAGGACACAAATGACATAAAGTGACCGCAAGGAGATTAAAAGTAGGGGAAAACGTATTTGCTGGAGACACACACCAGTATATTTACGTGTGCCTCTAAATTGTTTCAAAATATTCCAGCAAACAGCAATGTAAAAACAGGAAATAAGGGGAGGGTAAAAGAATCAAAAAAGACAGGAGATCAACAAACATTAAAGCTGGATTAAAGCTCCCTATTTGAACTTTGAAGGTTTCCACAAATATGAACTTCATAAAAATACTGAAATGTTCCTAAACTTGTGACAGGGAGGAGATGATGACTGTGCAGAATCCTGCAGAAGCAACAGGAACTTCTCTGTTCAAAGGAGGAGAGTTGGAAACCATGGGAACAGCCAGCAAAAGGAGTGGGCATCTGGAATTGGATGGCAGCGTCAGGTGGCTGATAGGCTTCAGCTCCGTGGGCTTCAACTAGAGGCCAAGAGAATGTCAGAGGAAAGAGCCAGGCACTGAGGAGCACACAGTGCTACCCAATGGAAAAGAGCAACTTCTGAAGCCCGAATGCTAGCCTGACACAGCTTAGCACATCTCCTTGGCCAAGTTCCACATCTCTTAGTCTCCAGTTTATCCTTTGGAAAAAAGAACAGATCATATACTCCTCTCTGCATAATCAAGATGAACTAAGAGGACCGTGCATGCAAGTGATCTTTTAAACTCCAAAGTAATTTGCATTTGCTGCTTTTGATCACTTCGTTGTTCAGTGTGTACAGCACACATGCACACACACATGCACAGGAAAATAATTACTGAGGCTAGCAGACATCTACTTTACCTCTCTTTTTTATTGTTCTGTTACTATTGCTAAGTCATGGTAAAAAATCAGTCTGGAATGCTCCTGAATGAATTATAATCCTGAAATTGAAATGGCCAAATATGTAATATATTTTTATCTCACAAAATAACCAATATGGAACTATGCCATATAATTGAGCATGTTCTGAGATTAAGAAACTAATTTACTGGAAATCAAATTTCAACATTGTGCCCTGAAATATAGTTCATTTATTACTGGGTAAGTTCATTTGAAAAACACGTATAATTAATTTATGAAATTATTAACTAGATTTTTATGCTATACACTATTCTTATTACAAAGGGTTATAGGGGACCCATAGAAAGCCATTGGGGAATTCATAAGGAGAAAATTAAATACCTTTATCTTGTACTTTTATTACATTTTGCACTAACCAGATCACAATGTTTTCTTAGGCGTGACTGTGTGCGAGTGTAGGTGAGTGTAGGTGTCAATAAAGTTTCCTTGGTATTGGTCACAGCTCAGGGCATCTGGTAAGTCCTGCTATCCTACCATGACACCTGTCAAAACACAGACCTTTCTGCTTGCCTAGACTTCTCTGTGCTCACACGTAGCCCCATTAATTCAGCTTTCTCTATGCTTTTCACGAGTAGTATAATCATGATAATGAACGAGGAAGTGGCTATTTGAGGAAAGCAGGAGACAGAGCCAATTCATCATGTTCCGTTAAGTGAAAGAGTAACAATAAAAACACAATTGCTCGTGACAGTGAGAAGCCTTCTGAAGGGTTTACGAAGAGCCGGGGGCAGCACTACAGCCTAAGCAGAGTCCCAAAGGATGTGAGAAAATGTGCACTCTGAACAACCCGCGTACATGACATGCACCCTGGCTTCACACATTCACCTGTTCCCTCACATGAACTCTTTGACACTATGGCTCTGCATATAGATGTCAGAGGCTTTGGACACACACGAAGTGCACCAGTGTCAGTGCTCCTTGGGAAAAGAGCTCGCATGCTGTAGGTTAGAGAGCAGCACATAAAAGAACAACGCTCACAGTTTTATGCCACAGAGTAGGAAAGAAACTTCAAGATTTCACCATCTGTCTTTTTTTACTTTTAAAGAGAAAAGAAAAAAACAATAACATAATAACAACAATGAAGAAAAAAAACAAAACAATACAAAAACAATACAGGGATTCAAACCAAGATGATAGGAATTAACAATGGTTGTTATATTATATATTGTTATCTTCAGCTAAGTTGCTCAGATTACCAGATGTAATAATACAAGATTGATCAAACCATTAAAGAGAATAACAAGCAATAAAAAATTAGAGACAGTACATAGCTTCATTAAACAAGACTGTAGGAATTCACCATCTCTTTCAAACAGACACAGCAAGATGTTACCTGGCCATCTCAGTCCATTCTTGGACAATGATTATATTAGAAAGTTCTTTACTCTTTTCAAATCCACTTTTTTACACATTGGTCTTTGTTTTACTTTCTGGGTTGAAACAGAGAGATTCTATACACTCCGTGAGTACTTGAAGACATAGAGTCTTGTTCTTTTATAGGTGCACTTGCTGTCATTTATCTCCTGCATAGGACTTGTTTTCTTACTCCTCCATCTTTACCAGGTTCTTTTTAACTTTACCTCATCTGCTCAGTATTCTGGAAAATTTCCTTGATAAGAATTGTGTGTGAGACCCCAGAAAGCCAAAGAAAAATGGGAAATATAGCCAGTTCTGTATTTTTTCTTGTCCATAAGGAGGCTTTATGCCAGGGCCGGAGGTCATTTGGCTTTTAAGTAACGGTCTCATGTAGAATGACGTCCGTAATTGAGGAGAGGGTTTCCACTTTAACAGTAAATGCAGTAACAGACTTTCCAGGCTTGGTAGGATAAACCATAGAGCCAAGCTCAACTTTGCTTGGGTCCTGTTTAGCTCTAAGTATTTGTTAATATGTTCAGGAACCAAAGCTGCCCAATTAAAACAGTGACACTAGGCATTTACAAAAGTAGCATCTCGTATCGTTGCAACTGGTAATTCATCCATTGAGTTTTGCAGCCTCATTTTTCCTAAAAAATGTAAGGAAGAACTACAAATATAATGTAAACAGTGAATTTTGTTAGAGATGAGTATAAATTCATACGATCTACATCAGAAGTGGTAGACCTATGACATGTATGTCATAGCAGGGTATTTGTATCACTGAAAGCTCTAAAAGGTCCAATACCACTGATCTGTATAAACAGTTTTCCAATCATACAGCTTATTTTTCCCTAACTAATTTGAAAAAAATTAATAGCTGTTCCACTAAAAAATATACCTTATGTCCAAATATCTCCAGGATATATTGAGGTTAAAAGAAATGTCATCTCATTTATCTAGCTAGTTAACTAGCTCACATGTATATCGTGTGTACACAGACACATATAGTGGCAGTCTAGCAGGCCATATATTCAAGGTAAAAGTATAAAATATTTAAAGTGTACAGGAAAGTGAAGAAAATAATTTAATAGAAGTCTAAGGAACCAAAATTAAAATACTTTTGATCTAAAATATCCTCTGTAAGTCTGTATGCTCGGAAGTGGGGCTTTTGGAAGGTGTTTGGATCATAGGGTGCTGTACTTATCAGTGGACTCATCCATGGATGAGTTCATAGCTGAATGTGCTGTTAGGAGGAGGGGCCTGGTTGAAGGTGGTCCAGAGGAATGTTACCTGGAAGTGTGCTTTCTTATCCCCACCCCCTCCCTTATTTCTACTTCCTGGCTTCCCGCAGTTGAGCAGCTTCCCCTTGTCAAGCTCTTCCACCGTGGCATTTTGTACCTTAGAGCAAGTTAACCCTGGACTGAATCCCCTGATACCACGAGCCAAATAAATTTGAGCTCTTTTAAATTGTGAATATTGGCTATTTTTGTCTCAGTGACTAATACATACTGTTAACAAGTTTTGCATTATATGCTTCAACTTATTTCATTTTTAAAAGAAACAGTGTGTGACATATATACACAAGCCTCAAACTTCTCACCCTTTCCCCATTCCTACTCCCAGCAGAAATCATTGTCCTAGGGTCAGAATGTGGGCTTCCCATTTGTTTTGTTGTCCAGACAACCAATATTTATTCAGTCCCAACAGTGTGTTACACTTGCACAAGAATTGGTGGTGAAGCAGCTGGAATAATGATAGCCAATCATTCTAGTTCTAGCTAGAGGGAACCAACCAAAAACAGGAAGGCATGAATGGCTAAATGACTGATGCTTTATTAAGTAGTGATGATGTTTTGGAGAAAAGGTACCAAGACCAGGAGATGTGGAGAGAGGGTCTGCTGATGCCTGGATGATAGAGGGAGGCTCTCCAGGTTGGAAGGAGTGATTAGAGTACTCTCTGGTTGTCTAGAGACCAGGGGTCTAAACAGAAGCAAAGCCATGCACAGACCAAAGGACAGATCTCACCTGCCGTGTTCCAAACCCTTCCCAGATGCCTGCAAGCATACAGAGGAGGAACTGACAGGTTGGAGAAGAGTAGGAGGTGAGAACATTCACTGCATTGGCACTACGTAGGAGGGACCTGGATAGCCACTGCAGTTAGACCCAGTTTGGGATCAAAATATCATGAGCTGGCATTCAATGTGATCCCACTATGCTGGATACCAGCACATTTGACTTTTTCTTCAATTACCCATCTTGGGAAATATTCACATTGCGTCAAGTGAGTGCACTTTTGTCTTCTCTTATTGTGTAATGTTGAATGAATTTGGCACAATGTATGTGTTTATTCTATCATAAGTGCTTTCTAGGTTCAAACTCCTTTAAAACTGCTCCTATGGGTGTTCTGCTGTGCACATGCAGGAAGATTCTCAGAGGACCCAGCACAGGCTGAATGTTCACAGGTCCACAGGGGTGGACTTTACTAGATGATACCAAAGGCTATCCAAAGTCTCAGTACTTTCAGTACCAGTTTCTATTGTCACTGGTAGCCACTGAGAGCCACAAACATCACTGTAGCACTTCCCTTCCAAAGACCTAAATGTAGTCTCAGCTGTGCTTTCCAATGGTTTTAATTTGAATTTCCATTGATATAAGAAAGTTGATTACTTCTTCATACACTTAAAGAAAACTAGATATTTTAAAGGCATTCAAGTAACTATTTTTAAGTCATGTTTCTATCTATCTGTCTTTTCTGCATTGACGTGTATTTCTTTATCCAGATTGGATATTAGTTCTTTGTTAGCTTTCTTCCAGTCTATGGCTTGTCTTTTCATTTTCTCTACATAACTTTTAATAAACTGAAGATTTAAATGTTAGTGAAATAAATGTCATAATCTTTCATTTTATTATTAATGATTTCATCTTTTGGAAAACCTCTTTCCTTCTACTAAAGTCATAACAATCTTTTATACTTTAAATTAAAGTCTTTACATTTTGTTGTTATTATCTATTTTTACTAATGAAGAATTGACACTACGTATTGTGTGAAAATAAGACTTTTTTTCTAGATATTCAACTGATTTTTTTAGAAATTCAACTGTTATAAAAACATTTTTAAAAACTAATGTACTCTTTATTTTGATCCAAAACATCACAAATAGTAAATATCAGGAGTAATGCAATTGGCGCTTGAAAATAAAAAAAAATGAACTAATTGTAACTTTTTAAGTGAATTTAATATTTATATGAAATGGGAGAATTTCCCAGAAAACTGTAGTTTAACAAAACTACATTAACAAACAAAAAAACCTAAATATTCTTAAATCCAATAAAATTATTGACCTAACTATATCTCCCTACACCATTAGGAAGGTGAAAACAGTTTAACTTTTGAAAACCAACAACTGTAGTGAAAAACATTAATGGATTAGAATTTATAGAATAAGAAAGATATATCGCAACACACACCAGTGAAAAAGAACTAATACCAGACTTTACTAAGAATAATCAAATAGTAAAAAATAATTTTAAAAGACAAATAAAAATGTGATAAAATTTAACTAACTATCTTAAAAGTATAAGAAATTGGTAACACTTTAAATGTGTGCAAAAGGAAAAAAACCAAATGACACTATTTCCATAGGTACCAACAGACAATATTTTAAAAAACTTAAAATGCAAAATGAGCTAATGTTAAATCCATGCACATACACACATCTTGGTAATAAAACCATGAAAGAAAACTTTCTTTTTTTATTTTAAAGGGAAGGGAACAAAAACAAAATAACAAAACCAAAGACACAAAACAACATAAAAATTAAAAATGATACAGAATTTCAAAACAAGGTGATAGGAAATTAACAATGATTGTTGTATTATATATTGTCATTTTCAAAGTGGTAACTCAGACAGGCAGATCTAGGCATGTAAAACTGATCAAATAATTAAACATTAACTATTCCTTTCAATAAACCAATAGAACTTAGTAATATAATTACCTTAGCTATTTTAGCTATTTGACAGACTCATATATATATATATATATATATATATATATATATATATTTCCCCTTCTCATGAGTAATTGTCATGATCCATCAGTTGGGTGTCATGATGGAGGTTTCCCACCTGGTCTGAGCTGCAGCGTGTAGTGGTCTGAGGCAAGGATATGGACCAGAACCTAGTGTAAGGGTCGTGCAAGGGAGGATGGGCCAACATGAATATCTAGAGCGTGAAGGTAGTGAGGTGGTATAGACCCAACTGGGCCATTCATGCAAAGGGTGGGACTCCAGTTTAGGGAGAAACCCTGCCCTGGATGATGGGTTACCAGGTACAGACAAGCATCACTCAGGTAGAGAAATGGAAGTCACCTTTCTCACTACTACAGAAGTAAGCTGCAGATGTAAAGAAAAGAACTGGAGTTTCCATTGTGTACTGAGTTGAAATTGGAATATGAGTTCTGTTTAGACAGAGCAGAAGGGTGGGGAAAATGCACATTCATGCATATGTGCTGCGCTCTTTAATTTCTGCATTGCGCACATGGATTCTGAAGATACCTCACTGTGCATCATCGAATCCCATTCATGGTTTAATTCTGGGTACCACATGTGGGTCCCTGTCACACTGAGAAGAGAAAACTGTTCATGGAGAGTATGGAATGGAAAGCTGTACAGCTTGCTGTGTTTTTCCTTCTTTTCTTCTTCTCTTTCTCCTTCTCCTTCTCTCTCTTGTCTTTTTCATTCACTTTTTTTCTTCGTCTTCTCCTTCCTCCCCTCTTTTCCTTCTCCTTCTTCTTCTGTAGGTCTCTAAGCAGAAGAAAATCTTATGCCAGTGCTATCTCATACAATTCACTTTGCACTTTTTCATATCATTAATCAGAGGTCAGTAACCTACATAAATCCTGAGTCTGGCTTCATATCCTTGAGTGAAAATGTAGTCTTTAAACTCCTTCCAAAAACACAGTCTAAATGCTGTCTTGT
The DNA here is from genome assembly GCF_000276665.1 of Chinchilla lanigera. Lineage (NCBI taxonomy): Eukaryota > Metazoa > Chordata > Mammalia > Rodentia > Chinchillidae > Chinchilla > Chinchilla lanigera. Next base: position 3,081,319 of record NW_004955487.1, read on the forward strand.
CTCTAGGAACATAAGAGGTAGCTTGTAATCTCCCCCACCCCTTGTCTCTTTTTTATACCCAGAACAAGCAAAAACTCCAGCTGTAATATTGCAAATGATCAACCACATCTGGGTGGAAAGCTTTCAATTCTCTGGACTTTTTCAGACAGTTATGTTTTGCCTGGTGTGCTGTATGTTGTGCCTGTATCCCCACTTCCTGGGACAGTCTCCCTAACATCACAGTGGAAAGTGATGAAGGCCAGCAGAGCCTCTTTTCCCAGTGCTGGTCAGAGTGTCACAATGCTCCCATTGGCAATTTCCCAATACTCTGAAGATGCCATCACAGAAATACTTCATTAGGGAAAATCTTTGACATCTGTTTCAGTTGATTCCCACACTAATTTTCCTTCCACTGACTAAAAAGCCATATCCTTGGCTCTTTTAAAAACCTATATTTTAGTCTCTTCCTTGCACTTTATTCTTTGCCAATGTCAGGCCTATGTGTCATGTTCAAGTACATTGCAAAAATATCCATCTCTGTCCATATCCAGAAACAGCTCTGTCCTTCAGGCAGATTTCTTGGGCCTCTTCAGGCAACTACTGGCATCAGCAGGCATCAGGAATGCATTGTCAGAAGTGTCTATCCAGTAAGATTTCATGTTTCCAATTAATTGTGTAAGCAATTGTACACTAAACTAATTGTGGGTTAAGCAAGCCAATTGTATTCTCAAAATGAAAGAAATTATGGCCACATTTAGTAAATTACAGTATAATTGTCCTTATGAACCACTGATTCCATCAATTAAAGATGGGCATTAAATTAGAGCAACAGAAATGAAAATGTGGAATTTTATTTTCTTTTTGGGTTATGCAATACCTACATGAAGTAGGTTTTCTAAAAATATCTTCATCGTCTGTATTTTTAGTTTGTTGCGAATTGCCCGTGAAAGAACAAGGAATTTCTCACTGTAATTTTCATATTATCTTCATTTTCATGATGAAATCTAGAGATTGGTTTTAGCTTAGGTGACCCTTCATTGTTTAGATCCTCTAGACAAAGGTTCTTTTAATGGTGGAAATTTACATGAGTATCCTGTGTCTAATAGGACATGCATCATATGGATAAGTAGTATTTATGCAAAAGCAGTGGGTTCCTTTGACTTCAATTAGTGAGCAGAGCACCAAGAAACTGGACACTGATTTTTCAAAAAAATGAGGCTATGGGATGCTATTTAGTCCAAATAGATAATGCACATCCCTTAAAACATATTTCATAATTCATACTTGCAGTACTTAAGAAATCTATTCACTGCTTCTTTTGGTTCTCTTGTTTTCCACCCACGAAAGATTAAGTTCAGCAAGTTGCAACAAGGGCACCCAGAAATAGAAAAACTGAGAACAAAAAGCAAATATAACTGACAATCTGACAATGCAAGAGACAAAAATAATAAAACCAAAACCAGCATCAGAAATTTTACAAGTCTATGAAACTGACAAACATACTGTATAGTGTGACACAAGGTGAATGTATGAAAACTGATCCTAGGTGTGTTAAATTAAGCCCTGCCTAAAGGATAGATTCATGTGCAAAACTAATGAAGCTTCTTGCATTTGGCTGGTATGATTTGGGGTGTCTTGTTACATTTTCATAGATCAGAAGCGTTATAAAAATCATAACATTATTACACTTAGATTGCTATCTTTCATATGAAAATGTATTGGGATAAACCATTTGGGTTTCAGACACAGCCAAGGACATACACAACATTCTGCAAATATTCAATAGGGCACTTTGCTACCCATTAAAATATGAGGCTGTCTTACTCCATTCAAGCTGCTGTTACAAAACATCTGAGACAGGGTAACTTTTAAACAAAAGAAGGTATCTCACACAGTCCTGAGGAAAACGAAGTTCCTGACCAAGGTGCTGTCCCCTTTGTATCTGGTGAGTGCTATTCCCCATTGGAGGTGCCTTCTGTGTGTCCTCACTTGTGGGAAGAGCACACAGGGTCCCTTCAGCCCTTTTTGGAAGGGCGCTAATCCCATTCCTCAGGCCAGAGTCCTCAGGAAGCAACCCCATCCTAAAAGCTTCATCTGTTGTGATAGCTAATTGAGCTTTCTTGAATAAGAAATGCCTAGCTGATTTAGTTCAGCACAGTACTGGGTGTGTCCAGATAATGGACTTACTAAAGAGGAAAGACACACCCTGGATGTGAGTGGCACCAACCAATAGGCCTGTAGCCTGGATAGAATAAAAAAAGAAAGGGAAAGGAAGTCTCACTTCTCGCTGCTTCAGAGGAGCTCCCTTCTCTACCTCACCTTCGGACATCTGTCTCCAGACTTCCAGAGTACTTTTCAGCCTTCCAAGGCAGACTTTTCACTGTAGTACAGACTCTTCGGCTTAGCAATACAGACTCCCATGGGACTCTGCAATGAACTCCAGACCTTTGACTTTTGACTGGAGCTTCTGGCTTTCCAGAGTAAAGATGACCCTTTTGCATTCTTTCATCCCTGACTCCGCAGACAGCCATTGTAAGCCTTCTTGTAAATCTTTCATATATCATATATATTTTGTATTAATCTGTTCCTCTAGTGAACCCGAACTGATACACTTAATACCATCACATTGGGAAGGAGACTTCAATAAATGAACATTCCCAACCTGCAGACAGCAGCAGGAGTGCATGGAGGTGTCTCAGCTCTGTGTTTGCAGAAGTCTACAGTATTTAGCAAAAGCACTATTGGTACATGAGGGTTTCTTTACAGCAAACACAGGGAGCTGGCCTGGTGGAATGTGGCTCAGGCACATGCAGGAAGCAGGGGACACTCCAGTCTCCCAAGTAAGTTGAGTGAATGGTAGAGTCCTGCTTCAAATGACAGAAGAAGGGATCGGATCCATCTCTCAAAATCACGTCTGCAGGGTCCTCCTTTCCCCAAATATGCCAGATAACTGAAACTTATGACTGCACTCACTTTTCCTTAACTTGAAATGTTACCTCCTAGTAGGCAGACTCAGAGTTTTTGGAGTTGATTTTATACTGGCTCCTTCTCCCCCATCTAAATGAGTACAGGAATACCCTCTGTGTTCTCACCCATATGCCTCCTTGTCATATGGAAAACACTGGCAGTCATTTGTACATCTCATCATTAATTCACTCATAACTGGTGCTAGACAACAAACGGGTACAAGCACTCTGCACCCGTCAGTCTCTCCCCGGAAACAGTGGTGGTGACTGTCCCAGGCCTGAGGGTGACTAGTCATCTCACACCGGGAAAGAAGATGGCTTGTGTGGGGAAAGGTGATCTGCGCATCCTTATGGTCACAGGGTGGGGAGTGCAGCAATGGCTCCTTCTGGGCCCTTTTAAAAAATACTGAGAATTGAACCCAGATCCTCCTCCGTGGACTCCATCCCTACCCTTTTTATTTGAGAGTAGGTTCTCACTAAGTTGCTATGCTTGAATTTGTGATCCTCCTGCCTCAGTCTCCCAGAACACTAGGATGACAGGTATGTTCTTCTCTTATTCATGGTTCTTCTTAGCTTCTGCTCCTCCTTCAGATCTTTCTGAGTGCTGGTTCATGCCATTATGTGCGGTAGGAGGCAGCTCACTCAGGGGTTCTGGCATCCCTAGGATTTAGGCACACTTGACCCTCATGCACATCTGTGGTCTCACTCCTGGTACAGTTGGCTTTGAGGGTGAACAAGGGATGTGGGTGCAAGGTAGACTCTCTCTCATCTCCATCCAGGGCTCCAAATCCAGCAGCAAAGCCTGCAAAGCTTTCACACACAGCAGATGGGCATCACCACAAACCTTTTGGTCCAAGTTGTTACAGAAAGAAATATACTTGCTGGGGAAAGAAGGAGGTGGACATCCCACATGTAATGTTATACTTTTCTCCAAGATCAGGAGAGAGACTGGCTTGAAAAAGGAGTGCACACCTATTCCCTATTCATTTAGGTCATCCTTTGAGTTGAGATAAAGTCTATTCTAAAAAACTTGGTCCCTTCTGCACTGCGACCTCCTGAGTACATCTTTCATCATCTCTCCTGGGCCAGTCAGTATCAAGGAGAATGCTAGAATTGACCAGATACCTGGAGAGGCATCTCTGTCTAGAGACTACAATGGGAATTCAGTCTGTTACCTGCTCAGTTTCGTTTATTCCTCTTTCCATGAGCCTATTTATATGAGGCTGATATGCCAGTCACTAACTCAGACTCAGTCACTGGGAGTGTAAATGTAAACAGCAGCAGGAGGCTCCCTGAGGCTTAAAAGGAGCAGGACCAGTAGAGTCAGCTACTGCCCTGAGCTCAGAGCTGGGAGTGAAGATTGAGCCTAGGACCAGAGAGCGACAAGCTCCATACTGCCTGGTATGGTAAGAGATGATTTCCAGGGAATCTGGAGTTTGAAGGCAGTTCGAGGATTGTAAGCATTTTACCAGGAAAGAAAGAACAGGTTCCTGAAAGACATGGCTACATAAAGATCCATGCCTTGTCACACAGCACAATTCCTCTTGCATGCCTGATGTGGAAGGAAAGAGTCTGGAGACAAGACTGGGTTTCTCTGGGTCAAGGTTTTGTGGGGTTTTGTAAAAGTTCCCTTCAAAGGTTTGTCAATCATTGCCCACTCTGGCTTCTGACTGTCACCTACCCTGAGCCTGAAGTGCCCACACCCCTCCTGTGAGCAGCCTCCTCTTGTGTGGTCCACATTCTGCATTCAAGAAAACACGAGCTTGTGGCCTCTTGCATGTGTCTGAAAAGGACATGGGAACAAACTCCTAAGCTCAGGACTTGGGGCTGCTCTGTAAGGGTGCCGAGAGTGCACAAGACATAGACTGTGGAAGTTTCCTCCTTGTTGCTCTTCAGCTGCACAATGATGACACAGTGGCACCCATGTCATAGATCTGTGTTGTAACACGAATGGATTCATGCACCCAAAGTGCTTAGCAGCAACCACTCCACACACAAGCTGCTTAATGAGCACTCTTATACCCTGTGCCACCTTAACAGCCTGTGTCTCCCTGACATGCTATGTCACTCTGACATGGAGAGATGCAAAGCACATTCATATCACACTGTCTCTTCTCACTTTCCCATTGCCATGTGCCACATGGTTTATTTTGTTCTGTGAAACCCATAATCATTTCCAGGAGCAGATAGGCTGTAACCACTGGACTCCCAGCTCTGAGACCCAGTGCTCAGCTCCAGTCTTGCTGAGTGACTGGTGACCAAGGAGATGGAACCTAAACACACATGGCCTTTACCAGGAGACACTTGGAGAACACATCACTGACACTAGATTCCCCAGGGCTTACTCTGGACCCCATCAGAAGGAAGCTATGGTGGCTCCAACAACCCAGCATGTTCTCACCATGAAGCTGGACAGATGACTGGGAAGATCAAGCATGCCCGTGAGGTTTGCATTCTCCTCTTTCATTTTGTTCCTTTTTTACTTGTCCTTCCTCCCCACTTTTTCTGTTCTGTTTCATTTTTGGAAATTCTGAGACCCACTGATGCTGCAAGATGATTCTCTCAGCGACCTGCCCGGCTGCCTCTGATGACCCCTGACCATCTATCTAAGTGCTGACATCAGGGGACAGGGAAAAGCTGGTAGAAACCCATGTGTGGGATCAGTCTGCTAGCAGTGTATCCACAGACTAGCAAAGACAGAGACTTAGAAGATGAGTCTGTCTTCACCTTGGAAAATGTGAGACGCAGATTAGTGTCACACAACATGTGGCCATCCAGTCTGGCTTCCTCTCTGTTTCCTTCTCTTTACTTGTGTATTCGCCATTTCTCACACCACCAAGATCGCCCCACTTCCGTGTCGACACACCCTTCCTAGTGTGGTATCCTCACAATGATTCCTGTTCCCTGGCTACCTTCTCCCACTATGGAAACAATTATTATTCCCCTACTTACTAAATGTCAAGGAATATACCAGTGGCTTTGGAAAATACTATTAATTAATTAATTTTTATTTTGAGACAGTGTGTCACTAAATTGTCAAGAATGAGCTTGAACTTGTAAGCCTCCTGCCTCAGCCTCCCACTGTGCTGAGATGATAAGCATGTACCCCCATACCCAGCAGGAAAGTACTAATCTTTTAATTTCTACCGTGTCAAATGGGAGATAACTGGAACTCTCCATACACACCTAGCTTTGCTGTACTTTCTGGACACATGGACAGACCACGCATCCATTCCTGTGTTCTGCCCAGAGAGTGGAATGTAAGGAGAGGGTTTGTTCCTATCAGCCAGAGCAGGGAGTTGCAAGCAGGATTTGCACATAATGTGCATGGGCATCAGTTGATGGATCTGATGGAGATAGACTAGAGAAGAAAACAATAAACGTGGACAGCCTTAGATGGCTGAGGTCTTGGTTTGTTAATCATAACAGCCTATCAATCCCAAGTGATGTGCGGTGTGATCAACGGTGTGTTGAAATTAAAGCAAATGTATTACAGTAAAAGATGTATTGTCATGGATCCCTCTCAGAATCCTCCCCCTTGCTTCCAATACACTACCACCCCACTGTCCTTTTTGCTTTCTGCAGCACCTCTGGGGCCCTCCTTCCTCAGTGTCTTTAGCTAGGTTGTCCTGGTTCTTTGATATCCTGAATCAGTTCAAAATATTTCCCTTTCATGGTCATTCTGACTTTGAGGAACAAGCAGAAGTTTCACAGGGCCATATCTGCTCAATAAAGTGGATGAGGACACAGTGTCATGTCTTTATTTGATTTCTGTGAACATTTTGAATGGATTCAGCACATCAAGGCAATCGTGAAAAGACACTCATGATAAAAGACTCCAGAACTGCTTCAGAAAGTGGCAAGAACAGCATAAGTGTGTTTGAAGAAAGGGGATGATTTTGGAACATATTCATGGTGATGTGTCTTTTACTGTAACAATCTTTTAAAATTTTTTTATTTAAATTCACCATATTGTTTGATCACACAATGTATGGATGGAAGAAGTCCTGGTACAGGGATGTGAGTACGTCTTCTAGATCATACAGTTGGAAAACACTGGCTTGTGACAGTCAGGCTCCCCTCAAGGGATGGTTGCACTCCCTCCTGGCTCCGCTGAAAAAGGGGACAGCTGGATTCCTCCCGAGAACCAGAGCAGAACTTCCAGGAAGCACATCTGAAGATGGACAGATGACTTCCTATGCATCTGTGCACAAATCCAGCTGGGAAGAAACTATTCCACCACCCCACACACACACACACACACACACACACACACACACACACACATATGCATATGCAAGGTTTCCTTTCTTCCAACATTGATTTATTTTTTAAGGAGAATAAAAAATAATAAAAAACATTAAAAATGATACAGAATTTCACTAAACAAGATGATAGGAATTTAACAATGGTTGTTATATTGCATATTGTTGTCTTCAAATTACTTGTTCAGATTACCAGATATAAGCATGCAAAATTGGTCAAAAAATTAAAAAGCAGAAGAAAAAAAAATTTAAGTATTAACTGTTCCTTTCAATAGACCAGTACAGATCAGCCATTCAATTATTCCCATTATCCTGTTTATATACATGTATTTTCCCCTTCCTTCTTTCTTTCTTTCCTCCCTTCCCTCATCCCAGTTGTTCTGGGCCCTTTGACCAGTTTCTGTCTCTTTTGCAGTATTTCCCACTATTGTATATCTAACACAGATTTAAATCCTTGGTGTTTTGTTTGTTTTAGAACTAAGTTTAAAATATGAATTAGCATGCTTTGCAGAGCAGTAGATTATAAGGAACATGAAAAATGCTTTGCCGGTGCTATTGTCACCCAGCCACAGAAATGATAGCCAAAATATTTAAAAATGAGTGAGTCAGTCCTAGTATCCAATCAGAGTAGACCACAATGTGAGATGTAAACATGGAACAATTGTGAAGCTTATATAAGCACATAGCAAGGCACACTGGGAAGACCCAGCCAGGCTTCTTACACGCATCTAAGAACAAAGGTGAATGCACAGAATACACAGCCCAAATGGAAAGGTTAATAAACCCAGGATAAGCTTGATTTGTAAAGCCAGTGCTCGCTTTGGCAGCAAATATACTAAGATTGGTAAAGTCATTGTTTACTGTGCTCATTTTGAATGTGAATATCTGATAAGTGTTTCTTATTTTCTTCTTAATTCTAAGTCTATTTCAAGAAAAACATTAGGTATAGTTGACAATTTTGCTTGCTTGGATTCTTACTAATTACAATTTCATTCATTTCAGATGTATCTGGTAAATATTTAATTTTTGTGAATCATATTATTTGTAGAAATTTTGAGGAAAAGTTTTAACTTCTTGTGGTAAACGCATGGACAAGAAAATCTCCAGGAACTTTGTGTGTGTGTGTGTGTGTGTGTGTGTGAGAGAGAGAGAGAGAGAGAGAGAGAGAGAGAGAGAGAGAGAGAGACAAAGAGAGAGAGAGAGAGAGAGAGAGACAGGTCTCACTATGTCATCCAGACTGGCCTTGGATGCATGATCATCCTGCTTCAGCATTCCCAATTCTGGGATGGAATGGTTTTCAAATGATCAAAGAAAAAACAACACATCCTAACAACTGAAACACAGCCTGGCTCTTTTCCCACTGCAAACTATCTTGCAAAATCACCAGAAATTTCTTTGGAATATGCTCTGTCCTCTGTGACTCACTGTCTGACCTTTATCACATGCTCCACTAAACTGGCAAGGAGACCCAGCCAGGCAGGTGGCAGAGGTCGGTTGTCATTATCTCTATGAACTTGATGCCCTCTGGGGAGGGCAAAGGGAACCCTGGCTTTCATTGTGGCCGGATCACATTACATAAGTACAGCATCTGCTCCTAGGAAGGTCCCTGTGGACCCATTCTGTTTTGTCCAGGGCGTGGATCATGAGTCATGGACCAGGCTGAGCCTGCTCATGTATGATGTAACTATCAGAGGGATTTAATTAGCAGCACATTGCATGTGGGATTATCATGCAGGGCTGTCTCCACCCGACTCAGGCAAATTAGAAGCGACTTGGACCATCAGCAGAGTCCTCCAAAAACTCCCCCACCAATGCACTGGTTCTTCAACTACCTGCCTAACACCCTGGAAAAACCATGCCATATTTTACTTATTAATCTCAGCAGAAAATTTCTCATAAATTACTGGTCCTTAGGCATCATCTTACCCTCACTCGAAAGCCATCTAGGAATCCTGCAAGGCTTTCTCAAAGATCTTCAGTGTTGAGAACATGCTCTCATTCAGGTCTAGCTACTTAAGTACACACTGCATGAAAGACCAGACACATGTCCAGCCCTTCTGCAGCAGACCATGTAGGCAATGAAGCATGGCTCTCTGGTTTGAAGATGGAGTAAAGCAAAGCACACTGAATTAATCACACATTTTACCCTACTGCAACAATCCCTGACAGCAGCCACTGATGTCAATACACACCAGTGCATCCATAAAACACAGTAGGAAAATTGCCACTTGTGGTGAGTATTTTTTTATTGAGTGCTGTACCCTAAACTAGCTCTAGTATACAATTTTATAGGAATTCTGTGTGCAATAAAATAATAACAATTAGTCATAGGGATGAAGGAACAGATTCAGGGATTTGGATAAACTGTCAAGGACAGGTGATTACAGAATTTATGCAAAATAAAGATTCAAATCTGCCATGTGTGAAGATGCACACCTGCAATCCCGTGTTTCTGGGGGGCTGAGGCAGGAGGATTAAAGGTTCAAACTCAGTCTGGGAAATTAAGGGAGAACTTGTCTCTAAAATAATTTTTTTAAGGTGGGAGGGGACTAAGAAATGTAGCTTAATGCAAAGGCTCTGGATTCAAATCAAAGAATATAGCTAGAAAAGGGAATTTGTGCAACTTAGAAAATGTTTTGACTTAGCTTATTAACAATGAGGGGCTGACAATTAGGCTCTGAGTCAAAATTTCTTCAGGATTGTAGGGTTGCCCCCATGCGGCGGGTCTGACCCTTAGATTCTTCAGGCGTTAATGTGCTCCATCCATAAACCCTGAAGTTCTCAAAGACAACCTGTAAGTTGTTTATGAATGCAGACCCTAAAATACATCATAAGAATGTAAATTTAGGATCATTTCTTTTATATGTATATGCATTTCTTTTTCTTTGAGAATACTTAAAATTATTAATTAAATCCAGTGTATATTGTTTAATTTTATCTAATCTATAAACAGTCATATGGTTTTATGATCACATATAATTTTAATCTTTTATATAAAACTTTTCCTACATGATTCTGAGATAACAGTTTAATACAAATTCAGTGCTATCTACCAGCTTTTTGAGCATATTCTAAGGGTTTTTTTGGGGGTACTGGGAGTCAAACTCAGGACCGTGTGCTTGAAAGGCAGGCACTGTCAGGCCACGAACTATATCCCTGACCCAATATTCTAAGTTTTAAAGAAGATGCTTTCTGTTTTCTTTATTCTTTATAGTAACTTTTATATAAAAACTATACTTGGAGGGCTTTAGTAATTAATGAAATCACCTTTTTGACTCCCAAAAATATCCTATATTGTCCAGAGATGATGGATATAATTTTATTTTATTTTTATAAATCTCTATAGAGAATTGTCCTGAACTTCAAACATTCCTTCATTCATAAAGGTAAATCTAAGGGATAACAGTTAGGAAATCAGTAGAAAGAAGACATATTTTCACACCAAATAGCTCACTCTTTTAAAAGGAATTCTCCAAAATCACTGAGTGGTAGTCTGTAATACTTGAGTATGTTTTAGTGAACACATTGTGTGATATTAAAAAGTTTTCAGCCACAAGCTTGGAATCTCTTTTCTCTTTTTTTCACAAAGTAGATGTGAGACCTCTGGTGAGCTTTCTTGGTGGTTTACTAACCTTAGAGCCAATTGAAGACTGATATATGTTTGTCCTGGACTGACAATTTCATCTCATAGACCCAGTTCATTTTGCTTTTCAAAAATTTTTGCTTTTTTTATGATATATCAGTGTCACATCTGATAAATAGTCTTGAAATGTTGTCTATACTACTAATAAAAAATAGCACTTAAAAATCTCTCAAAACAAAAGTTAGTGCCCCATCAAGATTTGCACATATGACCTTGATCTCTTCTCTCACTGGTTTATATTTTGTCTGTGGCACTGAGAGAAAAGCCCTGGTCCCTTGTGACTCTTTGTACAAAAGCTATCTGAATAAAAACCAATTCAATTTCATATAGTGTGAACCAAGAGGCTTGTGAGGATGACACAGCCAGGTCCTTTCCTTCAGATCCCCATGCTCATTTCTGAATCAGCATTGCCATGTGTAACATCAAAACTACCTTCTGGGGCTAATGCTGTGCTTCACCAAGTGTGTATCTGAGAACTTGCTGCATGCCAGGTACTGCGTTGGTGATGGAATTAGGAGTCCTCTCTCTAGAGGGTCACAAGCACCCCACACGTAACCATTATCTTCATATCTAATTTCACAGTCTCAGCTGAGTTCTTAGAGGCTACAGAGATTACTTCTGAAAACGTTTTGTGGTGGTCTTCTCTAAAACATTCAAATTATTTTGATAGATGTACCCAGGAAGAAAAAAAAGAAAATTATAATTTCTTAAATGTGTTCAAGGTCAATGTGACCCAACAGAAGAACTAGAAATAAGATTCAAAGAAAAACCAATGAGACCTGTTCCAGCTAGTATTGGGTATGTACTTGGAGTCCCTCTGGGCTCAGCACATCCCTGTCTTTCCTCTTCCCCTGTCAAGGATGAACTCAAGAAATGTCAATGAGGCTGTGCTAACTTTTCTCTAGATAGATCTGTCTCTTGGACTGAATTAGTGTTTAGATTCATAATCCCCAATGGGACAGTGGTTTTTGTTTTTGTTTTTGTTTTTTTTTCTGATACCAGGAATAGAACTCACTACTGAAGAGGCTGGAGTATATACAGCCCTATTAAAATAAAACCTAAAATCTTGGCCTCCTGGGCCCAGGGAAGCAGGAGTATAGAACATAAAGCAAAGAGCTGAGGTGAATAAGGGATGCAGTGAACTCTCCCACTGTGTCCTGACTCAGTGGCTTTTCACACCATGGTGTTTCTGTGAGTGTTGAAGTGAATTTCCAAGATGGCCCCACACCTAATGGTCAACTCCATTGCTGTGCTTGAGAAATACTGGCAAATATATATTTTACATATTGTCCAGAGCAAAGCCTTTAGAATCAGAGATCATAGCTTAAGACCACCTCCATCTATTTCTGTCAGACAGTGATGTTGGAAATCTAACTCTCTTTGATCACTTTGCTTGGCCTCAGAGCACCGACCTTCTTGGATGTACTCACTATGCAGGCGTACTTTGACATTTGTATCTGTGACACTCCTTTTTTCATTTTCTTTTCCTTTGTTCCAATGTCTATAACTAAGATCTCAAACATTTGCTCTCTGGAGAGCAGATTTTCTAAACATGGATAAAGAAAAATACCACTTTAACCTCTATATTTTACCCAGAAGTATCAAGAGTCTACACCAGGACAGATGCTGGGCCTGAGGAATGCAAGCCAAAGGCGCACAGTCAGATATGGTTCCTAAACTCTGGGACCTCACTGTTATAAGGAATTAAGAGTGAAGATGACCGAGTTCCTTTCACTTGAAGTGATTAATTTTAGTAAAAGAAGAGAAAATACTGTCATTTTCTCTTAGAGTGTAGCTTGGGGACTGTGTACCTTCCATTTAAGAACCCAATGCCGCATCAAATCTCAGCTCTGCCACCTCTTGGAGAAGTCTTCCATGAATCCTGCAGAATTATTGGAACATATGTACTAATTGCTGACTCACCTAGCCGATTGTATCACTTTTGACCTCAAACCTTGTTATCCACACTCATTGACTCCCTCCCCACAACTCTGTCTCTGTCTCTGTCTCTATCTCTATAATCCCTCCTCTGTCTCTCTCTCTCCATCTTCCATCTCTATCTCATCTCTCATGGTCCTCGGAATTGAAACCAAGAAGTACTAAGCCATATCCTGAGAATTCTAAATTTCTTATTTGAGGCACCATCTAGCTAAGTCTCCCAGGCTGGCCTCTAACTTATACTCTTTCTGCATCAGCCTCCTGAGTAGCTATGATCAAAGGCATGCATCACTGTATCAGACTCAGTCTTCTGTTTTTGGAGTGTATTCCCCCAAATAAGCTACAAGTTTAATATATCTGAAAAAAATGTGGATTGATGAATGAATGAAGGAAGGATGAAAAAGAGAAAGAGAAAGGCAAGGAGTCAAGAGGCAAAGGATGTGGACATTGGCCAACATCTTATTCACTTTAAAATACTTGGTAAGTTTACAAATGTCCATGAGAAGATGCCACATGCTCATCACGCTTAGAGGAATTCTTTTATATTTTTATATTTTTGTTTGCAAATTAGGGCTTGGATAATTGCCAAATGGGGGAAGTAATTTCCCTTTTGGTTTTTTCCCCTTCATGCACTTCTCTTGCTTATTTCCCTTTTTATTTGCTTTCACATCCTTTTTCATTCCATTATCATTTATTAAACAGTGCAGAAGGGAATAGGGCTTGGAATCACTTAGGAAAATGTGTAAATAGGAATCTGCCTCATACTCACCAGGTCAGTTTTAATACACTAGCTACCTTTCCAAGCTTTGTTTTCTAGTTTATGTAAGTAGCTTACATTTTCACCCTGAGAGTTTCAGTAATGGCTATGTGATATAATTTGTAAGGAACTACATGCTGCACGTGAGTAAAGCATAGATTGACGTTCAGAAAGAATCAATACACTGTCAGTATTGTTACTATTAGTGTCACTGAAGTGCAGATCCTGTCTCCCGGCAATGCAGAAAGGCAGATGCAGAAAAACAAACTAGGAATCATCATATTGGGAGGTAGTGATCTACGGAGATCTGGCCTTGTTTGGTTTTTCAGGGTAGAACCATGGACTTGGCCTGATTAGGAAAAGACGGATGTTGGCATCCTCAGTGCGGGTGCAGCTCCATCCTTCTTTGACAGACCAGGGGACCAAGATACAGGCATGTGCAGGGAGCTCATCTGAAGCTCCCAGATCCCAGAATTTCCAGCAGCCAGTACCTCTTTCCATCTTCCCCGAATCTGCATTGTTTTCTCTCCTACACATGGCTTAAATTCATAGGCTGATGCCTTGCAGGTACTTGACATATCCTCCTCTGTGGTTATGATGTGCTGTTTTGGTGGCATGGTGTGTGCGTGTGTGTGTGTGTGTGTGTGTGTGTGTGTGTGTGCGTGCGCGTGCGCGCAAGTGCACATGTATTCAACCTAGTCGAGCATGAACTGACGCAACACAGCGAGAGTTGCTGTAAGCTAACTCTGTTCTACCTCTTCCCCTAAGCTTTGCAAATCTCACAGCTGCTTTCGCACAGCCTGGATGCATTCACCACCTCTTCCCCATCTGAGAGTCCTGAGTGGCCTCTGTAATTTCCTTACGTCTCCTGCCTGTATTTGTGTTTCTAATTTTAGGCCTAAGCATCACGCTTTTTATGCTGATACTCAGGTCATATTTCATATGATATAGACTAACAAATTATTTTGTAAATCAGGAATTTAAAAGAAGCCTGTGAAACTCTGTTGTCAGTTGATCAAAACATATCCTTCCATATCTTCTTCTGGATCCTAAATTTTCATATATATATATATATCCCATTAAGATACTGAGTACTTGTATTGGTTACAAAAAATGAAAGAAACCTCTTGACATTAGAAATCAGTCATTAGCCAACAAGAAACTCTCACATCTGTTAGACACTTCCACCCCATAGGACAAGCGCTGGTGCTCACTACTGTTGCTGATATTGCCACCTACAGAAAGGAAGAGGTCACTTTCTTCCTGGGAAGTGACATCCTCGAGACCCAGGACTGAGCTGTTTAGAGGCTAATGGGTTGTGCCACACCCTAAAATAAGTCACCCTGTTCCCACCAGCCCCTGGGGTACTTAGCATGGTACTGAGTCCTACCTGGGAGGGTGGCCCTGGAATTTATTTTAGTTATCTGTTTTCTTTGGTTTGCCCTCAAGTGACATTCAATGCCAACTGTGGGTGATCTAGGCTTTCCTAGACAGCAGACCTGCTGGAGGTGATGTGCCCTCAGCAAGCCCAAGGGATATGAGCCCTGCTGGCTGCTGGCGCCACTGTGGGTTGTTTCTGGGGCACAATGGCTCCTGGGAGACTGAGATTTCCTGGCAAACTCCACAGGAGGAGGGAGAGAAAGAGGGTGTGACTCCCAGGGGACAGAAACCTTTCCAAGAGACCAGTGTGTCTGGCTCCCTCAGAGTCAGCCTAAGCCTGGAGGCAGAGCTCTCCAGTGCAGTCACAGTTAAGAGTGGGACACAGGTCACAGGGGGCACCAGGAGAGATGTAGGCCAAGCACTGCCCCACCTTCCTCAGCATCTCTGGACCTGACCCTCGCCTTGGAAGATGCTGTGTCATGAGGTGTCCCATGCATGCAGCATGATCAACAGCAGAGTCCCTAGCACCAACCTATGAGGCACCAAGGCACAACCAGTACATTTTCCCCAGGGCCAGGAAAGAAAAGCAGGTCCCATTAAGAGTGGCCTTGAGATGGTGTGCTCTAAACATACGGTGAGTGTTCAAATTTTAAAAAATAGAAGAAAGGACACGTTGGCATGGGTCCCCTTCACAATCCTCCCTCTCATTTTGAACAGACTCATGCCACTGTCCTTGCCACTTTCTGCAGGAGCTCTGGAGTCCTCTTTCCGGAAGCTTGTTAGCTGTGTTGCCTTGGCTGCCTTGATGTT
This sequence comes from Chinchilla lanigera, assembly GCF_000276665.1. Taxonomy (NCBI): domain Eukaryota; kingdom Metazoa; phylum Chordata; class Mammalia; order Rodentia; family Chinchillidae; genus Chinchilla; species Chinchilla lanigera. Next base: position 3,097,057 of record NW_004955487.1, read on the forward strand.
CTGAATGGATTCAGAACATTTCCATTTCATGGTCATTTGACTTTGAGGAAGAGCCATGTTATGCTTTTGTGTAGATGCCGTCCCAAAGTCTCATGCAGTCATGGGGAGTGGGCTTTTCAGAAGTAGCTGAATCTAGAGTTTATGATTGATTTATGGACCAAAGCTAGGATTAGGGGTGTGAGTGTTACACCCACCTTAAGGTAGGTTAAACTGGACATAATATAAGGGGTAGAGGACAAGAAGAGTCTTATGCTGTCTTCCTCTTCTTGCTTTGGCTGTCTTCCACTGCCATGAACTAATGCCCCTCTGCCATATGCCATCCTGCCTTGGATCCAACCAATTATGGACTAAAATCTCTACAAACTATGAGCTAAATAAACTTTTCCCCCTTTAACTTTATGCATCAGGTATTTTTGTCTCAGCAAGTAGAAAAGTAACTAAGACAAGCCAGAGGTCATATGGTGCCAGATCATGTGAATAAAGTGAATGAAGACCTGGTGTCATCTTTTTTTCACAAGTCAGGTTTTTTCCTTGGATGATGCTTGCTGGCAGCATTCACCATATTTTTGATCTGCCTCATAAGATGCTCAGGAAAGAGGATGCCAGAGCTGCTTCAGAAACTGTCAAGAATGATGGGATGAGTGTGTTCAGAGTAAGGGGGAGGAGTTTGAGGGAGAGCTGCATTAAGATGTGTCTTTTTCTGTAGTAATATTTTTAATTTAAACTATCACTGATTGTTTCCATTGCCCCTTGTCTTACAAATCAGATGTCTCCCTTCCTGTAACCCAATAAGCTAGACTTCCTTTACCATTTCTGTATATTATGAATAGCTACTCACTTCAAGGAAGGGGAGGAAGTTCTCCAACCTGGCTCTCACATGAGCTCATGGTGACCACGGCCCCCTGACAAATACACACATAGAATGGTGCAGTGGGATTAACCCAATCAAGAGGAATGCTGGGACGCTGACACCCACTCTGGAACTGGCCAGAAGCTACCAGTGAACTGTGAGATGGTTTCTCCTGCATCTCTCCAGAAAAGCTTTCCTACTCCCTCTGCTGTTCCAACAGGTGTCAGGATCTTTAGTTTCTTCTTCCATCTCCTGCTCCAGTTACCCAGGACAAGGACGAGAGCTTGGTGTTTGTAGAATTCTCTCTTCCCATCCTCCCTGTTTCCTCACAGCAGAGCCGGCTGTCACAGCAACCCCAGACAGGAGCTGGGGTCCCCAGGAGCACTGGGAGAAGGAAAGCCAGGTAACTGTGACTCCAGGTCGGGAACCCACGTGGCACTGCCCCTGGTGAACAGTGCTCTGATCGCCACTAGCTGCAGGGCAGAGGCTGTGTGGAGCTCATTGGAAACCCCCTTTTCTCTCCCTCACTGAAGGCTTCTGGCCACATGCATCACAGAGAATTATTTCTTTGTGGACTAGACATGATGCATTTCCAAAAAGTGATAACAGAAATTTCTGGAAGTCTAGTTGGTCGCTTGTCAGATCTACACATAGCTGAACCTCTCACTGCTGCTCTTCCATGACATTACCTGTCAACTTCCTGAATGTTTGTCAACATCTCTGTGTCCCCATGGAGAACCGCATGATCTGGCCTCTTCTGATTCTTTTCTTTCCTTCAAACCTCTGTCTGGTCTCTGAAACATTCCTACCAGACACTGCTTTCCCCTGGCAAGAACAGAGCATTCCTGTTCACCTTACAATCCAGAAACAGACTCTTCCCTTACCTCTTTTCTGCCTCTTGCCTTTTTGATGAGCAGGTGTCTTTATAAATGAAGATAGTAAGTCATTTTTCTCTTTGACCTGAATGGTGAAGGCACATGTCCTGCAGAAAACAGGGACAATTGTTTCCAACATGAGCTGTGGCCACATACAAGTGCCAGGGAAAAGCCACTGTGGGCAGTCTGGCCCTCAACCAAAAATGTCTTCACTAATAGACCAGTGCACCTGGGGGTAAGGTGCTCAGGGTGGAGAGCAGCAGCATGTGACTGAGGTCCAAGCAGACCTTTGGATAGGCCCATGTGACAGAATGAACCGCAGTAGGCAGTCCAGCGGTCCTTCCACCAGGCCCCAGTGGGGACTGCATTGGGACTAAGATCTGATCTGTCCTCTCTCAGCCATGGAAGTCCTTGTTCCCACATGCACAGAGAAGATAAGGAAGAAATTATTGATTATAAAGTAACCAATACAAACCACAGTGAATGCAACACCATTTTAACTTATTGGACTCAGTTTTAATTGAGAAAACCAAGAAGACAAAATAAAAATAGATCAAACATGGGCAAAGGAATCTGAGAGATAAAAGAACATTGATTTTTTTTCCATAATTGATAGTATACACAGTATGATGCCCATTATTTACCAAATAAACCACAGGACCTAGGAGCATGTTGAAATATTCTTTATGCTCAGACTCCAACTCAGCTGAAAACTAAGCATGAAAAATCTGCTTTTGGAATAGACTCCTTTTTAATCATTATGGAATAGTTAATATGTTATGCTTATAAGGAAAATACCTACTTTTAATACTGAGACTGCTTATGTTACCTAGCACTCCATGTCTTTTACTGCTTTGTAATATATAAAAACTACCTTCTATCTCTTTCCAGAAAACATTATTCCAAAGTCTTACACTGTATTATCAGTGGGGAAGCTAATAACTAATGCATACTTACAAATTAAAATAGACCAGGACATGCACTGCTCTTAATAGACAATACAATCTGTCTGAAAGAGAAAGGCTTAATGAAAAATGTCTCACCCACCTCCATTCCCGGCAGGGGCAGCCTTGCTTTGGGTTTGAAGTCATTGTTTGCAGATGTCCCTCAGGAAGGAAATGTGTTACTCAGTACAGAAGGATGCATTCATCAGTGCATTATCACCAAGTTATTAATGAGGAAAGCCAATTAGGATCCTGATTCTCCACACTGATGGTAGGGTTACCACATGCCAGCTGCTGGGTGGGTCCTGGGGACATAGAATGACATGAGCTCCTGTCTGAAGGAGGACATAGCTTGTTAGAATGACAAACTCACCAACATATAACCTGCAATTGTGATATTATCTGGTGCTATTCTCCTTTTGATTTCCCTTCCAGGAAGATGTCAGCCTGAACCCATCTGCTCCGCCTGGAATCTCTGGTGGTCATTGCCTACTAAGCAATAGAATGTTCAGGTGCACACAGCAAGGGTTAGAAAACATCATTCCACTCACTTTCCTATTTCCCAGTCTTTCCCCACCATCAGGATGACAGAAGCACTGCTGAAATATGATTTCTCAAGACCCTGCCTAGAGGAATTGAGTTCAGTTTGGGTTCAAACCAAGGAATCTGAATGTTTCAGAGGCGTATGTACTTCTTAAGATGAGAAAAGTTTGAAAATTACTCTCAAAATAGCTTCCATGTTAACTTTGTCTGTTACACTCTCCTTCCCCAGATTAATCACCTCTCAGCAGAGGACAGAAATAAGAAGTTATCTTAGCAATAAATCTCCCTCTTTTCCACTTCTCCAGATATCTGGGGAGACCAATGATCCCTCCATCAGCTTCCCATATGTGAAGCTGCCCAAATCCCCAAAGTTAGCAAGCTCAGGACACAGCTGCATGGGTTCTCACTAGCTTGGAAAGGGAGTCAAATCAGCAGTGATGGAAGTGATGGCAAAAGAACACAAGCTAAGGTTTTTTTTTCTTCCTTTTGGCTAGGTAGTGGCTTACTGGTGTCCACCCGTTTCCCCAGAGGAGAAGGGAGATCAGCAGCCCTGAGGGAGTGTGGAGCAGAGTGTGGGGAGACTAGATTTAAAATCCATGCTCAGCAGGAAAATGTGGTATGTGAAAAGGTACATTAAAAATATCAAATTTCTTCACACAGACGGACAAGAAGCCAGCCTAAGGATGGAATCCAAAGGGACTAAGCACTAACTTCAAATCAGTAATTCTACACTTCAGTATCATTGCTGGGACTGTACTGGTATAACCACTGTGGAAATCAGTATGGAGATCCCTCACAAACTAAAACTGGAAATTTCATTTGATCCAGCTATTCCCCTTTACAGCATCTTCCCCAAATAGTTAAAGACATCATATGCGAGAATAGTACTCTACTATGTGTAAATACCAAATTCTCTTTATGCATTCATTTTGTGGTGGACATAGGACACTTCAAAGATTTAGCCGTGCTGCTATAAACATGGGTTTATATAACAAAAAGATGATAAAGCTGTTACACCCAAGTTAGCTTGTGTGGTCTTAGGTGGAGATAAGTAATAAGTATTTCCTAAATGTGAGACACAAATTTGGTATCCGGTGTGTTATCAGATTCAGAAAACAATCAAAGGAGGAATAATACGTTACTCAAAGTGTGATTTCTATCTCCAGAAGCAGAAAATATGAAGCCTTGTGTCTCTAGCTTACCTGACTCACCCTGGCTTCCCCACATAAGTTCTGATAAGTGCTTCAAACTCTACCCAAAAGGACAGCTTCAGCATAGGTCAACCATCCCAAATTCAATTCTCACTTTCTCACAGCTGCCAACGTGTAAATCCCTGATCAAACGCAACTGTTAATTAAGAATACTCAATATAATTCTCACCTCTAGCATGTGCTAACTCCAAACTCCCTGATCAAACCAAAATCTGGTAGGATCCCCCAATAACTGTTCACTTGCTAAGCTCGCACTGTCCCGCAGGAGGTAGAAAAGTACTCCACTGTCTTCATTTAGGGGTAATTGTATTATTCATTGTGAAATTCACCATAACAGTCTACATGGAGATCAATTTTATGGAAAATATAACAATCACAAAACCGTGGAAAATAGATTTAGGCAAAACGTAAGGCAAGATGAGATTCCGTTGTTCCCTCAATTGCTCCTCTGATGTTCATGATGGCATGTCTAAAATGATAGCCAGGGGAATTGAGAAGCATTGAATTGGATTCAACTGTGGAAAAATAAGTCTGTAATTACGAGACTGCCATAGGTGTTTTGTTCTGGCTTTCAAAATCTAAGAAATAGACAAGAAAGCATAAATAACAAACAACTTGGAGAAGCGCAAATCATTCCAAAAAGCTACAGGTATGAAACAACTTGTGGTTTGAGTCACATCTTGGGGCTGTTCCAACAGTTCTTTTTAATCATGATATCTTCCTAGGGACCTCCAGGCTATGACATCCTCCTGGATATTCCTGCTTTCTGTGACCTTGCTAGTTTTCAGGAATACTGGTCAGTATTTCATAGATGCTCCTCACTTGTGACTTGTTTGCTTTTCTCATTGTTACACTGATGTTAAAGGCTTAGACGGGAAAAACACAGAGAGAAGGTGCTATTTGCATTGTGTTTCATCAAGATCAGGCACCAAGAAGATCATACCTAATTGCTGATTTTGACCTTGACCACTGAGCTGAAGTTTTGTTTGTCGAACTCCCCCTTTCTTCATGCTGAACCCTTTGGAAAGAAGCCACTGGGCACAGATCGTGTATGAGTAGTGTAGAATTTTTTGTCAAAAGAGAAACATCTCCCATTGCTCAGTTTACTCAATAATTTATTTCTATCAGTTTGGACTCATGAGTATTTCTTTCATACTCCCTGCTATAATTCAGTATTGCTTACTTTCTTGTTCAAATTGTTCCAGGTTTGGCCACTCAAAGTTATCAAAAGGGCTATTGTGCTAATTTTTCATACTTACATAGCTGTGCATGTATATTTTGTTTTAATTTTGTTTAAATTGTTCAAGCCCATTTGTGCTGCTATAACACAATGTCTTAGTCACTTTCCCCTTGTCATTGGGCACAATACTCAACACACAACTTAAAAAAGCACAGGTCTATCTTGTTTCACAGATTTTAGAGGATTGGGTCCAAAATCGGCAAGAAACTTCAAAGCAGAAAGGGAATGGTGGGAGGGTCTAGCTGCCTAACGGACCTCACAGCACGATGTCCAGGAAGGGGAGAACGGGAGGGAGACATACCCCAGTGTATCATGCCCCAGGGATCCACCTCTTCCCGCCAGACCCGAGCTCCTCACAGAACCTCCAGCTCTGCACTCTTCAGTGGATTAACACACTGAGTATAACAACCCCGATCACAGTTACAAAAGCCCAACTTATAAACAAAGCAGGCCTTTGGGCAGCATTCTAGATCTAAACCATAACACAAAAAGTCACAGACTAGGTGATTTATTAAGAACAGTAATTTCTTACCATCTACTTCTGGAACTGAGAAGTCTAAAATGAAGGTGTCAGCAAGTTTTGCTATTTGGGAGGGCTGCTTCTTCTAGAGGGTTGAGTGCTCAGTTTTCACATGGCAAATAGCTAAAGAGCAAGCAAACCAAAAGCTAGGGGATGCATCCGTAAAGAGTCTTTATATTAGAAATGAGGGGGAAGTTCTCACGGCCTAATTACCTCTTAAAGGTGTCAGTTTGTTGTTGGTCATGTTGGCAGTGATGGAATTTTGAAGAGGAAACAGTGAAACTGTAACACTTATTTCTAGCACTACAGGATGGTGTGGGCTTATTTTATAGATTATTTTGTTCCATTTCTAGAATCAGACATTGTTCCAAGAAATTCTGATTTCTTTGGTGAATGACATTAGAAACAAAAATCTGTGTGCTAAACCTGTGTTTGTGGCTACTAAGATGGTGTTTTGGGGGTAAACTCAGCTGATAAACTAAGAATACATAAACATGCACAACATCACACATGCACCAGTGTATCTCCATCCATAAAACTCTACATCCCTATTCAGCTAACCTGAGTTTAAACTGATGTCTCAAACTTAAGTCCATTACTATGTGGACTAGTTTAAACTGTCTTTCTTGCTTACCTGTAAAGTTTTATTCTAATAATGAGACATCAGGCCTCTACCAGCCGTCCTCACATTACTGTTCCATTCCAGCACACAGTTCTAGTGATACTAGAACCCTTGATGAGAACCCCTAGAAAAACAACCTTATCATTCAGGGCATGCTGCTTGTGGACAGGTTCTTTCTCCTTAGTCTTGCAGAGAAAATTAATTCCCCAGCAATTTTAGCCCTTACTTCCTTCAATGAGTTTGTCTTATGCATTTGTAATACAATTACCTTGTTTTGTCACATTCTGCATTTCATCCTGAGGTACCCGACCTCATAAATGATGCATTAGATTTGCATACATTGAGGTTCACCCTTTGTGGCATAAAAGTCCATATGCTTTAACAAAAAGCATACTGTCATGAATCTGTTATTAACTACCATGCAGAATAACATCAGTGTTTAAGTAATTCTCCTGTTTCCCCTATGTACTAACCCTCTCCTCCCAGGAATTTCTAGTCACCGCTGAGATGCTGTTTTTAACCATGGCTATACTTTTGCCTTTTCCACAACATCAAATAATTGGAATCACTCAGCAGGTTCCCTCTTTGAAGGGACTTTCACTTAGCTTTATGTATTTAAGGGTCACTCTTGTCTTTTCTTTAGCTTGACAACTCATTACTTTTTATTGCGTATGGATTTATCAATGTTTGGGTACCCACTCACCCCGTGAAGGACACTTTTGATGCCTCCAGTATTTCATTATTAGTCGTAAAAGTACTATAGACATTTAGGTGCAAGTTGTGTGTTGATATAAATTGTCAGATTAATGTGTGAGAAAGCCTAGGTGTGCAAATGCTGGATCACATTGAGAGCTTATGTTTAGCTTTGTAGTAAAATTTTAAACCATCTTGTAAAGTAGCTGTTGCATTCAATCAGACAATTAATTAGAGAACCTAAAACTTTCCAGACTCACTAGCAGTTGGCAATGGATTTGATATTATGTCTTGTTACATTGTGTTATGTTATGTCGTGTCATGTCATGTTATGTTATTTTTTGAGACAGGGTTTTGCTGTGTAGTGCAGGTTGGGCTTGAGTTCATTGTGCACACTATTCTAATAGGTGTGCAATGGTATCACATTATTGTTTAATTTTTGAAGACTATCATGTCAAATAATGAGCATATTTTCAGATGTGCATTTGCTACCTGTATAACTTCTTTAGGAATGTGTTAGTTCATATATTTTATACATTTTTGATAGAGATGTTTATTATTCTTGAGTAATGTGTACTCAATATATATTGGATATTATACTATTATTAATGCTATTATTATTATTTACTTGCCCTCCTGAAAACTGAACCCAGGGCTACCCATTGAGCTACATTAGGAGTCCATTTTTGTTTATTTATTTTATTTTGAGACAAGGTCTTGCTGAGTTTCCCAGGCTGGACTTAAACTTGCCATCCTGATTCAAACTTCCAGAGTGCTAGGATTACAGGAATATGCCTGAGAAGCCTGCTTGGATGTTATTATTTATAAAATGTTTCACAAATATTTCATCTCAGCCTGTGTGGTGTATTTTCACTCTCTTCCCAGTATCTTAGAGCAGAAACTAAAATTAAGAGTTTTACTCTTAATAAATTTTAATTTAATTGATTTTATTTCCTGGATAATACACATGTATTTGCATCTAAAAAATTAGTACCAACTAGAAGTTATGTCAATTATCATTCTGTTTTCCTTCAGATGTTATGTAGTTTTGTGTCTTATATCCAAGCCTATGACTTCTTATGCATTAATTTTTGTGAAAAGTGTAGGTCTGTGTCTAGATAATGTTTATTCTTCTATAGGCATCTAGGTTGTACCACATAATGTATTAAAGAGTTTTACTCTTTGTCTATTCAGCTGTCATGGCTCCTTTGTCCAAGACCAATGACCTTATTTGTGTAGTTCTATTTTGGGACTTCCTACTCTGTTCCACCGATTCATGTGTCTTTTTAATTTCTCCTTTAACCCACACTAGGTTGCATTGAAGACTGCAGTATCATAACACGGCTTGAAAGGATGTTATGGGGGTCTTCCAGCTGTGTTCTCATTTAGTATTAGGTATCGGGTATCTTTTGCTTTTTACTAAAAGCTTCAGAATCAATTGTGAAATATTTTCAAAATAGTTTATGTTGATTTTGACCGGAATGACATTGACTCTGCAGACCAAATTGGAAAAAATTGGTTTATTACCAATGTTGAGTCTTGGAATCCATTAGCATGGAGTATACCTACCCTTATTTAGATACTTGACTTCGTTTTAGTCTTTTGTTTATGTCTTGTACCTATTTTGGTAGATTTCTACTAAAGTAGTTCATTTGTTTGCATTATTGTATTATGCATGATTTTTAATGTAATAATTTTATTTTTTTTTTATTTATTTTTTTTTTTTTTTGGTTTTTCTCCGGTACCGGGAACCGAACTCACGACCTTGCACTTGCCAGGCAGGCGCTTTTGCCGCTGAGCTAAATCCCCAGCCCCTAATGTAATAATTTTACAAATGATTTTTTTTAGTTGAAATCCTGGCTGTTGCCTTTTTTTTATTTTAAAAAGAATAGTAAATGAGAAACAAACAAACAAAAAAATAGAACAGTAGCGGCATACCAGTATCATGAACATAAACAAATCAAAACAAGAACATTCAAAGTGATACAGGGTCTCAAGACAAAATAATACAAATCAACAGTGGCTGTTACATTACATATCACTATCCTCAACTACGTTGCTCAGATTACTAGATGTAAGAATGAAAGACTGCTCAAACCATTAAAGAGCATAAGAAAATATTCTTCAATAAAACATTAGAAATAATACAGAGTTGATTTTTAAAATTTTAATCTTTGTGTTGTTTCACTTACCATTTTCAGTTATCACATGTCAACAAAAATTAACTTAACTATTAACTTTATGACCTACACCCTTATTCTCCCTCTGGTTGGTTCTGCAAGTTTATTTTTCAGTTATTTGAGATTTGATGACCATGTTGACTGTAACTATGGAGGTTTATTTCTGCTTTCCCATTCTCGACCTTCTGCTTGGTCTTCTCATCTCACAGTAGCCCTGCCTAGCACTTCCGGTGTAAGTGGGAACATCCAGAAGCAATCTGGTCATCCCTATCCTGAACACCAGCTCTTAGGGGAAAAGTACCTAACCAGAACTGTGTATTACCTTGTGTACTACAAGGTCAGAAGAATCTGACCTTGCTGAACTTTCCCCAGGTATATATATTTATCAACAAGAAACAAAACATAACAAAACCCCTCAGATTTGAGAATTTTAAGATAAACTGTTTTGAACTTAGATCCATTTAAAAGTTAAAGGTTCAATTGATTGAAGGTTTTTCACTTCCCTTCTAGATGCTTGGTAACAACCTTGTACCGTGCACCATATTCAGCATATTCTTTGTAAGGTGAATGATTAACGAGTGGACAGAAAAAGAGCACAAGGTCACCCTGAATGTCAGTGGACAGTGATGTGACAGAAACAGCTCCTGTCATGAGACTTTGAGTCTTAGACTTGCAATCATAGTCCTGGAACTTCTTGCAGAGTTCCACTTCGATTTTCTTGATTTGCCTCTAAAATCTTACTTGCTGTTAGAGTGTGTGTGTGTATGTGTGCATGTGTGTGTGTATGTGTACACCCATGAGATGAATGAACATCTATGTATGTGTATACATATACATATCCTCATATAAGGAAAATGAAGGTTCTACTTTCCCTATTATTGCCAAAATCAGCTCAAAGTAGGTAACAAAATTACTTTAGAGATATGCAAATTTCTACTACATCATTTTCATTTACTAGAATATAATATTTTGCAAATTTTGTAAGTATACTTCAGTGAAAATGCTGTAACTTTATACTGTAAGATATAGAATAAAAACTTAAGTCTTTTTAAGTTTAGTGTTTCTCTTCTCTCTCTATATATATATATGTACATGCATAATCAAACACATAGATACACTAATTATAACTGCCTTTATCTCTCCCTATTTGTTTATAGTTATGCATTAATTGGAGAAAAGTCATGTATATCTGTCAAAATTTTAAATTTATAATGCTTATTAAATTAATATACATTTGAATGAGATATTTGGCTTATATTGATATACATATGTATATTTCAGAACTTACATTGTATGTACATAAATTCTATGTGAAGAGAATTTCATAGATTCACACATCATTTATCGAAAAGTCTAGAGAATGTCATTCATAATATAAGTGAATTTCTCAGATCATTGAACCTCAGTTTTCCAAGCAAAAGCATTTATTGTTAAACATCTGGAAGAAAATGTCTTGTTGGTTACTCTGCTGCGTTTTTTGGAAGATAACATTCAGCACAATGTTAATGAATGTTATCATAGATTGAATATCTATGCTATTCTCAGCACCTTTGCATACTTAGGCTAGAAAATCCTTGAGACTTGGCCATCTCAGTTCTGTGGGGCTGGCTCCCTTGGATGGAGTTTGCCATGAAGTTTTCTGCTGTATATAATTCTCTGTTATATCCATGCAGCTCTTCTCTGTTATATCCATGTAGTTTTCTTGCAAAGTTCTCCGTGCTGTTTAATCATAAATGTGGATATTGTGATTTGCATACAGCTTGATGTGTGTTTCCCATGCATTCATGTGTTGGGAGCTTGGTCTGAGGGACAGGGAAAGGTGGTGTCCAGCAAAGTGGAGGAGCTGCCATTGGAAGGATTAAGGAACCTCTCATGGAAGCGTGAGCTGCCCACTCCCACCAGGTCCTCACCAGAGCAGAGCTCTCCAGACATGTGACTAAATATATCTCGTTTTTGGCAAATATAACCTGCCACAGATATTTCATGACAGTCACAAAAACCAGACTAATATGGAGGGCTTGCTAAACACTGGAAAGTAAGGCTTACTCATACTCTTTGGAGAACGTTATTTATCAGGTAAATAAATTTTTCATATCACTGAACTTTACATTTTCAAGCACTATTATAGGTAAGCACAGGTTTCTCCTCTTTATCCCTTTCTTCAAACATATTCTGTGTCAGTTTCTGTTTTCCTTGCAATAAAGCCTCTGGAAAGAATGACTAAAGCCACAAAGGTTTCTCTGTGTAGATGTATTCACTCACTAGCCACAATTTACTAAAACAAATATTTAGAATGAAATACAAATCATGAATGATGCCAAAATCTCAATAGATGGAGATGTAGAAACATTTAATGAATACTCTTGGTCAGATTGAGTTCTTCCAAAATATGTTCACTTAAGAGCTGCCATCAAACTCGTTTCAGTCTTTCAAAAAAGAGAGCATGTTCACGAAGGTACTGGGCTGTATCCTCTGACGTCCTATTTTAAGAGATTTGTGCAGACTGCTAGAGATCGCATAAAAGTTTTTTCTAAATTTGTGTAAGTGGTTTAACTTTCTCTAAATTGAGGAGAAAACCAAGTCTTTACTTACTTTGTCACATATAATTGCAACGAGAGAGTCAAAGAGATGTTGTAAGGAAGAAAAGTCATTTCTTAAAAGTTTGTGGGTTGAGTAAATTCTGAAAGAAAACTATCTCAGGTTCAAGGGTTATTAGGGAAATCTCAGAGGCCCTGCCAACGAGACTGCAGTGACCCTGTTAGCAGAAACCTCCTTGGGCAAAGTTCAGTAAGAAGTGATATTTAAGAACAGGCTATTGAAAGGAGCACAGATCACCCAACAAAACCTCACTTTAATTAAAGTTGGAGTTTCAGGGGATAGTGAAAAAGTTGAACGTAAAGAGAAAACTGCAGGATCAATGTGGAAACACCCAAGTCCCATGCTTTCCCTCTTAAAGAACTGAATTCTTTGAAAATAAACATTGTAAGTCTTAAATAACACAATAAAACATAAATATATATTTCTTCTTTTTATTAAATGTAAAACTATTTTCCATAAATATATTTCTTGGTGAAGAAATAAAATTTTACAAGTAAATGAAAAAAAGTATTTTCCCAAGTAAAGGGGAACATATTCCTACCATCTGATTATATATTTCCATATCCACCTCTGAAAGGGAGACCATCAGTATTTTCTGAATCATAATAAAGTGGAAATTACTTTTGTTTTTATTTTTTGTTTATCTCTGGTTTTGTTTTATTTTGTTTTGGATAAGAGGTAGTATTTTAGTAATTTCAGATTAAAATTGCCTCTGAGATCCCAGGCCAACTATACTGTGCCAGTCCTGGTCATTTTCTGTCAGGGAACAAATCTCTAATGTCATTATCCACATAATCTCACAGAATTGGCCTCTGGATTTATGTGGATGCCCTGACACATAGTTATCTCCCCACATCAAACAGCCAGACTGATCTCACCTCTTCTCTTAAGGTCTTGAACATTCCTGAGTCAGACACGTTTAGACTTGAGGCAGGTTTTAGTTTTCCTGACCAGGGAAAGTTGAAAAACATAATACTGGGTACAAGGATTTTCACTGACCCTTGAATTCCTGGGTGCTTTATCAGAACCAAGGTCAGGTCCTGGGAAATACACTTTTAGGTGAGACAGAGAAAAGACTTGGCAACTGTTAAATATCTTGCATAAACTTAACAGAATTATAATAGGTTAGGGTTTAAAAATCTAAAGCATGGCCTGAATATACTAAGTGATATTGTTTCCTTTCATTTTAAAGAGGGTGTAAGATTTTGAGGGCTTTGATGGACTGCCCGATATCTGCAGTGATTGAGCCAATACTTCTAGGGCAGATGACAACAAAAGGTTTACAGAAGAGTGATGTTTTAATTAAACCTTAGATAAGCCAGGATTTTGGTCAAGCTAAGACTGGCCCTGACTTATCAGCTATGCCTAGTCTGAGAAAGTCAATCCAGAGGAATCCTCAGGCAGTGGAGACAGCAGAGACTTTCCTTGATCATAAAGAGTTGTGATTCTGAATTGGAAATAACCTTTAAGTTAGAGAGAAAAGAAAATACTCTGATCACACTTAAATGGGATGCTTTTTGCTTCAAGTCCTTGTATCTCCTTGTGAATTTGTTGCCAGTACAATCTCTTTCATAAGGGTGTTTATTTCTCACAGAAGTATGTATCAACAAGATGTAGGAAAGGGGGTGCACTACTTTTACAAAAGTTTACTTCCAGAAAACTACTCTAGAGAAGTAGTATATTGTTTGATTAATTTGTTAAGTTTCCAATATTCAAGTCATTCATAGGTTCTTTGAAAATGAAAAATATGATCACCAAGTCACATAATTTGTCTAACAATTATTGAAACCGAAGGAAAGATGTAATTTATTTAGAATTAATTCAGTCCAGGGGCTGGGGATTTAGCTCAGCGGCAAAAGCGCCTGCCTGGCAAGCGCAAGGTCGTGAGTTCGGTTCCCGGTACCGGACAAAAACCAAAAAAAAAAAAAAAAAAAAAAAAAAAAAAATAGAATTAATTCAGTCCAGTCCTTGAACACGTAATAAGAAAGATTAGCTTCAGTGTCTGAGAAACTTTAGAAGCCTTCCTATAGCTCATCCTTCTTAAGAAATCTATCAAGAAAGTAGGAAAACAAAACTTAGAAATAGCTTGTCCATAAGAATTTTGAAGCCTGCATTAGAGGGAGTCACTTAGATTGACCACTTGTCCCCACTCTTAGCATCAAAAACACCCTGAGAGTTGTTGCTAATTTCTCGGCTACCTGTTGCGCAAGTCATACACACCATTCGTGGCCGACTCTACCGAGAACATGCTGTTTTCCTTGGTCTCCAAAAATCTGCCTTGAACAGGTACCTTCTCCTTATTCCTCTGTTGCCTTTTAGAGAGGGCACTAACACTGGAGTCCTCTCTCTGAGATTCTGCTGCAACACCCCTCCATTTCTCATCTCCCCAGTAGCAATCCCTGTAAATTCTCTCACTGCTCCTGATTTCCCAAAGCAAGGGAACTGCAAGAGCGACAGCAAATCATTTTCTCTACATTGGCCATGATGGTATCATAGTTGTTGAAATTTTTGAAAAGGGAACTTTCTAGGTGACCATTCTTGTGATGCCTCCAATACTATTATGAAACCATAGTAAAAGCTTTGATTTGGAGATGGGGTAAGATAGTTGGTATGAGCTTTGCTTCCTGTGTTTTAATTCCTGCTAATGATTTTTGATAAATATGAAATGAATTTTTAAAAATCGTTCATTTTCCAAAAGTTATCCTGACATCTCCCAATATTCTGATCTAAGGATGGCTATCAGTGAGTTATCCTATAAGGAGTAGAACCATGTTGATGACAGGAATCTGTCCTAGAAATGCAGAAAAAACTGTCTTTTGTAAGAGCGGTCTTTGCTTACTGATATGCAAAGCAATCAGATTTCTCCATCAAGTTTTTGTTTTTATATCAAGAAATATAAAAATGTTAGTATTTCTTTGAGTAGATTTTTTATGCCCATTTAAATAGCTAATGAATAGAGCTTTAAAAGAGCCATTTCTAAATGTATGCAGAAGATTGTCCCTGAAAATAACTTTAATATGCTTCGATAACATTTTACCATGCAATTTGATTTTATTTAATTCAGGATTTGTGTGTGTGTGTTGCGGGGGAGAGAGAGAGAGAAAGGAGGGAGAGAGTGGTTTTCTGGTTAAAAGAAGAAAGCTGTAGCTGGACATTTTAGGATGTGACATCATAACTGAGAATTTAAAATGTAACAAACAAGAAAATGTATTGACACATATATTAATACAGTTTGTTAACATATTTATGAATGTTACCATTTTCTTACTGAGATAATGGTTTATATTATTTGCTTAAATATGTTATCTATTATGCAGAGTTTTAAATCTACATGAATTGGAACGTTTATGTGCTGTTTCTATTGGATATTTTCATTGAATATGAGTAGTTCAATCCTGAATGCAGTCTGATTGCTCCCGGCAATACCCATCAGACAGAAGAATAGCAATATTCAAATGATGGACAGAGGTGGATGACTGAGAATTATAAAGAGCTTACAGGTTGAGCACCAAGAACACTTTATGATTTAAACATGTACTGGGAATAATGATTCAGCCTTATCAAAGGTGGGAAAGGCTTTGATTTTAAAACTACTACACAATTAATTCAAAATTTCAGTAAGCATCAACTCCACTTTCTTTACATGCACACGGCTGGGTGATTGCAGAGACAACTCCGATTGTGGTCGCCCGCTTTGTGCCCCAGTAATAATCGAATGTCTCCAGTGATTAAGTCTCTTGGAGGCAGATGTGCTTGCCTGAGCCGTAGCATAAAGGATATATGCTGATTCACAAAGTCTTCTTATAACCACAAGCCAGAACCAACTGTCAGCAAGACTGGAGGGAAAGTTAGACTCCAGCATTTCTCAAAACCAGATCTCTCCCTGGTGTATCTCAGAATCTTCAAGAGTCCAGGTGGGGTAAGAACTGGGGGTGGGGGTCCCTAATGAAGACTTGCTTTAGTTGTGTTTCATTGAAAAACCAAGGCATAAGCAAACTCTTGGTGATAAACTTTTCACACTTGGTACATGAGATACTTCTCTTTGTATGTGTTCACTCAAAACATATTTTTATGCATTGAAATCCATTCGGCCTGTGTCTTCTTCCACACTAATGCTCCTGATAATTTTGGCCCTTAGGAATTGTCTGTTATTAAAAGCTTAAATATATACTTTTTCCCTTTTACTGTAGGACTTTATTCTAATATTTACATATCCATAATTCTGAAATTTTATTTAGAAATTCAAATAAATTGAGTGTATTTAGTAGTCTAACCCAAAATTTTAATGAGTAGAGCAATTATAGTTCATCTCCCTCATTACTTTGCTTATTTTCATTATATGTTGCTTTTTGTAGTATGATTTTTTTCTCTGACAAAATTTTAAATTTTTCCTATAAATACAAATGTTGAAGGGTTTTTTCTAAAGAGTGTAGATTATTCTATGTACAAAAGTAGTATTAAAATATCTCATAATGATTTCATAAATGCTGACATGTAATCTTTCCACAGTTTTTCTATTTTACCCATATTATATCCGCTATTTTTTCCAAAAAGTGGTCATAAGTCATACATAACTGGTCATTGTTTTGTTAATGCACCATAAAGCATCTCTTATGTCATCTTTTTTCTGCATTATTTACTTCTGTAGCTGTGTAAAGACACTGTATTTTATGTGTTCATAATGCTGTCTTTCTTCTTGTTCTGCTGAATAATATTTGCCTAAAATTGGTATGCTATTACTCTAACAAATTACTATCTCTTTAGGATAGAAGAATTGCTTGGTTAGAAACTAACCTGCTGAATAAAGTTCCCAAACTTTTAGGCCCACTTGGAGCTCCTGAATGTGGAAATCGATCTTGGAAGATGTAATAAAGTTAGGGACTTCAAGATGAGGTCACTGCGAAATTAAAGGATTTAAACCCAGTAATCAAAGTCTTTGTAAGAAGAGAAGACACAGTGAGACACCATGAAGAATATTAGATGAGTCAGAGACAGAAGGGAGATGGAAGTTACCACAAACCAAGGAAGCCCTAGGGCCAGCTGAAGTTGGAAGAGTCAGAAAGTGTCCTCCCTTGAAGCTTTGGAGGGGGAGGGTCCCACTGATACTTCGATGTTGGATATCTGGACTTCAGAACTGTGAAAAAGTACATTGCACTTCTTTTTATTCACCAGCCTGATAGTTAATTAATTGCAGTAGTCACAGAAAGTAGTAAGAAGTATGATATTTTCCTAGGTTTCTGAGTCACAAACCTACCACGTGTTCAAAAGGATTTTACTTCTTTATTCTTGTATCATTTTCTGTTCTGTGATATGAAACCCATTTAAGTCAGACAAGAATTTATGTTCAATAGAGAAATAAAGTTTCTACCCTTTTGTGTTTGTGTTTGGGTCTAAGTGAGGACTCATGAGATATATTCAAGTATCTGCAAATGTGGGCTTGTGCCAAGTGGGGTCTTTGCAGATGCAAGTTATAATGAGGTCATGATGGAGTAGGGTGGCCAGAGGTCCAATGGGATTGGTGTCCTTATTGGAAGAGACACAGGGAGAATCAGACTCATGTATTGTGTCCAAAGTGAAGGAAGAGTGGAAAGCTGGAGACCACCAGAAACTTGAAGAGAAGACAGGTGATCCAACTCCAGTGCCTTTGGAAGTGTCTGTCTCCGCCAACACCTTCATCTCAGATTTTCCGTCTTCAGAAGTCTGAGAGTATGTTGACATCTTACCCAATTTGCAGTGCTCAGTGATGGTAACTGTTGGAAATTAATGGAGGCCCTAGTACCATCTTGCTTTGTGCTGTAAATTTAGAGACACACTCTCCCTCTATTCCCACTCAAAGTTACTGTTCCCTACAGATCTCCCAAATAGCGGCGGTATTCTCCCTGATCATTCTTATTACTCCTGGCCCCAGATATAAAGGGTCATCTTTTGCCTTATTGCTGTTTTCTGACTGTTTTTTCTTCTTCTGCCTTGAAAATTCTCAACTCTGCAGCTCTGAATCTCATGTTATCCTCCTGCCATTTTCCTCAATGACCAAGTCATTACCCTAGATGTTAAGACAATTACATCCTAGCCTACTGTTTCCATCTTTATACTGATAATTATTCTAGACTTTAATATACTTGTAGATGATTCTTTCAACATCTTGCCTCCCAGAGTTCTAGAAGCCCTCTTTTCAAAGCAGCTTGTTCTTTGCCCTATCTTAGTCACCTGTCTCAGAGACATACACTCGACAAATGCTCATATCATTCTAGTTCTTCCTATTTGACTCCCTAACCTAAAAGTGTCCTCACCTCTATGTGACCTTCTATGTACTGATCCCAAAATCCTGCACAAGCTGCCACTTTCTTGATATCTGCACCTCCCCCTTACCCAGCCCACGTTGGATGGTCCAGCAGCATGGATCTTTGGAAATGTTCTTGATTGCCCAGACCCTCTTTCTCCTCACCATAATGGACAACAAAATTGCAATTCTGATAAAAGCCAAGGCTCTGCTGCTAAAATGACTATATTTTTGCAGCTAATGTACTTGGAGAAAATGTACTTCCCCATTGGCCTCTTCTGATTTGAGATTCATAATTATGAGCATTGGAGAGCTACAGGGCAATCACAACAGATGTCC
Organism: Chinchilla lanigera; assembly: GCF_000276665.1. Taxonomy (NCBI): domain Eukaryota; kingdom Metazoa; phylum Chordata; class Mammalia; order Rodentia; family Chinchillidae; genus Chinchilla; species Chinchilla lanigera. Next base: position 3,115,952 of record NW_004955487.1, read on the forward strand.
ACTGTGCACAACCTTCTTGATTTTGCTTCTCAATGAGAACAGAGTGCAAGAAAGGCGAGGTTAAATAAGTCCACTGTCCAATGTCCCAGGCTCAGTGCTCACTTTCTCCTCTACTCCTCTCCTCATCTTCTCAGGTTCAACCCATGGTCTGGCTCATTGAACTGAGCCAGTCAGAATCTGGCACACATCATGGGACCAATCAAAAAAACACTACTGCTAATCTTTCATTTGAATCAGTGCTATTCACACCACCAATCAGAAGATCCTACTCTCAAAACCCTCATTTACATATGGGCACAACCAATCAAAAGACACTATTTTTGATCCTTCATTTACATCTGGCAAGGAGCCAAGAGAGTTTTTCCATAAGACAATGTACATCTACTGTGAAGCCAAATGAGTTTTCCGTAGGACAATTATCCCAATGCCATACTTAGATGAGGTGGGATTCCATTCAGGTATTTTGGCCCCTACAGGCCCCTTTCTCTTTATCCTCAGAGACACTGTGAACCTGTTCTCCACCAGCCCTATCTCATACTAAAAAGTATAGTTTCTTTATTTCTTGCTCTATCTTCAATAAATCTATACCTTCACTCCCTTTTCTTTGGTCAGGACACCAAAGATCTAGAAAGAAGCCCCCTGGGATCTGCATCTGGAATCAAATGCCACTCAACCCCTAGATGCCAGGAAGAGTGCAGCCCCAAGTAGCTGTTTTAATATTCCAGGCTGGAGGAGGGCTATTGGCAGACACTTCCTGCTGACGTATCTTTGTTCCTGCGTGTTAGCAAGAGAATGCTCCTGGCCCTTGGAACCCATATGGCTAGGCCCCCAGTGTGAAAGTATTTGGGCTTGGAGTTTTGGAGAAATGATAGGTGTAGATGAGGTCCAGCTAGGGGAGCTGCCATAGTGGAGGCCACCGTTCTGTCCTGGTAAAAAGCAGTGCTCAAGTCCCCCAAGCCCCAGTCTGTTTCAATGCCTTGTGAATACACAGCAGAAAGTGGGCACTTGATGAGGAGGAACAAGCCCTGGCCAGCAATGAAATCTGCCAGCACCCTAGCCTCCATACCCACGAGGAATAAGCATCAGTTCTTGCTTCTCCAGCCTGCAAAATTTTGTTTCCACAGCCCAAACAAACTAACACACTTCATCCTGTCATGGAGAGGTAGGTTTAGATTTCCTGTGCCTCCCTGGCTACAGCAGCCAGGGCTGTGACCTGCCATAACCTAGGTCACCTCAAAGCCCTTTCTTGAGTTTGCAAAAATGGAAAGTTGATCTAAACCTGTCACTAGATGGATGTCTTTTCTCTGGGACTTATTCTCAATCATCTCAGTTTATTGGAGCTGTGCAGCTCTCCAGTGGGTACTGTGGCAGCTGAGTTTGCTCCTGCAATGGAAGAAATAGGATCCAAGATTGTCCCTTGTGACTTGGATGTCTGCTGACCCTTCCTTGAACTTCCTTTGAGAGGAAGGAGGAAGAGTTTGGAGTAAGAGGTGCTGTGTGGCTTCTCTACCCTTCCCTTTCCTTCTAATTATTCTTTCATGCCTTAGAATAATTGTTTCTTAAAGTGACAGGGGGAATAAAATTTTATACCTCAAAATTTCTCCGAAAGAATTTGTTACCCTTTATCAAGAGAGGGGGAGATTTTGTTTCTGGAAAAGAGAAGCTGTAAATAGGCTTGCCTTTCTCTGGGGCTGTGTGGGAAAGTAATCCATTTTGAATCAATGGCTACTGGCTCATGATTATCCATTGGCACCCTCCATTAAAAGAAAATTAGACTGTCACCCAGAAAATAATCTTGGAGCCACGTTTCAATTTCTGAGAAATCTACAAAGGCAGAATATTAATCAGCATATGCTTTGGGGAGCTGAAGCTAAAGTTATAAATATTTCCTCAGGATATATTATATAAGACAATTCAGTTACTGATGAGGCATGAATGCTTCTAATGGCATATTCTGTAGGGTGATTTATTTTAATTGTCACTCTGGGACCTGTTATTACACAGTGCTGGGATGGGTCACTGCATTAGAAAATTAAAACTGATGAAAGACGTGCATTTTTCGCCTGTTTGTAAATTCTGGCTTTGTGGATAAGGAGATGCTGACTCTATATAAATCGTGCCTGACCATTAATTCACCATTCTTACGTAGTCTAGTGTTAAAGTCTCTGAAGGGTACATAGCACAGAGCGCTTGTGAACAGGTGAGGCATACTGGGCCAGCCACATGCTACCTGTGGTCAAGGTGCAGGGGTTGGGGCAGGACAACCTGTCTCTCAGCTGGAAGTCACCAGCTCTCTGCCTACTGCCAGGCAGGGTGAAAACTGAGAGGACAGAGAAAAAAACAAAAGAATCAGAAATGGAAAAGAAAGACAGTCAGGCTACACCAAATCAGCAGACACATTATCAGTCATCTCCCCATTGCCATCGTATTTCCTCTCCAGTATCTTCTCAGTGTGCTGGTGTTATCTCTAGTTTCCATAAAGGGTCAGAGAAATATGTTAACCTGAAAAAGTTGGTAGTTCATGAAACACAAGGAATGACTTAATAATTTAGTTCACAGGGAATTGTCAGAAAATACACTTCAGTAATATTTACTTTTTGTGTTTTGAGCTTTCTTAAGTGATAGATGTTGCATTTTTAGTTGTACAATTACAAAAATAAAATAGCATTATTAGAAGATATGCATGTAAAAACCATCATGCATAGCTCACAAGATGTGCACAGTTTCTCTTCACTTGGTCTTGCTCTGAAGTACATTTGCAATGGGCCTCAAAGAGTGCCAGAGAAAGTCTCAAAGGTGACTTCATAGAATTGGGAAGGTGGAGAAGACGTAGAAAGAGCAAGGAGCCAGGACTCAGGCGGAGTTTAAATGGGTCCCTCCAGCTCAATAAATCTTTGGTACTTACACAATAGAACAAAAGTACCCAGACACATTTTAGAAAAGAGAGATGCAGCTATTCACTGTATTTTTTGCTTAAATGAATCCATCTTTTGTGTGTGTTAAAATAGCAAACTGCCTGCGATGTAATGTCTAGTCAGTTTGCAGGGCAGGCTAAGAAAGTGAGATGTCAAAAATCTGCCTTGCTATTTACATAATTACCAGATTACAAAGGAATTGTGTGAATGCAAATGAGGGTACAGGTGCTTGTCACATGCAGATTACCCAAATTATACCAGGTTTGTCTAGGAAAATTGTTCCTTTAGTGTTATCTTAAGGTATAAAGCTTCAAGGCTGGAGAGAGTAGCTTTTCATGGGTAAAACTTGAATTGCTTGATCATCTGATTTCTATTAATAAATCTAAATGAAGCTGTTTCTTTGCCATTGAAACTCACTGTGGGACCAGCAAATTTACAGTTCTGGCACTTCATGATCATGGATAGAAAGTTGAAAAGTGACATGCTACCACCTTACTGCTTATCTCCAAAGACATGGAAAACATTCAAAAGGCTCCTCCTCTGCCCAAATGTGGCTTTCTTTTCCTACTTCATTGATTACTTTAGTGGCTGGGAATATAGCTCAGAGGCATAAGTGCCTGCCTGGCAAGCACAAGGTTGTGAGTTCAATCCCTGGTACTGCAAAAAAAAAAAAAAAATTGATTACTTTAGAGGCAGCATCATGTATGGTCTCATTCAGTTATTACAGGACATTTTAGCTGGACAATAGCTGCTGCAGGTGGCAGCTTGGAATTTCCACCAACACCCCTGGGGGAGGTGCCATGTTGACTTTCAAACTAGTGGTGCATGGAATATCCAACCAAGACCATCCACCATATGTATTCTAAGGCTTTTATTTCTTTCTCTTCCCTTTCGTTTTCTTCTCTTTTCTCCTTTCTTTTCCTTTTCTTCCTTCCTTTTCATTACAGTACTAGATATCGAACTTAGGGGCTTCACATTGAGCTATATGCCCAGCACCTTTTAAAAATTTTGTTTTATTTTGAGACAGAGTCTTTCTCTAAATCATTACGTTGCCCAGATTGAATTCAAACTCACAAATCATCCTGCCTCAGCTCTCCAGAATGCTGAGTTTACAGGTGTGGGACACAAGATCAACTGTTTTATAAAGATTCCTTAAGTGAAAACCTTTTTCAGAAATGAGAGACAGTCTCCCACTTAAATAAAGAATGGAAGTTGTGGAAAATGATTATCAGCATTCTTGAGTTATGTCCATCTTAGTCACCTTTCTTTCTCAGTGATAATCAAGAGTTATCTTCTCCAACTCTTTTCCTTCCTAACTTTTCTATCTCTGACAAATCTATTGTTCTGATATTCATGGTCTAAATTTCTTGTGGCATTCCTTTTTATTTTATCTCTGTGTTACATATATATCTCCCAGGTAGGTAGCCTAAGGATTTTCTCTTTCTAAGATTTCTTGGAATCATAATATGACATTGCTTTGGTCCTAGATTTGGATCATCTTATAATAAAAATACAAGTCACTAGTGCCCTCTTTGAAGGTGCTATCCACCTTCCTGTGCTCTGGAGACCCACTCTTTAATTTCCTCCAGAGTATCTAAGATCTACTGGTAGACACCTTCAGCCTCCAGTCTGACTCTTCACAGCTATTTCCTGGATTCCCAGCAGCCATCCCTCCGCCTTGTCAGAGCCCTGTCAGCAGAAGTGGGGACTACCTTTATGTCCTGCAAAGGATGTTCAGAAAGTGGACCTGTATGAACCCCCTCTTTTATTTTGATTGATAAAATCTGGTGTCCCTCAATAGCTGTTAAATGTCAAGATAAGAAAGATAGTTAATCTTATCCAAAGAAATTTTAGGCACTCTGATTAAGTTTCTAACTGGAGAGTTTATATCTCAGACAAATACCAACAAATATTGTCAATATTGTAAATGACTGTTTAGAAACAAAATATACCATGCATGGTTAAAAAACACAGTGAATGTTTAAATTTTAAATTTTACTATCATGAAAGACACATGGCCATGAATTTCCCTCAAAATCCTGGCCCTCACTTCCAACACACTCATTCCATCATCCTTGCCACTTTCTGCAGCAGCTCTGGTGTCCTCTTTTGTGAGGGTCTTTAGTTGCACTGTCCTGGCTGCCTTGATGTCCTGAATCAAATAAAAATATTTTCCTTTCATGGTCGTTTTGACTTTCAGGAAGAGCCAGAAATTGTGCAGTGCCAGATCCAGTGACTGAGGTGGATGAGGACACAGCATCATATTTCTATTTGACAGAAATTGTCATTAACTATTGAACAGTGAAGTGTGATAAAAAATACAGTGAATATTTAAATCAAAACAATTTATTTCAATAAAAGATACATTGTCATTAATCCACCTCAAAACATTCAAAATCCTCCCCCCTAGTATTGGATATACATCCCATCATTCTTGGTAATGTGTAATTTACTGTAATAAGATTTTTTTAATTTAAATATTCGCTGTAGTTTTAGATCACCCTTGTAAATCAGACAGTATAATTTTACTGTGTCTGAAACAAAAGAGAGTCTGGATTCATAATTTGGGAGCTGTAATAACACAGGGTAATCTGGAGTGTTAGGAGGAGGAAAACTAATTCTCCTCAGGTTTTAAAGAGTAAGAGATGAACATAGAAGAGACACGAAAAATTAAGCTATGCCAGAAGCATGGGTTATTTTGTACAATTTTAAATAGCAGACCACAGAGCTGAAGATAATCCTGTAGTTACTGAGGAAAGCACAATGATCTCATCCTCCCTGCATTTAAGAAATTGGTATGATGGACAGCTATTATGAAACTAAAACTATGGCAGCAATAGTCTAATTGTTCACTATTGGAAGTGTGGTCAGGAGATCACAGCAAACATATGCAGAATGAACAAGGACCTGAGCATATGTGTTGGCACATGCTCCAGACCACAGGTGAAGGAGGATGTGAATTTGCAATAATCTGTTACATCATAAAAACATATCATTTTTTTAGACTCTTGTTTTGCACAACAGCAAGCAAAATTATTTAAATCACAGTGAGAGTTAAGTGAGCAGTTTCTCTCTGCATTCCAGATTCTATGGTTGGGATTGTCATCAATAAATTAAAAATTTCAGTGAACTATACAATAATCTGTTTTTTCGCAAAACATCTAAGAATTCCCAGGGGATCTCAGATTTCAAGATGTAACAGCATACATCAAAAAATGGAACAGAATTATTCTGTGGTCCCACACAGAACCCTCTGGTCCAAATCAGAGTTCATTGTCCCCTTCCTATGACAAAGATTCCTTTGTGATCCAGGAGTGTTTCTAAAGGAAAACCTACACTGATGAGTTCTGTTTGCTTTGTAGGTTGGATATTTATTAAGAACCTTTATTTCCTAAACTAGTTATTGACATTGGTAAGATGCATATTAGAATCACTTAGACGATTTCCAGCATATGTTAGATGATTTTTCTTTGGCCAGAGTCAAATATTCTTTGTTTTGATATAGTTATTTATTTTTTATGAATGAATACCTCTTTGTAGCACAGACCTCAGACTTCTGGTTGGAAGGCACAGTCATATCAATTTCTGGCTTAGGTTGCAGGATTCCCTGGGGCAATGAGTCAACTCCTGGGACCTTCTGGGTCTTAATGGGAAATTGTACAAAACAGGAGCCATTTTCTGCGGTGGGTGGGGGTTCTCTGTATTCTCTTAACGTTTCTCTTACCTCAGTCTTCATTTCTCATAGGAAGTCTAACCAACCGTGAAATCACGCATCCTTGATTTGGGAATGTCTTTAACTCAAAAATTGCCTCCAAACTTTGACAGACTTTGATGATCACCTAATATAGACACTCTCTAACTACAAGCCCAAAGGAAACACCTTCATATGGATGTAGGCATTGCACATATATTAATTAAATTCTGGTTAGGGTGATTGTTATCCATATAAAACTTCCATGACAGTAGTTTTATTTCTTCAAAACAAAGCTGATCATTGCTACAAGCTTGAATATTTTAGTACTCTATGTGCTAAGCTTGAGACATCTAACAGCTCTCCCTTCCTGCACAACCCTGCCTGTCTCATGTACCCCATTGTTCTCTGCTAGTATGAAATGAGTCCTTGTGCAGAATATTAGGTGTAGATAACCCAGTGCTAGCAATGAGTTTTAACTTGTTGTGATTTTACATGTGTTCTGAAGTGAAAAGTATCCCTTTCCACAAGGGTTTGATGATCTCCCTGCCATCCCCCAGGGCATGGCTAGCAATTGATTGTGGGGAGGAGAAATTGTGTCTGAACCAAATGCTGCTGTGGGGCCCTGCAGCCTTCACAAGATCATTTAAGGCTGCAGGTGTGTAATCAGGGGAAGCAAGGTGTGTTTATCTGGACAAGTTTCATCATCACTGTGCACTCTCGATTACCATCATCCCTGGGAGAGCAGGGATGGAAATTTCCACCTGTTGAGGTAGGAATAAGAAGTGATCAACAAATACGGTGAGATTTTAAATTTTAAGAATATATTACAGTAAGAAACACATTGCCATTCATCATCCTCAAATTCCTCCCGCCACTCTGGCACACTCATCCCCTCATCCTTGCCCTTTTCTTCAGCAGCTCCGGAGTCCTCCTTCCTGAAGGTCTTTAGCTGTACTGTTCCGACTGCCTCCATGTCCTGAATGGATTAAATATGTTTCCCATTCACAGACATTTTGATTTGAGGGAAGAGTTAGGAGTTGCATGAGGCCAGACCTGGTGAATGAGGTGGAGAAGGACACAGCCTCAAGGTTTTACTGGCAACACTCACCATATTTTGATCACACCCCATAATGATACTTGGGAAAGAGGTCTCCAGAACTGCTGCAGAAAGTGGCAGGAGCAACGGGATGAGTGTGTTCAAAGTGAAGGGAGGATTTTGAGGGGGATTCAGGGCAATATGCCTTTTACTGTTGTCACTTTTTAAAATACAATCATCCACCCTATATCTTGTACTTGCTTCATCTTCATGAGGCTTATGCTAATTCCCAAGGACTCTTTCCTAGAAGGCACAGAAAAGAAAAAAGCCAGGAGTAGTGGTGCTCTTTATCAAGCTGTTCTGCTGTTGAGGTGGCCGACTTAAAGAGGGAATCCAGAGACAGTGTGCACAGGTATCCCATACCACAGTGGCTGTCCTTTTTGGAAGACAGGCTTCTGCCTTCAAGTCTGGGAACTCATATGGCAGCAGATCGATAGAAGTTTATGCATGAGCTTGCATGGGGAGAGACTCCTGGTGACATCTAATGCAATATACATGTGAAATTCCCACAAAAGGAAATTAAAATCTAATTTCAGAATTTGATATCCAATGTCTGTCTAAAAAAGCAAAAGCCACAACAAATTAAGCTGAAATAATCAACTGCTGCCTGAAATCGTTGATTTGAATCACACAGAACACATAATTGTCTCAACTGAATAAAGTCGCAATCCAAAACAATCCAGTTTTAATAACGAGGCATTTTAAATGAGTCACAATTATAAAGGCCCAGCTGTGACTGTATTCACCCTTAGATGAGAATATAATCTTCAGTCTCTTGAAAAAAGCAATTCTGTTTATCCTTTCCTGGTGCAACAGAAATAAATAGGGATTTTAACTGGATCAATCTCTAGAAACTTTTATAGATGGTACAGCATTTTCATAATCGTCGTGACTTAATAGCTGTAGCTATTAGTTCTTTCACTAACCTGAGAAGCATAATGCTGATGCTAGATAAAATAGGAAATTTTATACCAGACATTCCACTTTGCTAGCATCAGAAGACACAGACAAAATGTTACTTAAACCCTAGATTTTCATTTGCACCCCAGCAGAAATGTCATTTGACAGCCTGGCATAGTATACATGGAAAATTTTTTGGGTTCCAACAAACATAGGTATAAATTCAGGTTTTTGCACTTAAATATTAACTACCATAGGGACCTTAGATAAGTTACCCATCTCTAGACATTGTTTTGCAATGCAAAAGGTAAAAAGAGAAAAGAAGTGCAAATTAACACCCTGCTCAATACTAAGTACATGCAAGTTGCCGCACACCTGCTTATTTCCTTTTCAGAATTAATCTATGAACTCTTTTTCTCTGTATCATTAGCAGCACAAGCTTGGCGGAGAATATATTCATTCTTTATTTATTAAAACAAATTGCACAAGTGGGAAAACATGGGTAATGAATGTCAAACCTCAGTCCCTAATCTCAGGAGACTGGAACGTAGTGTCCTCATTCTGGGTTTGCATCACTGTCTCAGTGACAAACCTTGTATTTCATCAAACCAGGGGCTCCAGGATATATTTGTCCAATACTATTTAATTTGGAAATCAGCAGGGTGGAAGGCAGATATCCCTCATTTCAGATGTGGACAGTGAGCACAAGCTTACCAGAATTCTGGGCTCTGGTTCCCAAGATCATTGTCTTGAGCAGGGACTGACTGCCTTAGACTTGTTTTCTATGACCACTTCAGGGTGATAGAGACACAAAGGCTTCTCTCAGTGAGGCAGAGCCACTGGGATCTGGGTCTGCACTGCACATGGCTCCAACTGACCAAGTTCCAGGGCTGTGGCAAAGTTTATTCATGCAGGGCAGAAGCCACCCTGGGCAGCTAGAAATCCTTCACCCAGATAAAGGCAGTGCATGCACAAGAACAACTGCAAACTTTCTCTCTTCCTCTGTTGTCTTATGTTTTAATTCACCAACTGCACAAGCCTTAGTGCCATCCATATTTGAATTTTTAAAAATGGAGAAGGGAGTGGCAGGCAATGATAAGAGACATCTTAGGATGAGAAAGACCTTTCAACCTGGGGTGTTTCGAAGGGGAGCTATGTGTGGCAACTTGATTGCTCAATAAATAAAATGTCAAGGAACCAGATCCTTTGGGAAGATATCCTTTTTCTGCCTTTATCTTGTACTTCCAAGCTTACTTGGAACATAAAGGGACTATTCTGAGTCTCAGAAGAAGCACTGAGGCCTTAAACTCTTACTAGAATTTTCCTGCATTTTAATAGAATCTTTTGCTCTATTTATTTAATTACCTCTGCATTTAGGAAAAGTGTGAAGGAAAACTAAAGAGAAGACTATATAATCTCAGGTCGGGTACATAGCTCAGTGGCACAAGGACCTGTCTAGCAAGTGCAAGGTCCTGAGTTCAATTCCTGATTTAAGAGAGAGAGAGAGAGAGAGAGAGAAGACTATATAATCTCTCAACCCACTGTGAAAGTCAGTGGAATTGTATTGAATTCTTGAGGTAATGGCCTCCAAGCCACCCCATTTCCTCTACCAAGAACTGCCTCTCTGTGGGGACATGAGATGGCAATAAAATGCTCAGTCCGTGACCTTGCTTCTCCAGGAAACTGTGGCAAAGTTATACTGGGGTTTGTACTTTCAGTATTCTGAATTTGTCCTTGTGCCCTAAGTGGTACTGTCCATAGGACTCATTTGGCAAAAAAGACAACCATGGGGCCACTAGTGACACAGACTGAATGGGTCACTGAAAACATGATACCCAACATGGCATCAGAAGGTGGAGTCTTTGGTATTAAGCTGTGATGGCTCATACTTGCAATCCCAGCATTCTAGGAATCAGGGTAATGATGATCAAAAGTTTGAACCCAGCCTGAACAATTTAGTGACTTAGTGAGAGCCTGTCTTAAAATTTATAAGCATTGAAAAGGCTGGGGATGTAGCTCAGTCCAAATGTCCTGGGTTCCATCCTAAGTCTTGCAAAGAAGAAGGTAGAGAAAGGTAAAGGAGGAGGAGGAGGAAGAAAAGGAGGAAGAGGAGGAAGGACAGAAGGAAAGAGGAGGGGGAAGAAGAAGAAAGAGGAAAGGAGGAGAAGAAAGAGGAGAAGAGAAGGACAGTGAGAGGTAGAGGGAGAAGAAAGAGGAGAGGAGGACAGGAAGAGGGAGAAGGAGGAGGAGAAAAAGAAGAAAGGGCAGGAGGAGGCAGAGGAAGAAGAGTCATCTTTGGAAGGTCCAGTAGAAGAGGCCTCATGAGCGGGATTAGTGCCCTTCTAGGAAGAGACACAGCATATACCAAGAATCCGACTCTACTCTCACTGTTCTCCATCCTGTGAGGGCACATAGAGAAGAAGCCATCTGTATATCAAGAAAGAGCCCCACCACGCACCGTGTCTCCCAGTGCCTTGACCCCAGCCTTCCATCCCAGAGCAGGAGCACTTTCCAAGTCAGTGTACCTGTGCCCATTTGTTCTTAATTGCACAGTAAAATAAACCAATGAATTGAATGAATCCACAGATCAAACTGCTAAGTAAATTTAAACATAAAAAGAAAATAAGAGAAAAGGGAGAGGCACTTTTAGACATCATCAAATAGGGAGCTACAACATGGAGGTGTGTTTGGTTATACACCCTTTGAACCTTAGGTTGTCCACAAGAGTCTATGTCCAGGGTCTGATCTTCCCAACTGCTTGAGATGACCTTTGCACTTTTTCTTACTCCTCTAGAACATTCATCTCGAAAGACTAGTAACTGTAAAAGAGGTTGTCAGCAGGGAATTTTCTCTTGTGTTTCCAGAGTTTGGTCCATGATATCTTGCTCAGCTAGCAAAGCACAGGATGCACCTTTGGCCTTTGTGAGGACCAAGTGGCTGTGAAAAACCACGGTGGCTGTGTCTCCTTTTCCATGACACTTCCCCATTCCAATTCCAAGGTAATCAAAAGTCCTGGACTGGGGCCCATCATACCAGGGTTAGAGAAGTCGTTCTGTCGTAGGTTTTAGTTAGATGATTGTTAAGTTAAACATTGCTGGACAATTTTTATGTCCATCAGAATAGGATTTGAATAATAGGAATATCACATTTTGAATAAACTGAATCTCTGAGAGAGAGAAATAGAGAAGAGAAAGAGACAGAGACAGAGAGAGACAGACAGGCAGAGTCAAAGAGAATGACAAACAGAGACAGAGAGAGACATAGAGAAAGAGAGAGACAAAGAAGGAAAGAGACAGACAGGCTTTTTCTAGGGAGTGGATACACAGCTTTCAACTTTCATCACCTTATTTGGGCTTTTGAACAAAAATCTCACAAGAATAGACTGTAATGTGTACCTGGAAAAATGCAATGTCAACAACAAGTCACCTCAGTCTACGGCATTCAAAATTCTTGCTTGAGCTTTCAGATGTGGTGTTGTTTCTTTCCTTTTCCTTCTTTCCTTCCTTCCATCCTTTCTTTTTTCTTCCCTCCTTCTTCCCTTCTCCTGTGACCAGAATGCTTACCTGATGTCTTTCTCAGCACACAGGATGCTACTACCTTCTCACTGTGCTCCAGCTTCGGGGGCCTGCCCTTTTCTCTGGACTCCTTTCTCTAGGCATTAATGAGCCAAGGGCACAGCCCCACAGATCCACCTGTGAAGCAGATGCTGCTGTACCCACAGTTATCTGCCCAGTGTTCACACGTTGCTATAGCACTGCAGGTTGGTAATTCATTATGCTGCATTTTTGAAAAGTAGGATAATAATAGAAAACCTTTCCACAGCTATCAAGGTGGCAGGAAAAACACACCGCTGTTACATGGCACTGACTACAATCAACCCCAAAGTTCTGTAGCCTCACCAGTCAGCATGCAGGGAGCTGATTCTTAGTTGAGGTGCTGGGTAATGTGGCAGGGAGCTCATTCATACACACTTCAGACAAGATGCCACACATGACCTGGCCCCAGCAATCTTACCTGGAAGACCTTGGGTGCAGGGATGAAGCTTGGTGGATTGGAGACAGAAAGTACCAACCATAGAAGCACAGAACCTCTGCTCCCCAGCATTGCCTTCCCATGCAGAGAGCTGAACACAAGTCCTTCCAAGGCTGAGCTCATAAGGAGAGGCAGGTGTTAGAAGAAGCAGGTGTCCATCCGATTGCAGAGTGCACCCCCAGGACTCCTGCTTCCCCTACCCTTCTGTTCTGCATGGTGGAGAATGTTATGGCTTACAATAGATTATTTGTCTTTTTTGTTCATATTGGAAAAAAAAAACATTTGGAAAGAAATTGAGCTCTGCTAGTTGATATTGGCATTACTGACCATCTTTGCAGAGCAGGAAAGCAAAGGACTCCAAGTGACAGAAAAGACTTGCAGTGGTGGTTATAGCCATTCTGAAAATGAAATGAAAATTTGGCTTGCTGGATGACATCCAGGAAAACTGTAGTTCAACCTTCTGACAGGATTCCACATTGGTTACTTAATGAGGGACAAGTTAAATATGCTATGGTTCAGAGTCAATATAAAGTATTACAGAAATCTGTCCCAAGATTTGCCAGAGGACTGGAATTTAACAAGAAGTGAAAAACAAATTCCAATGTGAGTACTGAGGCCAGTAACATATCTAAAGGATGGCTGGACGCTCTAACATATTTGTAGCAAGTTTGTGAGTATATAGAGTAATAAAGTTCATGTTGAGCACACAAGCAAAATCTTTATAAGTGATGGGAGCAGGAAGCCCCTGTGCACAACCCACAGTAGGGTGATGATGTGTGGTGATGATTACTGTACACTTCAGAAAGGGATGAAAAAGGGTTTTGAATGTTTTTGCCATAAAAAGAAGTGCTGACGGGCTGGGGATTTAGCTCAGCGGCAAAAGCGCCTGCCTGGCAAGCGCAAGGTCGTGAGTTCGGTTCCTGGTACCGGAGAAAAACCAAAAAACCAA
>NW_004955487.1:3129637-3136511 GCF_000276665.1 Chinchilla lanigera
CGTGAGTTCGGTTCCTGGTACCGGAGAAAAACCAAAAAACCAAAAAAAAAAAAAAAAAAAAAAAGAAGTGCTGACTTTTTTGAGGATGTGGATGTGTTCAACCGTGTGTAATGTATGCAAGGCAGACTATCACTCAGACCCATCCTTATGTATCATTTTTATGATTTTTATGTATCAGTTAAAAGTAGATTTAATTTTGGAAACATGAAGGACTGAACTTGGTGAAGCCTTGGGAGCAGAGCAGTGGAAACCAATGCTTCAGGTCTGGCTGGTGGCATCGGTCACGGACAACCAATGTGGTAGCAGCTTCCTTCACCGTATTGAAAGGAAGGAGCACATCTCCTCACAGTCATGTAGCTGTCAGATTTTGCCTACTACGCTGTGCTCTTTCCCTTGTTTCCTTTCAGTCTACATTTCCCTGTCCATTGTTCACACACCAATCCCTTGGGTGGACAGTGTCCTGTCTCACTGCTTCCCTGCCAGTGGCTCTACTTGTACAACCAAACTCTACGTACATCCACCCTGGAGGAGAGGCCCTCTCTCCTGACCCATTCAATCAGTGCCAGCAGCTGCCATTCCTGCACTGAGGTAGCCTTTCTTCCTCTGTTCCACCTCCCAGGCTAGGAGAACTTACCCTGAGGAGCTAGGGCCTGGGACATGCTTCTTAAAGAAAGGGCAACATATTAGCATTGAGCATTAAATTAAAAATTATTTATGCCATTTCTGCCTTATTATATCATCAGCAACTTTTCCAATTTACTTGAGGAAATTTGAATCTAAGTCTCTGTCTTAATTTGCTCCTGTATCTCGATGGCCTGTGGTGTCCTAGGTCCTCACCCCAAGCCACATGTGCCAGAGGGGTGGCATGTGGCATTCTTCAGAGCAGGGGACCCTAAACAAAGGCAGGACTTTGGGATGTGAGCACTGCCCCCTCTTTTGGTTTTGGTCTTTCACTCTGTCAGACAGAATGTTGGTTACCAACCAGACGGGCTGTGCACTCTAAATATCAGCTGTCATTACCAAGGAGGGGCTGTGCCCAGAATCTCAAATTACTGAAATGAAACAAAAAAGGCAGATGTTCCATTGTTATCGTCCCAAGCAGCAAGCCCAGTTCCTTTTCTGCATTAGGGAAAGTAGTATTTAAGAGTACATGGGTATGGGGGTCTGCTCCACCCCCCTTTTACCCCTGGTCCTCTCACTGTGACAGGCGTGCCTGGGTCTGATCCCCTCCTGGGCAGACCTGGGGTCAGTGGCAGGGCTGGGAGGAGACGGGGTCTTCAGGTCCCACTGGCCGTGAACCGTGCTGGACAGAGCCCGGGACCCACGCTTACCCACAGCCCAGGAAGGGCTCCCCCAGCCTAACTGCACTCCACTCGGCATGTGGGTCACGCCTGCGCCTTCCCAGCACGAATCTGAAAATGATAACATTCACAGCTATTTTTATTCCTCTCCCTCTCCCGTTTCTCTCCCCTCCACACACTGGCCTCTGGTTGAACCCTAGGCGCTGAGAAAGTGCTTATCTCTGTGGATGAGCACGGCGCTGCGGCGGAGCAGACGTGCTTCCTTTTAGAAGAGCTTCGAGTCCACACAGCAGAAAAGGGGTCTTTGAGTCAAGCTGAATATTCGTGCGAATTGCTGAATTGCCAATTAGCGAAACAGTTCATCTTCCAATTACATATCTTCGAAATGCTGAAAGTGTGCAGTCAGTTGGAGTAAGGGGAAGACTTTACCTGCCTCTGGAAGGCAGGAAAACATGACTTGGGGGAGTGTTTAGGGGTGTGTCCAGCCAGCGAAGGAATCTCTCAGCAACATTCCTGATTCCATGGTGTCTGCCCATTACCTTGATTTCCAGCTGGAGAAGTTATCATTCCTTTTTCACACTTTTTCTCCAATCAGTCTTGGTTCATTTTAACAAAGAATGACATTCAGAAACCTTGGTATTAGGCAACTTGTTTAAATGCTGTACTTTGATTAGAACATATTTTTAGATTTTTATGACTATCAAAGTTAAGCATACTATGTTAGAAGTGTAGTGAAAAACTATAAAATATTACTGGTAGGACAAACAGAATATCAAGCACATGAAAATACCTGTTTCTTGGAGCAGAAAGTAAGTCTTGCAAAATTTGTAATCTCAAAAGTTATGAAATTGAGTTATAAATTAATGAAATTAACTCCTCCATTACTTGGAACATTCTACTGCATGTGTCAAAATGGCAACGTAGGATATAGTAGGTTTAAAAAATAAAGATGATGGGACTAGGAGACGTGAAGGTATTTTTTATGTCTGAAATAATTAAAGTAGTGTAGTATTTACCTACTTAAATACAAAAAATGGAAGTATTGCAAAAAAATAAAGACATCACACACTGAATTGGGCTCGCATTGAATTGTAAACCCAGGGACTTTCATAATGAGCTCCCGTCCTTACCCCTGCCCATTTTTTTAAGGTCCCATTTCATCTAGAGGCTAGTGAAATAGGAAGTCGCAGCCCTGCTAAGAAAAAAACAAATGGCCTCTTGCTTTCTGAAGAGCTACAATGGAAAATGGCCTCGGATCCTTCCCTGAGACTCTGTCATTTAAACTGGATGCTGGTGCCCAAATTTTAGAAATGGAAATATTGAGAAATAAGCACAACTACTTTGAATAAGTACACTATTTGAATGCTATTATGGCAGTAAATTATTAGAAAGCAGTGCTCCCAGGGAAATAGTTCTTATATGATACAATCAAATAACAGAAGGCTGGTGACTATTGATTCTTCTGCTTTAAAAAAAAAAAAAACACTTCAAAACACTGTGATACATTTAAAGGTTTACATTTTAAAAACATATAGTATTAGCTGAATGGGGAGGTGCACGATATCATCTCAGCACTCTGGGGGGCTGAGGCAGGAGCATTACAAGCTTGGGCTCAGCCTGAGCAATGTAGTAACTTGGAGAGATGCTATTTCAAAAAGGTGGGGCATAGGAATGTAGCTCAGTATTAAGGTCCTGGGTTCCATTCCCAGTACTGCCAAAAAGAAAAATGAAAAGAAATAAGAAGCACATAACATTAAAGTATATATAGTATGCCTGCCTGTGTTATTTACCCAGGCCATAAGTACACATGATTTAAACTGCCCATACATGTAGATGTGCGTACAGCACACATAACCCTGCAGTGGTTGTACTGTATCATCCCTATGACACCATGCATGTCACCTAGAAACAGTCAAGCGTGTGTTTGGAGACATGCCCTAACAGTTAGTTCTGGGTTTTACTGGGTAAACTAAATTGCATAATTTTAATTTATTTTTGAATTTTTACACTTTTAGAAAATACTGTATACTGCAGTTTCCTGAAAACATGACAGAAATTTAAAACGACAAATAAATTGTCTTTCAAAGTACGTGAAAGTATTTCTGCTCTAATGCTTATATAGGAAAATCCCAACATCATAAAGAAAACCAGCCTGCAACATGGCCACTTCTTTTCTCCGCCTATGGGATAAACACAGAATAAGGACTGCATGTCAGGAACCCAAAACAAAGTTTAACTTGAAATCTATTTTTTATATTTTGTGAACAGCCTCATCTCTTAATATTTCAAGCTTGGAAAATAAATACAATTAAAAACCTCTCCAAATCATTTTGCAGAGGCCGCTGTAAGCCGGCTTCTACGCTAGGCTTCAGAAGTTGGGAATTTGGGAGCCCATGGCTCACCACATCATCCTGGCCTTCATTTTCAACTTGTCATTATTCTTTGGCAAAGGCCAGGCTCAATAGCACTAGGCAGAGGCTCTCAAGAAGTCTTGTGTTTAGCTATGTGCACCCACCTCACCCAGAAAAGTGTCCCAGCAGACCGGGCACAGCTGAGGAAGCCCAGCCTGTGGGCTGCTTCCTGGTTCTCACTCAGGATCATATTTTACCAAAAATCTTCAAGACCAAGCTCTGCCTTTATTTTCAGTGGAATATTTGGATGTGAGGAAGAAGCTAGTCCAGGATGGCACAACTCTCCATAAGGTCTCCAATGGCATCGAGAACACACTTCCGCGTGCTGTGGCTGAGCCCAGACCTCACCCAGCATTCTGGCCCAGCATCACGATTCAGCATCCAGGTTCAACATCCCTGCTCAGGGTCCAGGTTCAGCATCTGGGGTCAGCATCCCAGCTCAGCTTCCAGATTCAGCATTTCAGCCCAGCCTCCTGCAACCTTCCAGCACAAACTGGTACCCATAACAGTGGTCAGCTTCCATACATGAGACTGAGTTTTTGGCTGAATATTTCTTTCCATTCAGCAGAAGAAACCCTAACAGGATGTATAGAAACCAGGCTTGTCAGCCACAGTACACACCAGTAGTGAGGCCCAGTTGCTTCTCCTGTTTGTTGTCCTTATAGTGTGGCTTGCAGGGATTACAAACAAGAGTAGAAGGGGCTTTCTGGGAGTTTTATGATGGTAATTCTGCTTTTTATTTTTCCTTTGCATTCCTGGGCCACCTACAAATCAGATTTACAGGATCCCGAGTGAGGGGGATGTATATTTTATTAGTTCGCATGCTGGCATCCCATCCAGGAGACAGAAGACTGAATCCATTAATCTAAAACACAACTTCTAGAGGGAAAAAAATAACAGCTCTAATTCTTTAGTATTGGCTTCTAAATGATGCCTTCAGGTAGTGAACAGTGCATTGGAGGATACTGATGCTTCTTCTGGTGCAGCCCCTCCCCCCATTTCCTATTACTGAAAGGACACTGCTCTTTCTGGGCAAACCCTGTCCTAATTTTTTAGCAGGCAAAGTTATTTAGCTTTTAAGTAGGCAGATTTTGCTAGGGAGTTGCCTCTTCTAAGTCAAACGGAACAAAACCAAATCAAATCTTTCTCCTTACACAATTCCCCTTGTGTTCATGTTGACTGTCAGCTTTTCCTGCCCATCGTTGTTGTATTGGGAGGAAATGAGCAGAAACTACAGGGGATGATGCCGTACAATATTTACACTAAATAAGCATATTAAAATTTTAAATCAAGCGCATATACTAATTGCCGACGTGTTCCTGTAATAACAAAACACATTTAATTTTCTAGGAAGTTGTAGTGTTGCTAACAGTGCAGTAATGAGGTTCATTTGGCTGTGTTGAGAAGCACAAAGCCAGTGAACCCTGACCTGGGTTATCCTTGGTCAGAGGCCAGGAGATCCAGCGCAGGCCCTGGTTTGAGAACATACATCGCATGCTGGCTAGAGGAAACCAAAATCTAGCCGGATGAGAACAAATCTCTTCTACTTTCTGCATACCTTGGAACGCTGGGCACTCAAAATATACAGCAACAGGAATCTAAGACCATGCTGGATTTTGTTTAGGGTTTCAGATTTCTAAGACACCACAGAGTACAATGATTGCCATAATGACTAGGAAAGCCAGCATCAAGTTAAACACTGAATAAATCACCTAATAAAATTTTCTTAAAATTTTTGTCTTTATGGGCCACGTGTTGTGGTGTGTGCTTGTCGTTCTAGCAGTGTAGAGACTGAGGCCAGAGCATCGCCACAAGTTTAAGGTCAGCTTGTGCCAAGTAGCGAGTTCGAGGGCTCACTTAAATGTTGTGAATCTATTCAGAACAGTCAACACATTCTTGAGTCCTTTTTTTGATTTAGGAGCATTTTCCTTTTAATTTTTCTGACAAATTATTATTCAACAGGTGATGTATGATGTAAAATTAAATTTTGTGACTTCCTGCAATAAATGATGAATAATCTAGAAGCACTGTGATTTACAAAAAGATGGAATCTTTGTGAATACAGTATTTCATGAAAAAATTAATTTTGAAAACCTGTGAAATGATAAATGATGTGGTGGCACACCTGTAATCCAAGTCCTCTGGGAGTCTGAGACAGGCCATACACAAGTTTTAGTCCAACATGAGTAATTTAGTGACTTAATGAGACTGCCTCAAAAGAAAAATATAAAAGAGCTGAGGATGTTGTGCAGGGTGAAAGCCTTTGTTTTAACCATCAGTACCACAAACATGAAGAAATAAGAAGTGAATTCATGGAAGAAAGTTAAGCATTTAAGATGTATTATTTACTTGCTTGATTTCTCACACTAGTGACATAATACAATGTTTACACATGTGAGTTTCATTTATTTCCCTTTTGAGTATGGCATTGAGCTGTATCTATTTACCTATAAAAGTCTCAAGTTTATTCTTCTTTATGGCTGAGTAGTACTCCATTATATAAAAAAAATCTTTTTTATCCATTCCTTGGCTGATGGTCATTTGGATTGTTTCCAAGTTTTGGCTATTACAAATTGTGCTGCTGTAAACATAGATGAACATATATCACTATGGTATGATGTTTTTTATTCTTCTGGAAAGATACCCAGAAGGGGAACACCTGGGTCAAATGGAGACTCTAAAGTACAATGATATTGTGAATTGGGAAGAAATGTTCAAAAGAAAAGACAAACTGTGATGGTGGGGAAAGGAAGGAAGGGATAAGAAAAAGTATATGAATACACAAGTTACTTAAAATAGTTATACAGCTAGTTTCTTTTAGTTCATTGAAAAGAAAGGTTTGTGCTAATATCATTTGGGCAAGATTTTATGTCTATATCTTGTACTCTGAATAACTACTATGAAGATAATACATAATGAGTTAATTATTGTTACTCTTCTACTAGCCTGTTCTGAAATAGTTTTATTATTTTTTACCAGTTAAAATTAAAAAAAAAAAAATTAAGCATTTATACCTATCATTATCACGCATCCATTGTCAAGGTCAAAAACAACTTTCCAAATTCTCTGTCCTGTCCTATGTGTTAGTGGAGAAAGAGACATAGAAAGAGAGAGAGAGAGAGAGAGAGAGAGAGAGAGAGAGAGAGAGAGAGAGAGAGATAT
>NW_004955487.1:3136611-3149408 GCF_000276665.1 Chinchilla lanigera
AAAAAAAAAAAACACTTCAAAACACTGTGATACATTTAAAGGTTTACATTTTAAAAACATATAGTATTAGCTGAATGGGGAGGTGCACGATATCATCTCAGCACTCTGGGGGGCTGAGGCAGGAGCATTACAAGCTTGGGCTCAGCCTGAGCAATGTAGTAACTTGGAGAGATGCTATTTCAAAAAGGTGGGGCATAGGAATGTAGCTCAGTATTAAGGTCCTGGGTTCCATTCCCAGTACTGCCAAAAAGAAAAATGAAAAGAAATAAGAAGCACATAACATTAAAGTATATATAGTATGCCTGCCTGTGTTATTTACCCAGGCCATAAGTACACATGATTTAAACTGCCCATACATGTAGATGTGCGTACAGCACACATAACCCTGCAGTGGTTGTACTGTATCATCCCTATGACACCATGCATGTCACCTAGAAACAGTCAAGCGTGTGTTTGGAGACATGCCCTAACAGTTAGTTCTGGGTTTTACTGGGTAAACTAAATTGCATAATTTTAATTTATTTTTGAATTTTTACACTTTTAGAAAATACTGTATACTGCAGTTTCCTGAAAACATGACAGAAATTTAAAACGACAAATAAATTGTCTTTCAAAGTACGTGAAAGTATTTCTGCTCTAATGCTTATATAGGAAAATCCCAACATCATAAAGAAAACCAGCCTGCAACATGGCCACTTCTTTTCTCCGCCTATGGGATAAACACAGAATAAGGACTGCATGTCAGGAACCCAAAACAAAGTTTAACTTGAAATCTATTTTTTATATTTTGTGAACAGCCTCATCTCTTAATATTTCAAGCTTGGAAAATAAATACAATTAAAAACCTCTCCAAATCATTTTGCAGAGGCCGCTGTAAGCCGGCTTCTACGCTAGGCTTCAGAAGTTGGGAATTTGGGAGCCCATGGCTCACCACATCATCCTGGCCTTCATTTTCAACTTGTCATTATTCTTTGGCAAAGGCCAGGCTCAATAGCACTAGGCAGAGGCTCTCAAGAAGTCTTGTGTTTAGCTATGTGCACCCACCTCACCCAGAAAAGTGTCCCAGCAGACCGGGCACAGCTGAGGAAGCCCAGCCTGTGGGCTGCTTCCTGGTTCTCACTCAGGATCATATTTTACCAAAAATCTTCAAGACCAAGCTCTGCCTTTATTTTCAGTGGAATATTTGGATGTGAGGAAGAAGCTAGTCCAGGATGGCACAACTCTCCATAAGGTCTCCAATGGCATCGAGAACACACTTCCGCGTGCTGTGGCTGAGCCCAGACCTCACCCAGCATTCTGGCCCAGCATCACGATTCAGCATCCAGGTTCAACATCCCTGCTCAGGGTCCAGGTTCAGCATCTGGGGTCAGCATCCCAGCTCAGCTTCCAGATTCAGCATTTCAGCCCAGCCTCCTGCAACCTTCCAGCACAAACTGGTACCCATAACAGTGGTCAGCTTCCATACATGAGACTGAGTTTTTGGCTGAATATTTCTTTCCATTCAGCAGAAGAAACCCTAACAGGATGTATAGAAACCAGGCTTGTCAGCCACAGTACACACCAGTAGTGAGGCCCAGTTGCTTCTCCTGTTTGTTGTCCTTATAGTGTGGCTTGCAGGGATTACAAACAAGAGTAGAAGGGGCTTTCTGGGAGTTTTATGATGGTAATTCTGCTTTTTATTTTTCCTTTGCATTCCTGGGCCACCTACAAATCAGATTTACAGGATCCCGAGTGAGGGGGATGTATATTTTATTAGTTCGCATGCTGGCATCCCATCCAGGAGACAGAAGACTGAATCCATTAATCTAAAACACAACTTCTAGAGGGAAAAAAATAACAGCTCTAATTCTTTAGTATTGGCTTCTAAATGATGCCTTCAGGTAGTGAACAGTGCATTGGAGGATACTGATGCTTCTTCTGGTGCAGCCCCTCCCCCCATTTCCTATTACTGAAAGGACACTGCTCTTTCTGGGCAAACCCTGTCCTAATTTTTTAGCAGGCAAAGTTATTTAGCTTTTAAGTAGGCAGATTTTGCTAGGGAGTTGCCTCTTCTAAGTCAAACGGAACAAAACCAAATCAAATCTTTCTCCTTACACAATTCCCCTTGTGTTCATGTTGACTGTCAGCTTTTCCTGCCCATCGTTGTTGTATTGGGAGGAAATGAGCAGAAACTACAGGGGATGATGCCGTACAATATTTACACTAAATAAGCATATTAAAATTTTAAATCAAGCGCATATACTAATTGCCGACGTGTTCCTGTAATAACAAAACACATTTAATTTTCTAGGAAGTTGTAGTGTTGCTAACAGTGCAGTAATGAGGTTCATTTGGCTGTGTTGAGAAGCACAAAGCCAGTGAACCCTGACCTGGGTTATCCTTGGTCAGAGGCCAGGAGATCCAGCGCAGGCCCTGGTTTGAGAACATACATCGCATGCTGGCTAGAGGAAACCAAAATCTAGCCGGATGAGAACAAATCTCTTCTACTTTCTGCATACCTTGGAACGCTGGGCACTCAAAATATACAGCAACAGGAATCTAAGACCATGCTGGATTTTGTTTAGGGTTTCAGATTTCTAAGACACCACAGAGTACAATGATTGCCATAATGACTAGGAAAGCCAGCATCAAGTTAAACACTGAATAAATCACCTAATAAAATTTTCTTAAAATTTTTGTCTTTATGGGCCACGTGTTGTGGTGTGTGCTTGTCGTTCTAGCAGTGTAGAGACTGAGGCCAGAGCATCGCCACAAGTTTAAGGTCAGCTTGTGCCAAGTAGCGAGTTCGAGGGCTCACTTAAATGTTGTGAATCTATTCAGAACAGTCAACACATTCTTGAGTCCTTTTTTTGATTTAGGAGCATTTTCCTTTTAATTTTTCTGACAAATTATTATTCAACAGGTGATGTATGATGTAAAATTAAATTTTGTGACTTCCTGCAATAAATGATGAATAATCTAGAAGCACTGTGATTTACAAAAAGATGGAATCTTTGTGAATACAGTATTTCATGAAAAAATTAATTTTGAAAACCTGTGAAATGATAAATGATGTGGTGGCACACCTGTAATCCAAGTCCTCTGGGAGTCTGAGACAGGCCATACACAAGTTTTAGTCCAACATGAGTAATTTAGTGACTTAATGAGACTGCCTCAAAAGAAAAATATAAAAGAGCTGAGGATGTTGTGCAGGGTGAAAGCCTTTGTTTTAACCATCAGTACCACAAACATGAAGAAATAAGAAGTGAATTCATGGAAGAAAGTTAAGCATTTAAGATGTATTATTTACTTGCTTGATTTCTCACACTAGTGACATAATACAATGTTTACACATGTGAGTTTCATTTATTTCCCTTTTGAGTATGGCATTGAGCTGTATCTATTTACCTATAAAAGTCTCAAGTTTATTCTTCTTTATGGCTGAGTAGTACTCCATTATATAAAAAAAATCTTTTTTATCCATTCCTTGGCTGATGGTCATTTGGATTGTTTCCAAGTTTTGGCTATTACAAATTGTGCTGCTGTAAACATAGATGAACATATATCACTATGGTATGATGTTTTTTATTCTTCTGGAAAGATACCCAGAAGGGGAACACCTGGGTCAAATGGAGACTCTAAAGTACAATGATATTGTGAATTGGGAAGAAATGTTCAAAAGAAAAGACAAACTGTGATGGTGGGGAAAGGAAGGAAGGGATAAGAAAAAGTATATGAATACACAAGTTACTTAAAATAGTTATACAGCTAGTTTCTTTTAGTTCATTGAAAAGAAAGGTTTGTGCTAATATCATTTGGGCAAGATTTTATGTCTATATCTTGTACTCTGAATAACTACTATGAAGATAATACATAATGAGTTAATTATTGTTACTCTTCTACTAGCCTGTTCTGAAATAGTTTTATTATTTTTTACCAGTTAAAATTAAAAAAAAAAAAATTAAGCATTTATACCTATCATTATCACGCATCCATTGTCAAGGTCAAAAACAACTTTCCAAATTCTCTGTCCTGTCCTATGTGTTAGTGGAGAAAGAGACATAGAAAGAGAGAGAGAGAGAGAGAGAGAGAGAGAGAGAGAGAGAGAGAGAGAGAGAGGTCTCTGTGTAGCAGCGTGTGTTAGTTTTTAGAAAGCAGGTTAGGGTGCTCCTTACACAAAATAATGCTGATGATAATAATGCTTGCAACAATTTCTTTTAAGTGAAAAAAGGAACAAACACTACATTCATAGAAAGGAAAAAAGCTGCAGCCTACTGATCCTGGCTGCTGAATTGAACCACTCACCCTCTACAACCTGGGCACCTGTGTGTGTGGTTCTCCATATGAACTGCAAAAGCACCCAATGTGTCAGTCTCTGGTAAAATGGTAGTGACGTCCTCAAGGCAACAGACGAGTGGTGATCTCTGGACATGGGGACCAGCAAGCCTTCCCCATGGGTGCCCAGCACAAAACTCACACAAGAAGTCTGAGCTCCTGGAGGTGCAGAGGAGGGTAGGGGAGCTGTAGGGGATTTAAGTTTCTCTGTACAGCAGGGTATGGGACTGTTTGCAGATACTATTATGAATTTTCACAATAGCCTATGAACTATGAGATGTCACTGAAAAGTGCAGTGTATGTGCATGTAAAGAAAACAGATTGTTACAGTAAAAAGCACATTGCTACAAATCCTTCTCAAAATCCTCCCCCTCACTTTGAACACACTCCTCCCTTTGTCCTTGCCACTTTCTGCAGCACCTCTGGAAGTCCTCTTTCCTGAATGTCTTTAGTTATGTTCTCCTGGCTTCCTAGATGTCTTGAATGGATTCCAAGCAGTTCCCTGCCATGATCATTTTGACCTTAAGGAAGAGCCAGAAGTTGCACAGTGCAAGATCTGTTGACTAAGGTGAATGATGACACAGCATCATGTTTTCAGAGCCTGTCTTTTGGTGGGATGACTCTCGGCAGCAGCGTTCACTGTATTTTTTACCATACTTGGCAAAGACATTGAGGAAAGAGGACTTCAGAGCTGCTGCAGAAAGCTGCAAGGATGATGGGATAAGTGTGTTTAAAGACAGAAGTCACATTCATACGGCATTCAGATGGCAGTCTGGTTTTTATTCTAATTTCTTTGTAATTTTAGCATTCACCTTATTTTTTGAACACCCCTTGTACTTATTATCACTTGATTTCCATGGGAAAAAATGGCTCATCAAAAATAGGTACATAACAACAAATCTCAGATAGGGAGGGCCTGTCTTCCTGACTTCAGGTAATGTTGAAAAAATAGGGTATCTAGTAGATTTTCTTTTGTGGAGCTTTGTGTGCTCTGTGAAATCTCAACAGGAACATTGGATCAAAAAAGAACAGTGCGTTAAAACACTCTTTCTCCCTTGTTGACCCACAGAATAATCCTGGATCCTAGAAATGACACAGGAGACTCACTAAGAGTGGTGGCTGGAGACTGGTAGGATGATTTCTGGAAAGGTAACTGTGGCCAAGTTAGCTTGTGTCAGACTCAGCACGGGAAATGGGGAGAAAAATAAAATACTCTAGCCAGGCTGATGGACAAGTTATACAGGTTATGCTATGGAAAATATTTGTAACAATCCTGGTACCTGCTTAGAAAGCTGATTTTTATATGACTTTTTATTATTTTTGACTTTATTATCATTCAGTGGATTTTGATTTGAATGTCAGACTGAAAAATTTACCTTTATCTTTTACTCTGCCAGCAGTAAGGATAGATTTGCCTTGTTTATTTTATATTAATCTTGTTTATTTTACATTAAGGCTTTGTGAGTCTTGCCTATTTTGTATGTTAGTCTTGTTTATTTTATATTAAGGCTTTCATTATTTAGTTATAAAGCCAGGGTACATTGTGACGTAGTATGCACTTCAGAATAAAGAGACAGAATGACTGATGTCATAAAAATAGAATCATCTTTAACACTTAAATTACCTCTGTTAACTCAATTTTATGTGTCATTAATTAAATATTTGGTATTTTAATAAAAATTTACACTTGTCAAATTCTCATGAATCGCCTTTGGTTTTCATGTAACTTTCTGTCATATAAATACAACAAAAGAGTTTTAAACTTTACCTCTTGGCAATTATTTAATGCTTACAGAATTTAAGAATCAAGTACAAGAAGAAACACCTTTCTCATAGTGGAAAGAGGACTCAAATCCAGATTGATTCTATTGTCCCCAGGTGGGCCCTATCTCACCCAAACTGTTTAGAAAGGAATCACATTTCCTGATACTTAGAGGTTCTTGAAGAAACATCATTTGAGTTCATGAATTTTGGCCACAAATAAACTTACACCTAAGGTCATTGTTCCTTGTCAGGTGTCATCCTCACTGAATAGGAGGGCTGCTGAGAAACATGAATAGGGTGACAAAATACATACATATATATATATATATATATATATATATATAACAGGTATTGATTGAGAACAATACTCAGTGTTGATTTGCCCTTTTGCCCTGCCCATTGCAGTATGCAA
Organism: Chinchilla lanigera; assembly: GCF_000276665.1. Classification (NCBI taxonomy): domain Eukaryota; kingdom Metazoa; phylum Chordata; class Mammalia; order Rodentia; family Chinchillidae; genus Chinchilla; species Chinchilla lanigera. The sequence goes on from NW_004955487.1 coordinate 3,143,102, forward strand.
GACCATGCATTTCTGCACAGCCAGTAGCCAGTCATATATTCACAATTGCAAAAATGTAAAAAGTAACAAGGATTTTTTTCCACAGGGTGGCTATATCTTTATATCCATTAAACTATGAGCAACTGCATAGGTCTTACAAGTTTTAAATGAGAAATAGAACTCTGTTATTGTGAGATTCTTTTTCTTTTTTCTTTTAGCTCAATGACCAACTAAATCACTCGACACTAGTGGTATACATGGTTTGATTTAAATTTTTGCACTGGATTCCTTTTCTACAGATAGTACAGTTTAGAGACCGAGGTAAGGGAGTGCAATCATTGTTTGGCTTTGTAACAGAAGGATGCTTGAAATTCCTGTCTAAGTTGGTGTGCGTGGAAACCACACGACTCCTATGGAGACGGTGCACAGTTAGCGTAGGAGCCCCATCTGCCATTAAATCATGACAATTGAATGTATTTCTTCTGCAGTTCTACCAAGGATATGCACTGCTATCTTTTGCAGGCAAAATCATGTGTGCTAATTTTTCCCACCTCTATCAAGAGCATGATTTACTTGTAAATGTGCAGTTTTGGGAAAATGGTGAAAATCAAGCCAGTTCCTGTTTGTTTCTGACAGTTCAGAAAGAATTATTTATTGCTTTTAAGGGAATGAGCCTCTGCTCTCCCTCATACTGAACCTGGGCTCTGTGCTTTCAGAATGATAATAATCTATTTCTTTCTTCCTACTGCTGAGCCCAGAGTGACCCCGTTTGACCCAATTGAAATTGATTTTGTTGTTGGACTCGAAGCTCCTGCAAATTAATCTTAGGTTCATACAAGATCAGGGAAGCAAGACAGAGAGGACAAAGACCTCAAGTACTGAGGGAAAAATTAGTTCTGCAGAAGGTATTTTAAGTTGGGGAAGATAAATGGTTACAATGACTGGCTTTGATAGAACCTCTGTAGGAAGGGGGAGGAGAGAGGCAGAGTCTCTGGAGAAAGGATGTAATTTAATAGCCTAATTTCCTGCCCGGCCCTGCAAAAGTATCTGCCAGCTCCTGACAGCTGATGGAAATCACCAAGGGCATGATCCAGTTCCCGGCGTGGGACAAGTTGGGACCCATCTTCTTTCAGACCCTTGAGGAGCAGCACTTCAGTGTACAACAAAGACTCAGCCTCCTCTTACAAAATCATCTAATCATCTGGGGACATTTATTCCAAGCTCCAAGCGGGTTTTGGTCTGGTGATCCTAAGACATCCTGTCCACCCCTTAGATAGTAAGAGAAAAGAATTTTGCACTCTCACAGCTCACAATTTCCCCTAAAAAACAGAAAGAAATTATTACAGGAAAAGACATATCTCCATAAATTCTCCTCAGCATCCACCCCCTCGCTTCGATCTTTACCCCATCACTCTTGCCACTTCCTGCAGCAGCTCTGGAGTCCTTTTTCCTGCATGTCTTTTGTTATGTTGTCCAGGCTACCTCAGTGTCCTGAATGGATTCAAATTGTTTCCTTTTCATAGTCATTTTGACTTTCAGGAAGAGCCAGAAGTTCCTCAGTGCCAGATTCAGTGGATAAGGTGGATGAGGACAGTTTTTATGAGCCTGTCTTTCCGTTGGATGGTGCTGGGCAGTGATCACACCTCATATAGACCCTCAGAAAAGAGGACTCCAGAGCTTCTTCAGAAAGTGCCAAGAATGATGGGATGAGTGTGTTGAAAGTGAGGGGGAGGCTTCTGAGGGTGATTCATAGTAATGTGTCATTTATTATAATAATTTCTTAAAATTTACATACAAAATACAATGAATGTAAGCGTTATATGTCATAAATGTGAACTAAAATAATAAAAGTAATAATTACTTATAATAATAATGAAAATGAGGAAAGAGGACCTAGAGATGGAGGTAGCAAGGTAGGTAGAGAAGGGTAAAGAAATAAAAATGAATCAAGATGTGTTAGGCATATGTACTTACTCCCTAGATAAAAATAAACTTCATGTATTGCAAACATGTACTAATAAAATAAAATTTTATTCACCTATTAATCAACTGCACCTCCTGTGTATGGGTCTTCCTGGTTTTTGTCTCACCACAGACAAATAAAAAGCAAAAATATAGTGACCTCAACTCCCTGTTAATTCATTGCAACTTTCCACCTGCATGGGCAAAGCGATGTTTCAACCTAAAATAAAGCCATTTTCATAAATCCAGAATATTTAGAGATTAGCCTCAAATGTGCAATCAGTTATTCTCTGGCTCCTAATTGGTACAAAGTGTTAGGAATCAATAACCTGTAGCATTTGCTGACTTAACCAGGCAAAACGGGTTCTGCTCACTCAGTCTGGACTAATCCTTCACAGGTAATCGATATTGTAATTACAATATATAAAGAAACAACAACCTGAAGGAAGTCATAATAATTTATTGTTCATGATATCTTTCTGGTGTCCCTGGAACATTTCCCAAAAACAATTACAGCTCATTTTTCTGCACGGTGCTTCCCTCTGCAGAGTTAGCATATAAATCAGATGATTATCTAATTAGATTTTGATTCACCCCAAAATTGCTAAATTTCCAGTTTCTCCTTCTCACAGTCCATTTGGAAATTATAATACATGAGACAAATGGTAAGAAGTATAATTAGGGTGCAAGGAGAGAGCATATGTTACATTTAACCTCGAGTAGATGGGACTTAGAGTTAGTTAAGTTCTGTTTAACCTTGATATTAAGATCCAGCAAATAAAGCATCTGCTAATATGGATAAAGAAAAAAAAAAAACAGAAGTTTCTAATTATGTACAAGATTCATTAGCATTAAATTCACATAGACTTAAAAATGTGTCTGCGTATAATTTTATAGCATTGCAAACTCAGATTGAATCTCTTAAAAATTGTGGTGGAGATGACTGGGAAGTAGAGAGTTTTGTTTCGACACTGACCAACAGTGTACTTTGTGGAAATCCATGACTCCGATTTACTTTGAAAAAAAACAAATAAAGATTAGTGTCTGTCTCCAGTGCTATAGGACATATGTGAATAGGCAAAGTGCTTAAGGAATGCTTTGAATCATGATGCTGTCCTGGGTTTGCCCTGAGCATTCTGTTTGGAACACACAGGACACACAGATTCTCATCAGGTGTAGCTTCAGCAGCACTTGGTCTGGGGATATGCCCAAGATGACCTGAAGGGATGCTTTCCATGATTTCCACGCTCTGCCTCCAGGATTTCAGGAAGACAAGTGCAAGATAAGAGAATCAAAGAATTCAATTCGGGAGGCATCATTTATGGGGACACAGAAGGATGAAGGGCTCTGGAAGATGCCACTTGGATGCTCATCTTGGCTTACCCTGTTGTCCTGTAGGATGTGCCTCTGTCCCATTCCACTTCCAACTTTCTTGTGAAAATGCAAACCTGTCTCTGCTTCCTCATCCTGAGCAGGAGGCAGTGGTAATCGCGAGGCTGTCTCCTGGGATACCTAATGTCCAATGAGATGCTTATACACATCTGCCATGACACCTGGAATACAGACAGGAGGAAGGCAGGCAGTGTGCACTGGCAGCAGTGGTGTGAACCCTCACCGCCATGCTCACTGGCCCTCACTAACAAAGCAGCAGACACAGAATTGCTCAGTTCTGTGGAGGGCACAGAATGGCACAAGTATAGAGCCTGTGTTTAAAGGCTGCACTGAGTTATAGTATGAGGACTTATGGACTGTTCAGTCCTGATTCTGTGCGACAAGTGTCACAGTCTCTTTGCACCTGCCCTAAGCGACTTTCACTTAAAGGAAAAGCAAGCAAGCCCCTCTACCAGCTTCGGAGATTCCTGCACAGGAAGCTGGCCAGACAGCCCCCATAGAAGAGGCAGCTATCAGTCAGCCGGAAGCGGAAGGAGGATGGGGAACCTGGATGGCCAGTTCAAGAACATGGCGGAGTGTATTAAATGCACACGTGCACTAATGTGGGTTTGTCCTCTGTCCTCTGTCCCCCTAAGCAGTCAAACTACTTGCCACTTTAGCTTCTCATGTTGCTAATTCATTCCTCACACAGCAAGAATTTTCTGAAAGGCTGCTGTGCACTGTGGACTGTGGTAGGTGGCAGAGAGGAAGGAGACAAGAAAGGCCCTGCTCTGAAGGGGCAGGGTGGTCTGGAGGGCTCACTGCTGCTCTGCCCCAGGGGAGTATAGGACAGAGAGAGGAAATGAGAAAGTGGTGAAAGGAAAGGGTGCACAGGAGGTGAGGAGGGAGAAGATGGAGGAAGAAGAAGAAGAAGAGGAGAAGAGGAAGAAGTGGAAGAAGAAAAAGTGCAAGAAGAAGGAGGAGGAGGAGGAGCAGCAGCAGCAGAAAGAGAGGAAAAGAGGATGAAGGAGAAGAAGGACAAGGAGAGGGAAAAGAGGAAGAAGGAGAGGAGGGGGAATAGGAAGAGAGGGAAGGAGGAGTGGAAAAGAAGAGGAGGAGGGGAAGAGGAGGAGCAAAGAGACTCCTGGGAACACTTTAAGGCTCCTTCAAAACAGGACTGCTGGCCTAGCTGAAGTTACCCCAGCACCTCTGGGTCTGTGGGTGATCTTACCCCTCTCTCTCCACTGCTCTGTCTCTGCCTGCCTGTCTCTCTCTGTCTCTGTGTCCCTCTTTCTCTGTCTGTCTGTCTCTCTGTCTCTCTCTCTGTTTCTGTATCTGTCTCCCTCTGTCTGTATCTGTCTCTCTCTGTCTGTCTCTGTCTGTCTCTCCCTGTTTCTGTCGCTGTCTCTGTCTCTCTGTCTCTCTGTTTCTCTCTCTCTCTCTGACTCTCTCTCTCTCTCTGACTCAGTGGATGTAAGAAAAGGGACAGACCTTCCTCTTCCTGAATTTCATTCCTCCTTGAGGAACAAATACATCCACACTGCATTCCCCACTCACAATCGCTGTGGGGTTGCCCCCACATTTGAATGCTGACTTCTGTTCTTTCCACAAACACAGCGTTAAAGCAACTGCAATTGCTCATCACTGTGTGGACTGCACCTTCTCTGGAACACTGAGTTTGTGGTCTGCATGCTTCTGCTTCTAGTCACAGGAAGTTTTATGCCAAAGCAAACCATATAGGCAATCACAGTCTACACTGCAGAGAGCTGTTTCTGGGGGGCTGGGACAAGCTCTTTGTGTGAACTTGTGTCAGTTTATTGATTAAAAATGTATCTACACATCCAGTTTGCCCAGGACTGGTGTGGTGTAGCTCACTGTCCTGCAGTCACTAGTAACAGCAACCTCTTTCATTTTAATGAGACCTCAAAGTTTGTGGTCCCCAAGCAAAGTAAGCCAGACTTGGCAAGATGAATATCACATGCTCTCTCTAATATGTATGATCTAAAAAAGAGGAAAAGAACACAGAAGGGAGAGTATTATTAGACAAGAGAAAGTGAGTAAGATGGAGGGGTGTAAGGTTGGGGAACTGCAGAGAGAGATAACAGCAAAGTGCACCGTATACACTGAACTCCCCAAAAGGGGAAACAGGGAAGGAGGGCTGGACAAGGATGGTAAACGGGACTGAGCATGCTCTGTGTTATGTGTGTACACAAATCTGACAAAACCATCAACCCGTATAACCAATAAAAGGAAAAATGGGAAAAATAGAATTTTTTCCAGGATGTTGGTGAAAGTCACAACCAGTTCGTTACATAGACAAGACAGGTGCCCAGACTTCTTGGGTGCCCCTCTGAGTTATATTTACTTCCTCTCCTCTAAGAATAAGGGAAGGCTAGTATCTGAACCTGAAGGGGAGTCTGATTACCCCCTGGGATCGGAGGAAAGAGCAGAGTGCTGCTTCCATGTGCACGCATACAAATACCAGATCATCTGGCTGCCCAGTAAGTGTGGGCTAGAACATAAATCCGCAGTGCTGAATGCAGGAGGGCCATCTTCAAAGCCAGTTCCTACTGCTCAATGAAATGATATCTCAAAGCAATTGAACCAGTCAAGGCACCATAGGTCTAAAACATTCCCAACCAAAAAGAATTAAGAAACTCTTTGTGTCAGTTCCAAGGTGACTCTCAGTGGTCCTCTCCTGCCTGGGAACCGGTCCAGATCAACATGACTGGGAGCATGACATTCCCAGAGAAAACTAGCATCTTCAAGTCCAAGGCAGTGTGGTAACTCTCACCACTCACACGATTCTGGGCTGGTTAATCTATTCCTTTGTCTCCTCAAGCAGGCAGCTACTCCATGCTCTCAAAGGCTGGTCAGAAGATCTTTCACCTGCCCTCAGTCACAAGGGTTTCTTAAATCTTTTTTTTTTTTTATTTTAAAGATAAAAGGAGGGAAACATTAACAGACATACAACATTTTACAACATATCACAAGC
>NW_004955487.1:3155457-3222750 GCF_000276665.1 Chinchilla lanigera
GGGTCTTTGTTCTCGCGTCCTGGCCTCCTGGATTGGGTGGGGCCTACCTGGCTCTGTGCGTGGTTTTCAGCTGGGTATGAGTCCAGCCCACACTCGGACGCAGGGGCCTGCCGCTCCCAGAGAACTCGCTGCCTGGGCGCAAGGTGCGGGGGCTGGGGGAGCCTGCTCGGCCGGCTCCGAGGGCCTGCTCGCCCCGCCTGTCCCCTGGGCCTCCCTGCCCCTAGCAGCTCAGTCTGCAATGTCCGTGGGGTCTTTGTTCTCGTGTCCTGGCCTCCGGGATTGGGTGGGGCTTACCTGGCTCTGTGCGCGCTTTTGGCTGGGAATCGTGGTGGTATGAGTCCGGCCCACACTCGGACCCAGGGGCCCTGCCGCTCCCGGAGAAGGAGAACTCGCTGCCTGGGTGCAAGGCGCTGGGGGCTGGGGGAGCCTGCTCGGCCGGCTCCCGGGCTTCTTAAATCTTAAAGTGAGGATTGAAGCTAATGCTAACGACATCTCCTGCATATACAGTGACCCAGTCCAGTTGAATGGAGCTCTTGGTGATTACTGACATTTTATGTTTAACATTCATGTCTGCATTATCTTCACTTTGGGGGACACGGACAAAGGAACTGTCTGGGGAACACAGTCACAGAGCGTTAAATGGGAACTCATTTCTAACATGTGCAGAACATGTCCTGAGCCGTCTTTCTCCTCATGCCCTGAAATCCTGCACCTCAACAGGAAAACTGTCATGGTGAAACCATCCCATATGAGGGCTTCCTCATTTGGAGGCCTGGCCCCTTTGCCCACAGGCCAACCTGTCTTCTTTGATGGTAAAAATAATGTTTGACTTGGACTAACATCCTATCATGATCAGTGCATCTCCATTTATTCACCAGAGACCCTCTGGTGCTTCAGAACAATCAGACAGAGAGCTACCCACGACTATCCCAGAAGCTACAACTCTAACATTTCTCAATCAGCAGCTTCACTCATTTCTATGTCCATGTCATAGAACTTATAAATTACATGTAATTTTAAAATCACAGTGCATCTTTTTTGCATAAAGCCCTATAGATTTATCCTTCCTTTAATTGCATCTTCTTTGTTTAATTGACCTTCTCTGTGACCCCCAAGACAAACACATTCTTTTTGGTTTTATTATTGCACAATGCCTGTAGGATTTTCCTAGGATTATAGGAACATGCTGAAGAATTTAAGTAGCATCTAGCATGCAGGAGAGCTGCATAGCCAATCCATGACTACGTTATGACTATTTCTCATTTTAATGAGGTCTCCTGGGATGAAGGAAGTTAAAAATAAAAACTAAATATACAAATACAACCTCTCCTGGCCATACAGGAGGCAAAACTTGAGACCTATCCTCCATATAAATTGGGTCCATTAAATCTGTGTCTAAACAAATATAGGGCAAATCACCAAAAGACCCTATTTTTCAAGGGAGTCTAAGAAAAGCATGTTTAGTGCATCCCTGAGCAAAACTGGAAAGACACTAAGTTCTCTAATTATGCCCAAAAGAAAGGCTTGTGCTTGCACCCCTGCCTGCTTCTATGATAAAACAGAAAGGCAGTTCTTATATAGATCCCTGTCTGCAGTCCCTCTATGCCCTGGACAAGTGGTAATGCCCCAGTGAGCACCTGGCCATTTGACAATGTGTGTGTTCTTATTTATTTCTGTCATCCACTGCTTGTAGTTAAAGCTGTGGATGTCTGAGGAGGGATGACTTCCTGTGAGAGGAAAACTCTCAATCAAAGTACTTAGGTGCATCACAGCTTTCAACTCTACAGCACTTAGCAGCTAACTAAGAATGCACAAGACTCCCACCCACAGGTCTTGTTTTTGTAGCTTAATGCATTTAGGCTCAAGGACACTGTGTGCCTGGCCTAGAAGAAATCAGTAAGCCTTGTTTTTAAAAACAAGCTTATGTTTTAAAAACCAAGAGGTAGAAATTTCAATGCATGAGGGTGAAGTCATTTTACTCTTTCTTTTATATTACATGCAATGCCAAGTCATTCAAATATGTCACTTGCATAGCTTTTGAGTTTGCCCTGAGGATGAGATTCACAAACTTTCAAAAAGTCCCAGGTCTGTCTGTCACAGGATCCTTCTATAGCAAGGTACTTGCCAGGCACCACAGATGGAGAGCTCTACCAGAGACCTGGCTGCATAGGCCGGGAAAGAATAATCCTTAGCTTGTATTATTTCCCCAGTGACACTCTTCGGAATGTTCTTAGCCTCACTTTGCACACTACTGTACAAACTTCTTGCTGATATTTATGGACTCAGAGTCTCCACAAACATGAATTTTATGCAAAAGAGCTATGAATTGGAGATTTTTATCATTGTTTTGTTGTTATTGCTGTTGTCGTTGTTGTGCTCTTGTACCTGTCTCTGGGGAAATATTGTTAAATTTCTGCCCTAATGTTATGCCTCAAAGCAATAGAATATGGTCTTGACATTAATAGTGTTTGTTCCTAGTAAAAGGAAAATAGTTTAAACTTCTCCAACAACTGGGATTGGTTTGGAGGTCATAGGAACATTTGTGTGGCTAAATTGTGTGGCTAAATCCTGGCAGCTCAATTGGAATTAGAACCCAAATAGACTTCTACATTTCTCTTAGTATACTGGGAGAAAAGGCAAACTATGTTCTGTAAATAGAGCTGATTGGCTCTTTCCTATACCTTCAGCAGGGAAACTGAATTTTCCCTTGCTCCCTTGATTTGCTTCATATTTTTCACAGGGATCTCTGTCAGAAATAAAACAATTCTCTTGCAAAAGAGACATTTTTGTCTTAATCATATGGAAATTAGGGATCAATTTGTTGATGAGTAGCATAAGAAAAAATTCAGAGCTTCATGGTCCACTGATCATTGAAAATGTGTTTGGAGCCAGCACGTGGGTCCAGAGCAATTAAAACAGCGGCAACATAGCACCGAGGATGGCGTCAGGGACATGATTGCAGTTCAGCACCACAGCCCTAAGATCCTCAAGCTGTTCATTACCATGCTGCCCTGGCACCCTCAGGAGATGTCTCCACACACCAGCTCACTACTGAACACAGATGGTGCCCATGGTCCTACAGATGACATTAGTGTCTGTGCATTTCACCATTTACCAGTGAAAGTAACATCTTAAGTGCCACATGGTATAAGTCTTCTTTCTCCAAAGTAACCATAGCTAATAGTACAGTATCACCACTCTAAAGAGTAAGAAGTGACAATTTCTGCACACAGCATGAAGATTTGCTTTAAAAACTAAGGCTTCTTTTTTTTCTCCATCCTCTTTCAATCCCCTCACTCCCCAATCCCTCTACCTTTTACTCCCTTTCCCATTTGAAAAAGATCTTCCTACTTCCTACTAGCTTTTATTTTGCTCTTTATACTTTGAGTTTCTCACGTAAGGGAAACTGTATGGTGTTTAGGCTTGTGCGATTGATTTATTTCACTTAACAGTATGATTTATGAGGAAAACAAAGCAGAAATAGAGCTTTTGCAAATGATAAGGGGGCCAAGAGTTGGAGGAGCAGGGGAAGATGGGAGGAGTAGGAGAAACAGAAAATTTGACTTAAGCTGTGTGATGTGTATACACGAACTCCCCATGATAAATGTAATCATTGTGTACTACAAATAAGTACTAATAAAAACCAGAAATTAAGGTCTCCAACATTCACAATTTCTCTAAATAAGACTGCATTGTGTAATTGCATATGTTACCTGAACATAAAAACCAAAATACAATTAGAATATAAGACAAATCTATAAACAATTCAGCGTACACAATGTCACCAAACTATCCCATAGCTACAAAGAGTGACTGAAATATACAGCATGTGTTTAAATTTTTAAAAACATTATTGCAGTAAAGAACACACTGTCATTCATCCTCACAATGCTCCCCATCATTTGTTTGTTTGTTGGTTGGTTGGTTGGTTTTTTTCCGGTACCAGGAACCGAACTCACGACCTTGCGCTTGCCAGGCAGGCGCTTTGCCGCTGAGCTAAATCCCCAGCCCTCCCCATCATTTGTAAAATACTCATCCCAGGGTTCTTCCCACTTTCTGAAGTAGTTCTGGAGTGCTCTTTCCTGAGTGTCTTTACAAGATTTGATTTTTAAAAAATCTGCGGCTATGTGCCTTCCAGTAGAAAGGCAGGCTGTAAAAACACAGGGCTGTGTCCTCATCCACTTTAGTCACTGGATCTGGCACCATGGGCCTTCTGAATCTTCCTCAAAATCAAAATGACCATGAAAGGGAAATATTTTGAATCCATTCAGGGCATTGAGGCATCCAGGACAGTGCAGCTAAAGACGCTCAGGAAAGAGGACTCCAGAGCTGCTGCAGAAAGTGGCAGGGATGATGGCATAACATATTTGAAGCATGGCTGAGCATTCTAAGGGGGTTTTGTGGCAATGTGTCTTTTACTGTAATAAATTTTTAAAATGTAAATATTTACCATATGTTTTGATCACACTTCGTATAACTTTTGTTCCACTGCATCATGCACTGCCTCCCCTGAACATCTTAATAATTTTGGCTATGTTCTGGAAGTCATCATCTCTCCAAAATCGAAACTTTTCAGAGCTTTCAAATTACTACAAAGTTCTCATTAATTTGAACACATACAACAAGAATTCTCTTTTAGTATTTTTTTTTTATTTTAGCAGAAGCAGTTGGAATATTTTCCAGTCTTTTGTTACATAGAGATAGACTTTAAAGATCTTACACTAAAATTCTCTGGCACAGGTGAGCCTTTGGTTAACCTTTAAGACCTAATGACCCTACAGGGCTCTAGGTTGAACTCTGGGCTCCACTAGCCCTAAGTAAGGTCCTCAGCACAGCCACAATGGCTGAGCATTTTGTGTATCCCAAGCATCTGTACACTAACACTTTTTACACTAACACTTCTTGCACAAGGGCTCTCTTACAGTCTCAGGCCTTTGGCTAGCAATAAGGGATCTAGATTAGGATGTCTGACCATTCTGGGCCATACAGAAACAAGAGACCTGAAAGAAAGGAATCATGGGTCCAGAGCCAAAGACAGGGTGTCACTTGCTAAGTGTGTTGTCTGTACACATAATCCCCATACCACAGCCAGTCCACAGGCAGGCATCGCTCCCTCTCCCTGGCTCAGAAAGTCAAGTGATACTCTCAGTCAGGACCCTTGCTCAGAGCTAGCGGGGTCCAGAGTCCAGCTCTGTACAGCCCCAAGTCTGTGATACCTGCTCTAAATCACATCCCTGCCTGGCCCTTAATCTCCTGGTTCTGGTGCTCAGGACACAATCAAGAATGGAGTCCTTGTCAGACACTTATTAGACACAGGAAGACAACTGGAAGAGGCTCTGACTGACCTTTCTAGCAAATACTTTTAGGGTTTAGATGTGTATGTGTGTGTGTGTGTTGCTGAATCCTGGGCCTTCACATTCAGCTACATCCTCAATCCTTTAAAAAAAAAAATTTTTTTGAGACAGGGTCTTTCTAAGTTGCTAAATTGCCCAAGTTGGGCTTGAATTTGCCATTCTCCTGTCTCAGCCTTCCAGAGTGCTAGTACTATACAGGTGTGTCACACAGTGCCCAGGTGAGTCTGGACCCTTTATCCTCACATTGTCTCAAGTTTCAGTCCCTCTGTCAACTTAGTAATGTGATATTCTTCTTACTGCTACTGCTGAAGGAAGTAATGGTAGAGTCCTTTGTCTAGGTTTCTTGTTTCCTTCTGGTCATAGGCTGTGAAACTGTTTTCCAGTCTTCCTTTATGAGCACCACACATTTTTTTAAATTAAATGATCCTATCTTCCTGACCACAGTTATCTAGTAGTGAAAATTTAATCTGGGTCCACAAAAGCACAAAGCCCCAGAAGTGTGGGATGGAGGCTGTCAGGGACCAGGAGGGCTGGGATGGGAGGGAAGGTGGCTTGAAGGTGTCTGGATGCTGCCAGGAAGCTGTGCGAAGCAGCTTGTATGTTACAATCTCACAGTAAACTGTGAAAGTGGAAGGTCCCTGGGAACCACTCTGTCTGTGATATTTATCTTCACATTTGGCTTTCTGTACAGACCCGAGTGCAGTAACTCCAAGACTGACATTTTCTTTCCTCAGATTCTTAGAGTTTTCTGACCTTTCAGGCACCTCGAGGAGACTGAGAGCCCCAGCAGAATGACGGAGCCCGGCTGGTGTCTGGATGAGGGGTCTCAGGGCTGTGTCTGCATTAGCGCTTTTCATCCAGTGTGGAACAGGAGTGAGGAGCAAGCTGTGTTAGCCAATTAAAGAGGAACCAGCCAGAAGCCAGGACTCCAGGGAGGTTTTGTAGATGGCCACCTTGCTGACAGCACAGAACTATCATTTCAACGCTGCCTCAAATGCACATCCAGTTTGCAGGAGAGGCGCAGGAAAAGCAAATGAAGAAAGGAAGGACAGGTCCCTTGGGAAGAGGAGAAAGAGAATGCAGTTAAGGTGACTGTGCAACACAGCCAGGAGAGCACAGGATATCAGACAGAGGAGCACTGTGCTGGCAAAACACAAGCCTGGTCTCCTCCAGGGACTCTATCCACAAGAGCTTCTTGGTGTTGCCACAGAATTCAACACATCCTTCCCTAGTTCAGCCATCTGCTTCCCATCTGAATGCAGTAAAGAGAGAGGGTATAGTCATGCACACCTGTGATCCCAGCACTCTAGGAGGCTGAAGCAGGTGGATTGTAAGTTCAAACCCAGTGTGGGCAACTCAGTGATTTAGTGAGAACTTGTCTCAAAATAAAACATTAAAAAGGGCTGGGGATGAGCTCATTGCAGAGGTCCCGGGTCCAATGCCCAGCACTACACATGCTAACACAGATATAAAGAGGAGAAACACCATGTAGATTTTCTCTACCATCTTCTAAAGGACTCTGCTTCCTTGGATGGTGGAAGAGTTGCCGGTGCCAAGCTTTCTTCATCACCAGGCTCTCTGGGACCCTAGGACATTTAACCTATTCATTGTACACTTGTTGCTGTCTCATTGCATGCCCACTTCTTAGCTAGAAAGCATGCTGGGCAATCCAGAAGCCAGAGGGGAGGCAAGAGACGCAGGGGAGTAGGTAAATTGGTCCCCTTACCTTTGGGATTGGGAGAGGAAGTGTGGGAAGAGAGCGAGGGAGAAACCTTTGCTCCTGTCTGGAAGCAAGTCCTTGCAAACAGAACGATACCTTGCTTAGCTCAGCCAGCTGCCCCTGCTGCACAAATTGTAGAGCACAAGTTATTTATTTAGCATAAACTAGCTATTGGTGGAGCAAGCCCTTCCTTTATGTTTGCCACATAGAGTTCTTCAGAGTTTTCAGAAAGAGTCTATTCTGCAGATGACCTCAAAGGGAATGACGAAAGCTGGGCACAGTGGCCTCACACCTGTAATCACACCCTTCTGGGAGGCTGAGGCAGGAAAGTCAGATGTTGGAGACCCACCTGGTAACTCAGAAAAGAGCTAGGGATGTAGCTCAATGCAGGCACCCTGGTTTTTCTCCTTAGTACTACAAAGAGAGAGAGACAGAGACAGAGACAGAGAGAAAAAAAAATTGGAGCAAAGAATGAGAAAAATAATATATTTTCTGAATCCATGAGAAACCAGGAAGACACTAGTTCTTCCTCAAAGATACATCACAAAACAAAGATTTCTAATAACTGTGCGTGTATATCATGACATGCTACCAGTAACGAGGCACAAATCCATCACCATGGAATTCAGGAAATGAGTGAAACAGATACACAAATACACACACAAAGACATGCACACAGAACCTAAGTAGCATTTTCACACTAACAAAGTCTGTATGAAGCAGATACTGATCCTGCTAATTTCCACTTTAAAAGTTCAACCCCCTTTTAAGGACCTCAATAAAGATTAGCGGCTCGGGCACATGTACAACAGGCCTGGGTCATGGTTGTGCCTGTTTGTTGATATACTGAACCCAAGTAAGATGTTAATTCTTAGTCCCTAGAGAGAAAAATAATGCCAGCAATACCAGCACTGTCACCTCCACTACCCAAACTGCAATTCCTCTTTGTTCCTGGAATCTCATCATTCTCCTCGTCGTTACTACTCATTTTGCTAATGGTTTGTAAGTTTGTAATTTACTCTAATGGCAGCCTCAAGAGACAATTTGTTACTGGCGCTCCGATTACTATTAGGACACCAATTTTAATCTGAGGAAGCCAAATTCCAGGTGGATTTCACGGCAGTGTCATAGCACTCTTCAATGACTCAACCAGAATTTGAATCAAAAAGTAGATTTATTTTTGCTTTAATCCTTAATTTTTAGCATAATTATCCAGATGTTGGAGGTGTTTTGTTTTTGTCCTTGTTTTTTTTGTTGTTGTTGTTGTTTTGGTTTTTTTTTTGTACCAGGAATCAAACTGAGGACCTTGTGCTTGCCAGGCAGGCACTGTGCCACTGAGCTGTATCCCCAGCCCTGGAAGTGTTTTCTATATTCTTGAGGAGTCTGATTGTCTCTCGTAAGCATTGCCTCTCCTGCAAGAGCTGGCAAAATGTTAGCTCACACGGCTACTGTTAGAAATAACTGAGTGCCTGAAAATTAAGTAAAATGATCTTGACATTAGGGGAGTTTTTCTTAAAATCAGTTTTTGCTATCATGATGATCATTAGATTATCAAAATTGCTGATTATCCGATGGAGACAGCCTGGTGTCTCGGAATACTATGAAAAGGAGGAAATAGAATGGAATTCACAGGAAAATCAAAACCAGGATATTTGTGAAACTGTAAAGACATACTTTAGAACATTTTGCCTTAGGAAATTGGGCCATTTGTTGGATATTACTAGTTATAAGAGCTGCAATAGGAGCTGTTTCCCAGAAAATAACAGATTATAGAAATATGCCAACAGTCACAAAAGTGGTTTCATCCATGCTCTTTTATATTACTCCAAATAGATCCTACATAATCTCCTGGATAAATATGCATTGCTTTTAACTTACATCTTTGCTTGTTTAACAAATTGCATTTATGTAGCAAGTTGTGTATTTTGGAAAATGACTTTAAATGACTTTGGTAAAACTTGATTGTTTAAAATACAGAAAAGTGAAAAGCATTATAATACTAACCAAGTATCATCAGCAATCTCAATAAAGCTTTACAATTACTATCT
The DNA here is from genome assembly GCF_000276665.1 of Chinchilla lanigera. NCBI lineage: Eukaryota > Metazoa > Chordata > Mammalia > Rodentia > Chinchillidae > Chinchilla > Chinchilla lanigera. The sequence goes on from NW_004955487.1 coordinate 3,164,580, forward strand.
ATTTTTATAAAATGAAAACTATAATTTTGAAATCTTGATTATTTTTTTTCATTCATCATAGTTACTTCCTGTGCCAGAATTTAAACTTTTATAAAGCCACTCAATGGCTGTCCATGCCACATCTCAGCTTATACTCCATACGTGTGGAATGGTGGAGTAGTTGAGAGAATTGATTTGTTTTGATAGCCATATTAGTAATATTTTACTGCCTATGTTTTGTACATATTCTTAAATTGTTCCTTTTCATTAATTTTTTAATGTAGAGTGGATATATCAAAGAATATGCCCATCATAATTTTAATGGTTTTGTGTACAGATTTCCACGCAATTCCAAAGAAAGTGTGTATGGTACAAACATCAGCAAAGTACTATGCGGAACCCTCAAGTCTCTGTATCCTTATTTGGCTGTGTAATTATGGATCATTTTCAAGACCAGAATGAAGTCCTTATTTACATTCTGAAGTTCTTTAGGAAGATGACAGATTGCCAAGAATAGACCAGGGTGATCCTGATCACTTTGCTGATTAATTTCATGAAGCATACAAACTTATCGTTCAGAGATTCATCTCTGTTTCCAGGAATCCCTGATGAACTTTACCAGACTTTGTGGTCCTAACATTGTGATACCATTCATTCTTTTGTTGTTTCTAGAGATTAAAGCCTCATTCCAACAGTGCTTGCACTTACAGTACGCATGGTCCTTCAAAGGGAATCCAAAGGCACTGAGTATCCCTTGACCTTAGACACTAATGACCAGGAAAACTGCATGTGGCTCATCAGAGAAAGCCACAGGAACTCAGGTATTCTCTGAGCTCCACAGGACCTGGGTTATTTCCACCCTCCTGAAAGTGCTTCTCCACAATTTTGGTGTTGTCATTGTATCCACTTGTGGTTCTTTGACTCAAAAAATATTAAGTATATTGTAGAGATGTTTATAAGCTCTAGATTACATATGGCACACACAGTTGCAATTAATTTGCCTTTTATTTTCTAGGTTGTGGTTTACTGCCTGATGTTCATACCTTTTGCACCTATGAAAGTATCAGTATAAAGCAAAGCATTTTTTCTCTGTAGTCTCTGTTTTGGAGTCATGTTTAGAAACCTCTTCTCCAAGACTGAATATATCTTCATCTACATTGCAAATCATAATTTTATCATTTTCTACAAGAAAAATTATAAACATATATATTTTTCACCCCTTCATCCATACTCAAGAAACATCACATGCATTAATGAATGATTCTACACAGAAATGTACACAGCAACATTATTCCTATTAGTACAAAAGTACTGACAACTATGAAAAGTAGAATCCCACCATGTCAATGTTTTTGCATTATTTTAATTGTTTTCCATTTTTGTGATTTTTTATTGGAAGTTTATTACCTTTAAACCTAGAACAACAGTAAATATTTTTGAGAGAACACATTAACTGAAACAGTCATTTTTTAGTGTGGATTATAAAGCATCAGGGTATTAAAAGATAGTATTACTCTTACCTAGAATTCCCTTTTGGATTCAAGATCATTAAGCATTGTCTTAATGTAACAAATAATTTAATTAAATAATTTCTTTTATTTATTTTTACATCAATATAGCTGCTGCTTCATGAAAACACCTGCTAAATAAAATTTCAAATATCATACATTGTCAGTTAATAGCATTTAAAAATATATTCACAGTTGACAAAAAAGTAAGTTGCATATTTTTATTCATTTTCGTAGCCAAAACAATTTAGTTTATAATTTGAGGGGTTAGGAACAAATGCAGTGATTGTTTAAATTTTTTAAATATTTTACAATACAAGATGCATTACCATTAATCCTCCTCTTTTTGAACACACTTGTCATAACATTCTTGGCATTTTCAGAAAAGCATCCAGAAGTCCTTTCTGTTGCAGAGGATGCTGCTGCCTCGCACAGCCCAACAGAAAGGCAAGCTCTTAAAAACATGATGTTGTGTCTTCTTCCACCTTATCCAGGCAGCCAAGACAGCACAACTAAACACTCAGGAAAGAGGACTCCAGAGCGGCTGGGGAAAGTGGCAGGGAGGATGGGATGAGTGTATCCAAAGGGAGAGGGAAGATTTGAAGTAGGATGAATGGTAGTGTGTCTTCACTGTTACAAACATTTTTACATTTAACATTCACTGTATCTTTCCAACCTCTTTTGTAGAATGAAGTCCAGGGTAGAGAAACAGAGAACTAGGCTGGGGGCAGCAGCAGGTATGACAATTCTGATGGGAAGCTTCAGTATCACTACCTGTTACTACACCTAATCAACCTCAGCTTGGTAGGCGGGTGGCAGTGTCTTCATTTCACAGATGAAGGTGAGCTGGGCGTCAGATGTACTGTTGCACGAGGTGCACCGATGACCTGCTTTCCCTTCCTATCCTCCACCAGCCCTCTGCATCGGGAGCCAGCCACTGTGTGTGAAAGGGTCAACAAATGCCCCAGTCACATGGACCCTTTAGAGGCCTTTGGAGGCCGTTCCTAGTTAACATCATGAATTGGACTGAGATGAAGGGTATTTTCTTTGTCCGTGGCGCTTCCTTTAATACATGGCAAGGCCAAGGATTGTGTCTCTAGAATACTCCCTGTAAAAATAGTGCATTGCATTGTGACCTGCCCCCTACACATACTGCATTTCCTCTGCTCCACAAAGCGCTTGATAAACTGCTCAGGGTGGTACAAAGCACGTGGTCTCCAAGGCAGGCTGCTGCTAACACTCTGCCGGCCATAAATCGAGTGGATGCGTGCCGAGTGGGTCTCCTGCTAAAGAAATCACGGGGATTACCAGTCTTTACTACAAATGTGGAAACCAAAGTCGCATAAATAACATACATGAGGTCCTAACTGGGGGAGGCATAGAGAAGATCTGGAAATAAATGAAAAAACCTTTGCAGCAGTATAGCTTTATAAGAAGAAAACACGCACTTTATCTCAACTGTCTCCAAAATTATGCAACCAAAGAAAAGGAACTGTCAAATCCCTTTCTAATTAAATTCATACATTTGTTCCTCTTCAAAAATGGCCACACACCCCATCTGCTAGTGCAAAATGCTTGGTTTTTAGGCCAATATTCTCATACTAAGTTGTTCAAATGGAGTGGAGGTGCACAGAAGACCTGAACCCTCAAAACAGCTCCCTGAAAGAATAAAAAGACCTAAAAGTGGGTTCTATTTGCACTGGAGTTATTTATCTTTGCTTTTATTATAAAAAGCTCAAATATTGCATGAAAGTTAAATCACCAGAGGGTTCAAGTTGCAGGCACACTACTGACAGGCTGATGAACATTTTTAGTGCTATGATAATTTGGTTGAAATGCAGTGATTCTTTTTAACAGCTCATATTAAATCAGAGGAGTCGTTAACTACAGCCACTCCAAGAAAGTCTCAGACATTTCATGTGCTTTCACCACACCATGTGTGTGCAAGCTGAGTGCTCCTCGCCTTTGTTCCGCTTGAAACCCACCAGGCTGTGGAAGCCCTGCTTGTATCATTCCCACCCCGACCCCACACTAGCTTCTTTCTGTGACATTTCTCTCTAGCCCCAGTTCAAGAAAAACCTCCCTACATAGATCCCACAGCCTCTGGTTTTACCAGTTATCAGTTCTCCCTTTCTACCCCATCTCCTTTCACTCATTCAGTCCACAATCACTGAGTTATTTTTATTTTCTCAAGCTAATGACCTGGTAAGGGCTTGAATCTCTGCTTATGTGGAGTCCAAGGAATTACTAATTAACCTTTCATTTCATTTAGTAAAGCATAAGTTACTAAATCTTTTCTGAGTATACACAGTTTGCATGGAAGAGAGATTTTTAATTAATATATGACTATATCATCCACAGTGAAAATTAAAATTTAATCATTGCAATTATTATTATTATTATTATTATTATTATTATCATCATCATCATTATTTCTTTTTAGTGTAGCAATGAGAATTGAACCCAGGAAGTACTGAGCTAGTTCCCAGTCATTTCTGCTTTGTTTTGTTTTGTTTTTGCTTTGTTTGACACAGGGTCTCACTAAGTTGCCCAGGCTGGCATCAAACGTACAACCCTCATGTTCCAGCCTCCAGAATGGCTGGGATTCCAGGAGGGAATCCTCATGCCCTGCTTACTATTGTAATAAATAGTGACATCTACAGTAAGTGTTTAATCATTGGACTGGAATGCAATTTTGCTTGTAACCAATGCCACTGGATGAATTTCAGGAAAGATTTTGTAGAGTGAATTGAATGTCAGATTATTCAGCTCCACTTACTCATGGACAATACCTTTGCTTGATATCCCTCAAGAATATAAGCCACATAAGTTAATGTTATGCCTCTTCTTGCCTCAAATATTTAACCATTTCACATGTATTTAGAACATAAGTGATCATCTCCTGAATGAGTCCTTTGTAATTCTGAGTATTAATAAACAACATCTTGACAACTTTCACCAGAGGTAAGAAACTGTCTCTTATTGGGAACAGAAATGGAATAGACATGGTCATAACTAGCATCTTTCACCTGGAGAGCAAATGAAACCCAACAACAAGCCTCTGGCTGTTCGTCTGGTTTGAACCTGTGGATGCTGGAGGTGCTCTGAGTCTTCCAACTCATCTCTTTGTATTCAGCTGGTTAGTTCTTTAATACAAATCCCAGTCTCATTCTTTATTGCTACTCCACTAGTCAATTCTCTAAGTTTCCCTTGGTGTCTCCTTGCTACCAAGCACCTCTCTTCTCTGCTGACCCATCAGCACTGGTCACAACTGTCTACAACCCTTCATCCGTCTGTCCCAGATGTGGCAGCCACAGGTGTGAGGCCAGATCAACCTGATCTGAAAGCACAGACTTGTCACAAACGGTTCTGAGCTGTGTTTTTCAGGTCTGATGTTTGTTTTCCTTTTAGGTGTGGGCTTCAAAACGCATTTTTTTTTTTTTTTTTTTTTTTTTTTTTGGTGAGGGTAGAAATTCGCTCTCCAACCTATGTAAGACTACGTCACACTTCACATGATTATTGGGGAATAGATATACTGATGAGTATGATTTCTACCATTTTGCTGTGGAGCACAGTCACTGCATGACCACAGGATGGCTGCAGACTCTGGGTCCACTCCAAATCCCAAAAGATTTTGCTCTCTACATTGAACCCATCGCATGGCAGAACCAAAATTTTGAAGAGTAGCCTGAATCATGAGGAGAGACTTCAGGAAGCTACATATCTCTAAATCAGATAGAATATATTTCCCTCCCATTATTATATGTTATTCCAGGCTTATTCTCCTTTTTCTCTGTTGTCTGAGATGGAGTATGAGCTATTTACCTAACCTATGCAATAAACAAAGGCACAACCCAGTAGGAGAAAGGCTGGCAGCATGTGAGTGTATATTTAATTTTTCAAATGATGGGAAATGCAAAAACAATAACACATTTTGCCCTGAGGGGAAGTAAAGCCAAAACTTTCAAAGCCACCTGCCATATACAAATTCACAGAAAGACCAGCAGCTGTAAGAGTAGATGAGATAGAAGTTTTCTACACAGACATAAACTTCTTGATTAAAATTTTTTGCAGGTGGTAGTAAGCATTTAGTTTTAAATGCCTGCCAAGATTATTTGACCCATGCTAATGCCTAAATTTTTTTTATAAATTCTGAATTCTTGTTTTAAAAATTAGAAAATAATTTCTGACAAAGAATTTTTGGTAGAATTCTTGGCTTTTATGTTGTGAAAAAGGAACTAAGGCAGAAACTAGTAATTTTGTAAATGTCTGTCATAGTGTGGATATTCTGGTGGCTAGGTATATGCATTTATTAATTTAGTCTTATGATCCCAACATTTTGGGTATTATTCTCATCTGAAGGAAAATCTAAACCTGAGAAAATTTAGTAATTCATGATGTCCTCACATTTGCGTGGACAAGCTGAGATTCAAACCCTGAGCTGCCTGACCCCAATGTAATCCCCCCCACCTTGTCCCAGAAGAAGTGTCCATTCCATTTGCTGAGGAAGAAGCACTGTCTATTCTAATGATTCAACTTGTGTAAATTTTCAAGAGGTATTTACTTATTACAGTTGAAGCCTTATATTGCTTAATTTCCCATCACTGAGGCAAAATGTCTGGTACCCACAAGTTATTGGAGGAGAAGAAAATTTACCTCACAGTTTTCCAACTGTTCAGTCCATGGTCACCTGCTCCAAGGCAGAAACATTATGCTGGAAAATGCTGGTAGAGGAAAACTGCTCACCTCACAGCAGGCACACACCCTTCCAGGTCACACCCCAGCACCCAACTCCCACAAGGCTCCACCTCCTACAGCACATTCACCCATGACTCTATCCACTGATGAGTATAATATCTCATGATCCAATCCCCTGCCACACCCAGGAGAGTCTGGAGAATATTTAGATCTAAATCCCAAAAAAACATATTTTAAGTTTTGTCTTGGAGAAAGCCATAACCATTTCTTTGCAAACTCTTCAGCAATTTCAGTTTATCCAGTGTATCTCACGCCAGTGTCCCCCATCCCTGAAATATTGCAGACTAATTTACTGTTTGCTGCATTAACAACCTCCCCTCCAACACACATGCACACAGTTCCAGTGGTTTCATGCACAAAAGCTTCCTTTTCCTTCACAATACTTGTTTCAAGAGGCATGGCAGGCACCTCTAGCCCACCCAGTTTCCAAAGACCTAGGCTGAGAGAAGAATGCTAGCTCACCGCTGCATGGTGCCAAACTTTAGCTGACATCTCAGAGCAAGGGAATGCAGAATTGAGAATTACAATCACTTTACCTGTAAGCATTGCATCCTTTTCACTTGAAGCCTGTTAGCTGGAAGCAGTCATTCACTCCAACTACCTGCAAGAGGATAATGCAACAACACCTACCTCTGAATCTGGGAAGAAAAGAGAAGCAGACTGAAATACTTACCACAGCAGCGCTCAGTTCACTTCCCAGCATCCACTTACTGACAGCATCTTTAACCTGCAAGATGGACCCATTTGAGGACACTGGGGCCTGGCAGTCCATATGACCTTGAGCACCCTTCTACTGCCCAGTGTCCTTGTAATTCTGTAACACGTTCCTCCTGGACATCTCCTTCTCTGCCAGATCAAAATATATGCATTCCCCTTGGCTTCCAAAGATAAACTCTTTTCTTTCCATACCTCTGACACATGGAAGAGGAATTTGGCTGATTGAATTATAATCTTTAACATTAGGAGAAAGATGGAAGAATTTAAGAAAGAGAGGATAGAAACTTATCAGGTGCCTCGTGTCGTAACTCCTACCAGGTTAAATCAGAGAGTACTTAGTTCCAGGAGTGATGTAAATTCGTGTGTCTCCACAAAATCCCAGCAAGAGAGGTGTTTGTCCTATTTTTGAGGCAAGTAGGCACAATGCAGTATGCTGTGTGTCTGGTTAAAAATTGGAGTTGGGATGAAGGATTAGGATCCATTCTGTGTGATCGCAAAACATACCATCCTACCATTGTACCACTTGGCCAGTTCAGGGGGGAATAAACACAGGAATTTCACAAATCACTGTGAGTGATTTTATTAAGAAATGGGGTGCAGACAAGGAAGACACAGAAGTTATTTATTGTGCGGTGACAGGAAAGCCATCTGGATGCCAGAAATAATTCAGCACAGTGGTGTCTTCGTGTCATCTCAAGTCACTGATACGGCGTCCAACAATCTGAATTCTCCCCTTCTCAGGGGCTGCAGAGCAGGTCAATCTGCCTGCTCAGACTCCAGGTGGATATCTTCAGTTGCCTCTCCATGTGTCTGAGACACAAACATTATCTGGTGACATTTCTAAGCCTTAAAGCCCAAACTTAAAAAGAAAAACTACTCAGTGACAATTCCAAACAAACAACCAGAAGAAGGTGACGTGCTGGGTCTTACATAACTGAGCCCAAGATGCTTTCAGTATCATCTAGTGATGCATGAGTTATTTCCCAACTTCAAGGTCACTTAATAAATAAAAAGTTATACATATTTAAGGTGTACAACTTGATACTTCAGTACACCTTGTGAAATGATTACCATAATCAAGCTAATCGATGCACCCATCTCCTCACATAGAAATTATATCTTCTTTCCATTCTGCCTTCCCTTCTTCCTTCCTCCCCCTCTTTCTCTCTTTCCTTCTTTTCCTTCCTCCTTCTTCCCTTCTTCCTTCTTTTTCTGCTTTTAGTTTTGTTTCTGCTTTCTCCTTTGTGAAGGGAACTAAATTTGAAATATACTCTTGACAACATTCAGGTTCTTAACATAATATTGTTTACTGAAGCTAGTACTGGCTCATTTTGCATAATTCTTTGACCAGCATCTGCCTTTCACCCCCCTCCACCACCCCACCACCTGGTAATGACTTTCTACTCTCAAGTTATGGATGTTTTTAGATTACATATATAAGTAAGATCATGCTGTATTGTCTTTCTATGTGTGGCTTAATTCACTGCGCATAAGGTTATCCAGTCCATCCCTGTTGTGACCAAGGACAGAATTGTCTTCATTTTTAGTAAGTTTTCTAGTGTATGTACATTCAGTATCACATTCTTCTTACCACTCACCTGTCAGCAGACATTTATTCACTGAGCTTTGACCCATTTTTAGCTACCTTATGCTTGCTAGAGATAGAAAATACTATGATCTGGAATTTGGGGACCAAGTGCAATGCCTACCCCAGGCAAAACGGTACACTTTTCAAGAGGGAAAGGACCAACATCTGTCTGGGTTTTCACAGGTGCAAAAAACCACTTCTCAAGTAGTATGAAAAAACAAAAACGTTTCATTCTAATAGATGAAGTAAGACGATGGTGCCTCTCTGCCTTTGTCTGACTCTTTGCCTGTCTATTTCTTTCTGGGTGGCTGATACCAATAATAAAAAAGCAGCTGCTTTGTGTTACAACGACGATATGAAAGTAGGTAAATCTTCTTTATTGTAATATGCCAGGAGAATTCATGAACACATATGTCTGTGTTACTTTAGTGAAAGGGTATACACTTTTAAAGTAATAACCAGTTTCATAAATGGATACATTGTTATGTTTTTGCAAAGCACTCTCATACCTGGATTAACTGAAGGCAATTGGATTCCATACCTCCTTCGGCGGAATCATTTACTATGTTGAGTTTTTTCTGTTTTTGAGACAGGGTTTTGCTAAGCTTCTAAAATGCCCAGGCTGAGCTGGAACTCAAGATCCCCCTGTCTCAGCTTCCATTGCTGCTGGAATTACAAGTGTACCTCAACATACCTGGCTACACTGTTTGGAATGTATAAACAATAACCAAAAAAAACTGACCTCACACTACTATGCAGTAGAAAGAGAGGGAGTATTTTAATAGCCTTTTCTGAAAATTGTAGATATTCTTTTAATATGATTAACACCAAAACTCAGAAAGAAATCATTTCACAGACTCAGTTATAACCTAAAACCTAAAAGACGGTATCAATGAAATTTTTGCATAAAGCATTGTGAATGAGCCTTTACATTATTTTGAATTATGATTGATACAAATTACCCAATATCTATTTTTAGTTTGGAAGCTCAGATTTTTTTCAAAAATAACCTATTTTCACAGGTCTAACCTGTGAGAAGACAGACTTATTTCACCCATTTTCACAAGACAATGCTTGTGAAATATTCAGTCCTCCATCATCACCATTTGTCTCTGTAATTCCAATTAAAATTCAAACATCATGAAAAAGTGGTTAGTTCATGTGAAATTCAATCAAAAGAGTGATTTTCCATGAGAAAACTGTCACATTTCCGAGAGGGCAGTGTTTCACACCTTCCTTCCAGGTTGTCATGCAGGCATTGGAAAGGATATCCGAGTGTCAAGATTGATAAAGTAATGATGCTTACTGTTGTCTAGAGTTTTCCTAAACAACATTGGTTCTTGTTTTCTCTTTCCACCTGCCTCCAGTACTTGGAGGTGAAGAATTCTATGAGCACAGCACAGAGTGGGTTATGGCTTTGACTCAAGCCAAGGTACCAACTGTGTTACTCAACTTCTGACCGTGGCTGCCCTATAAACATGTTAAGATGCATCTTATTCAGAAAACAGACTTCTCCCTTTAGGCCTCCTGAAAGTGTCCCCATTGAAAGATACACACACTTGTGATAGAACTGCTGACTACCCACTTTTGTTTTGTGGGTACAGTAAAAAAAAATAGAGTATGCTTGCAATGACATCATTTTTTTTCTCTCAGTTAATTTTTGGAAGACATATTGCCATTGTAAGAGACAAAATTGGTTCATTTGGAAAACTTCACCGTCTCGTCTATTTAGCCTTAATTGGCTCCATAGTTAAAATTAATGATGAGTTTCTGGTAAATAATTTGTGGTAATACTAGCATGCTGCAAGATTTTGTTCTAAGAAAGATTTTTTTATTTTTATTTAAATTTGTTTCTTCATTCATTCATTCATTCAATCATTCATTCCAGTGCTAGAGTTTGAATCCAGGACCTTCACACTAAACTATCTCCTCACCCACTTTGATTATTTCCTTATTTATTTATGCATGTGTGTATTTATTGATTGATTGGTACAGGGTTTCATTAAGTTAAATTGCCCGGACTGGGATTGAAATTGACATACTCCTGCCTCAGCCTCCCAGAGTGCTGGAGTTACAGGTATGTATCACTTGCTAGGATGAAAGATTCCTTTTTGTGTGTGGTGCTTGGACTTGAACCTAGAGCCTTGCACATACTAGGCAAGTGCTGTACCAATAAGCAGTATCCCCAGCTCCAAGATTCCTTTTGAAGAGATAAGGTTTATCTACTAAGAATTACATGCTTTTGAGAGCACTTTATAGCATGCTGACTCCTTCTACACAGCTCAATGAAATTGATGGACAAAGATGAACACTGAACATTGGCTAAAGGAGAAATCCTTCTACAACTGTGGAAATTTATAGGCAACAGAAAAAGGCCTTCCATCAGTACAGATATATCTTAGGAAAGCATGACTATTTTCTAAGTTAGAATGACACTACTGTGTTGGTTTAAAACAATATTTACAGCATCATTTTGACTAAACATAACTTTTGTGAACATGGATAACTAAGTCTTAAATTCTAGCAATCAACAGCCAAAATAATGTATTTATGGGGTGTGACTGAAGAATGCTACAAATGCTTCAGCTTCTAAAATATCTATGTTAGTAAAAGACATCGGCGTTAGTCTCCCTCAGAATAGTCCCCCTCACTTCAAACACACACACTTATCTCTCCTTTTTTAACACTCGCTGCAGCAGCTCTGGAATGCTCTTTCCTGAGTGTTTTTACCAGGTATGATCACAAATACAGTGAATGCTGCTGCCCTGTGCCACCCAAAGGAAAAGCAGGCCCATAAAAACATGCTACTGTGTCCTTGTTTACATGGTGTACTGCATCTGGCACCATGCAATATGTGAGCCTTCCTTGAAGTAAAGTGACTATGAAAGCTCAACAGTTTGAATCAATTTGGGTCACTGAGGCAGTCAGGGCAATGCAAGCAAGAGGACGCCAGAGCTGTTCAGAAAGTGGCGAGAACCATGGGGTAAGTGTGTTCAAAACGAGGGGAAGTACTGAGAGCGAAATAATGGCCATGTACTGTTTTACTTTGACATTTTTTTAAAAGAAAGTAAACATTTGCTATAGTTTCCTATCACACCCTGCATTTACAAGGCAGCTGGGAAGACTGAACCCAATGTATAAGAGAAGGTTTGATCACGATACTGTACCCTGATCTCATGCATCACTGAATGTGCTGAATGTGTACTGTGACCCAGTGCCTAGTATGAACACTGCACAGCACCTATGCTGCTGCTGATTCTTTGCTCTTCTCCAAGCCCCTCTGACATCTCTGTGAGAGTAAGTTCCATTTCAAAAACCACGCATTGGCCTGAACAGGTGGACAAACCACGACCCTGCAGCAGATCTGATCTGAAGCTTTTGGTGAGCTTTGTATCCGCTGAGCTGACTAACCCAGAAAAGGCAGGGCTTCTCCAAACTTGAAACAACAATAATGCACAATCATTTAGGAATGGCAGCAATTAAACATTTTGATGTAAATGGTTGAATATTTAAAAGAACATCTAGTAAGGGACTCAATGAACCTTTCTAGACATGTTAGTCAAATTATGACATGTTTTAAGGTTTATCTCTTTAAGACTGTTCCACACTACTAGAGCATCAAAATGAACTGCAGTTGACTGATCCTGCTTGGAGATCTAACACTAACTTTAGGAGTTTCTAAAGCACTTTTCTGCCCTGTAAACCGTTGCTTGTGTTGTGGAAGTCCAGAGGCATCTCTAACATAACAAACATACTCAGCCAGTAGAGGTTGATGGCACTGATAATCTTTCTCAGAGCAAGGCCTCATTCTGAAACCAAATATGTGCACAATTTCTACAGGGCTCCCTTCATAGGGAGAGTCATCATTAGACAGTTCTCTGGTGACAAAGGAGGGCTATAGGCCTTTAGGTTGAGACAAGATACACAAAGTTGCAATTCATTGCAGCTGTCCTGCCATATGGTCTTTGCACTGTGCTCTTAAATAGTCCTTGTAAAGCAAATAAATGTTTATTCCATTTGGCATATTAATAAATATTTTTGAGCTCTAACTTGACAGACAGTTTTGTCCACCAGGGAACAAGGGTTGTGTATGTGATTAAAATCATAGAGTCCAGAACTGCTATGGCTTGTATCTAGATGCCTCCCCACAACAAAGCCTCATGCAGTCATAGGTGGGGCTTCAAAGAGGTAGCTGGATCTAGGCTGTGTGATGCTGGGATTGATTTATGGTGCAATGCTAGGATTCAGACTGCCCCACCATGGATGCCCTAAGAGTGTGTAGCCAAGATAGGACATAAGGCGCAGAAAAAGGCTCACTACTTGTCACCTGCTGTTTGGTTGCTTCTTCACTACTTTGCTGCCTGGCATGAAATGGTCCGCCTCTGTGATGCCACTCTGCCATGACACCCTGCCTTGCAAGCCAACTATGAACTGAAAACTCTACAAACTGTGAGCTAAGTAAACCTCAGCAACAGGAAAGAGAACTAAGATCAGCATCAAAGTACCAGGGTTCACAATGGACAAATTACTTGACTTTATTCACCTTAGCTTTTCTATTCTACACATAAGCAGGACTAATATCACCTACCTCTGGGGCTCTTTGCAAGCTTTAAATAAGGTACTAACATAATGGGTTTGGTTCATAGGAAATGGTTGATGTATTTAAACCAATACTATTACTGGTGATATCTGTAAAATTTGTAAAACTTTATGCTATAGTTAATCAAAGAAATTTTATTCAGGATTTAGATGGTATTAGACATAGTCTAAGCTCTGAGGACAGCATAGATAATAGTAGAGAATTGGACTCTAAGAGGGTTTACTCACAAGCAGTGAAAGAAACGTATTAATATAAGTGAATGCATGGACAATAAATGCTAGAGTCAAAAATACAACAGAGGCTGTGTTAATTCAGGAAATATCTCCACTATGACAGTCAGGCTTGGGCAGAGATCTACTGAGAAAACAACTTAAATGAGTATTAAGAGCTGATGTTTTGAGGTGAAAAGGCAGCAGATGTCAAGACCCTGGGACATGCTTTCTGAAACAGTGTATGACTGGAGAATTGGTTAAATCGATAATCTAGTCTACAGCCATGGTGATCCATTACTATTACTTTTTTATGAGTGTATGTGATATGAAGTCATTGACAAGTTGTCCTCAAGGGAATAGATGCAGTTAGGATACTTTTAGGTGGCCTTATCAGATCATCTGAAGAGCACAGAGAAACTGATTTAGATTTTTGTCTATGTCATTGAGGCATGATGTCATAAAACAGAAGCAGGCGATAACACTTAAAATATTTATGTACAAATTTAAATATTGTTTAAAAAACAAACATTATGACTCAATCTCAACTCTAAAAATATAGCATATTAAGTGTTACAGTTTCTGTCTAAAATATTCCCCCGAATTGTCAAATGTGTGAAAGATGACTGGATTATGGGGCGCTGTACCACTGATTCATCATGAATGAGTTTAAGGCTGAATATGCTGTTAGGGGCCTGCTTGGCGGAGGTCACTGGGTGTGATCTGGAAGGGTGCATTCTTGTTCCTGGCTCCTCCCTTCTCTCTCTGCTTCCTGAACACCATGGGTTGAGCAGCTCTCCTCCACCAGGCTCTTCTGCCATGATGTTCCTGCCATGGAGCTACTGACCATGAACTGCAAGCTGGAGTCCACATAAACTTCTCATTCTAAAGTTGTGGAAGTTGAGTATTTTGTTCCAATGAGGGGAAAGTGACTAAGACATTAAAGAAAAATGGCATCAAAATAGTGTCACCAGTTAAAACAACATGGGGGGGGAGCACAGCATGAGAACAATTTCAAGGATGCTGGAATGAAGTCCCTCCAGAACATGAAACCTGAGAACGCAACATGGAAAGGCCATGTGTTCCCATACCAGAGAGGACCCAGGCTTCACGCACCAACTGAGCATACTGAAATCACTAGCTCCATGAATCAGTAGCTCCATGGCTTCTCTCACCCTACTGTGTAGGTAAATTGTATTGAACGCATGTGCATATTATGTGTATGCTAACATTTGTTCTGGAAAATAAAAGACAAGATGCACAAATTATTGAAATGCATACAAAGAGCAAAGTACTTTTAAGCTAGAAGATTTCATATATGGTGAAAAACGTATACAGGCATCTCTGCAGAAAACTGCACTGAAAATGTACTTTGTGTTGATTTATTTAAATAATCATGAGGCTTCTTAACAAAAATGGAAAGAGAGTTTTGAAAATTCATTGGGACAATAACAAATGCAGCATTTTAATTATTTTATTTATTTTACTGAGACAATATGCCCATATCTTGCTTTGCATCTTTCCAAATCTTTGGCAGCAAGCACCCGAAACATCTAAAGCAGATGGCCCACTAATTTTAAAGTCCCATGTTAACCAAAAATATTGGAATATGGTAAAAGTTGAATTAATGAAATTATATGCAAACATCCAACAAAAACTCTTGCTTGTGCCAAATTCAATAAATACTCAGTTGGAATTCTCCACTACTAGATCCTGCACACGCCATAATAAATATATTCTTCAAGGCTGCTGCAGGCTTCAGGATGGAAGCCAGATGGAAGTTTTTATTTAATCTGGCCCTATTAAGCTACAACATACTTCTATTCCTGTTATCATGTGCCTGCACTCTAGGTTAAAACTATAATGCAGACAGGCCTAAAGTATTAACTCCAGTAGTAATTTGCCTTACAGAACAGGATATATACATGGCCAGTTGACCAATGATATTGATCATTCTTTTTAGGAGGGAGTCATTTTGTGCATTTTAAGATGGTGAGCAGCATCCTGGATTCTACTCAATAGGTTTTAATTTCACACTTACCTGCTAATCTCTAGGTGACATAGCTAGACATGTGTCCAGAAATTACCAAATATCCCCCGGGGGAAAGTTGCTCCTCTCTCCGAACTTCCACACTGGGGCTTGTTTGATGTCAACTAAGGATTACACCTGTGCACCCTCTATGCATCAGGCACTTTGTGGCCAGAAGCCAACACCATTAAGGGGCATTTAGTT
The DNA here is from genome assembly GCF_000276665.1 of Chinchilla lanigera. Taxonomy (NCBI): domain Eukaryota; kingdom Metazoa; phylum Chordata; class Mammalia; order Rodentia; family Chinchillidae; genus Chinchilla; species Chinchilla lanigera. Next base: position 3,180,172 of record NW_004955487.1, read on the forward strand.
CCTATTAGGAAAGAAAATTTAATAAAACATCTATGTCTTCCACTAATTTAACCTTTTGTAACTGAAGTCACAAGGCCTAAACCTATTCGAAAGAAAAATGGATGAATTCCAATATTTTCTCCCACTTATTTCTGCGTTAAGGTGGCCACGCGTGTATACAGTAAAAATCACTAAATAACTGAACCAAAAGAATGGTTTTTCTGTCTTTTCCTGCCTCAACTATTACTTCCATATCCTGGCTCTTGTTTAACATCTTATAAATTGTGCTGGAGTTACATTGGTACCTTATTTGCAGGGAGGAAAATTTGTTTATCTCAGCCTATGAAGGTTCATCAGAGAAGATGTAATCCTGCCAGGGATGAACGTTACTGCCTTGGAATTTTTAATCAAGGATACTGCATAGAACTCTTAGAAACAGCATTTGATTTATACTCAACTAAGAAACTTAGTTCTCTATTAGTGGAAACAAATTGTTTTTTCTGGTTATATATTTTCAAATAAGATGTGGGCTCATGTGGTTGAGAAATGTTCTTTCTAATGATTATATCCACTAATATCAGGAGCACATTTCCTGTCTAACCTGTTGACCTTGAAAACAAAATGACCTGGGCATAGTGGTTTATGCCTATAATCTCAGCACTCAGGATGCTGAAGAGGAGGACTGCCATGAATTCGAGGCCATAGTATGAGAACCTGAGCTACATCGTACATTCAAGTCCAGGCTAAACTACATAGTAAGACCCTCTCTCAAAAAAACAAAAGGAAAGAAAAAGAAAACACAATGGCTCATCAGTTAGGAAAATCAAACCTTCATAATAGAGATAGTTGTATTTATTTAGTAAAAACTACTGGGCTACAAAGAGAAGATCCAGTGCATGTGTGTAGGTTTCCTCCACAACCCTTTAGCCATACCCTCGGTCCCCTCAAGTTTGAGCACCACAAGAACTTTACAAAATTAGTCTATCAGTAATTGACCATAGATTCAATCCTTACACAAGTTTAGTGCAAATGCCTTCAAACATGAAGTTAGTATATTAGAGGGAATTAAATCATGTGAATGACATGCTTTAAAGCTGGAAGCTAAGTGTCTTGCTTTGCCAGGCTTTTAAATTCAAGCATGCACATCATGAAGTTACCCGCCCCTTTCTCCCCTTTTACCCAATTGCTGACTTTAATCCCAACAACCAGAAGTTTCCGATTGAGATGTAAATCATTTTGTCAATTATTTCAAGAAGTCAAATTTATGGCTCAGAGTTTATACATGATCTCCAAAAGGAAATAATACAGTCTCTTGTGTACAATTTATGACAGGTGGGACCTAGAAGCAGCCTCCATGTAACAACCGGCAAGAAATGAGCTAGGCACAGGCTTTGTCTCTTTCCAGAGGACTAGTTATGCCTTACTTGACTTTTAAGGCTTGGAAGTGGATTTTTGCCATCGTTACTCTTACTTTTTATAATTACTCCATTAATAATATAGAAAAACATGAAATGCTGCTGGCAAGAGTTGACCAACCAGACCAAAACAAAATTTAATTAAGTGATTACAGGCAGTTTGGAAGCAAGTGACTTTGGCACTGAAAGAGCAAGAGAGTACATCAGGCATGTGTGTGTGTGTGTGTGTGTGTGTGTGTGTAAAGGAGAGAGAGACAGAGAAACAGAGAGAGAGACAAAGAGAGAGAGAGAGGTGTATTCTTTAAATGTAAATTTCACTTTGATCCAACTCTGGCCATATAAAAAATAATTATATGAATAGTAATTCTTCCCTGACATGTCAGCATTTCAGTTGTCTTATGAACACATACTCCCTCTAAGTCCTGAGTTCTGTCTGTAAGCTGCAGACTTGTGTTTGCTGTTCCTTGGGCAGCCAGAAAGCTGACACAATGCTCCATGTGCCCAAGTATGGTCACCTTCCTGTTGGTCTCTCTTGTCCATCTCAGATGTGAACACTGGCAACTGAGCACATCCTCACTGCCCTCCATACCACATCTGGCAATGCTTCCAGCACATCCCTCCACATACATCATTTACCCTGATATGCATAGTTCTCTGCAGGCACCCATGACAAATTGCTTTCCTGTATCCTATTTCTGCCTTTGTCAACAATGACCCCACACCATCTCTCCTCCCATAAAACTGATGGTGCCAATCTCTTCTGAGTTCTTGTGTTATTTCCCATGGTCGCCATAAGCTTATTCCAAACTGCCCTTCATATAACATGCCAACCTTTCACCAGCAGGCTACTCACACATCGTGTACACCAGCTTCTGTCCCAGTGTGTTGGGTTCTCAGTGGTCCTGAGGAAAAACAACAAGGTAGTTTAGAAAATAAAGACAAGAGACAAGATGGAGGTCAAGAGGGGGTCCTCTCTCTCCTGATTGGAGAAAAAGAACTCAATAGCAGTAGGGGTGTTTATTTATACTTCTGCAAAGTTAGCATCATGAGACAAAGGTTATCTAGTGAGTAATGACTGAAATTGTCCAGGCAGCATGTCCTTCTCAAGACTGAGGTACTGTGACCACTTCAGGGACTCTGGCCCATTCCTGCCCCCACATATACTATCAATCTCCAGTTTAGCTACTCCCTACAAGCTTCCCCATTGCTGGGCACAATTCTTCACTTAACGAACAGCTTTAATTTGGATCACAGTTACAGAGGATTCAGTCCACAGTTGGTTGGTTGGTTGGTTGGTTGGTTGGTTGGTTGGTTGGTTGGTTGCCAGGAACATGATAGAAGGATGTGGTGGAGCAAAGTTGCTTTGCAACAACCAGAAAGCAGAGCAGAAGACCAGTACCACAGAGGGAGGCTTGAGGGACAAGATACCAAATGTCACACCTCCAGGACACAGAAATATGCTCTACCAAGCCTCCAGGCAAATCCTAAAGCCAATCAAGTTGACACTGCCATGCAGGTCAGCCACCCACACACATGGAACACCAGAATATTGTGGTCACCCCACAATATTTGCTCAGTCCAGGGATCATTCTCTTTCTTCATTTCATGGCTTGTACAGCCTGTCCTCTGTCTAAAATACCCTTCTTTTTCCATGCCATCTACTTTTTAAACTCAACTTGTTAAAATCATGTGTAATACTATTAATTCTGCCACAGTGCTGAGCACATACCATGCACTCACTACCTTTGCTCTCTCACATTCAAACACTTTCATTAATGCTTTTCCCTGCTCTGGGATATGAATGGTACCATCTGCATTTGACGGAATAGAGGAAGTTCAGGGAGATTTCCTTCCCAAAGGCCATGACTCATCAGTAGATTTAAATACAATTCCCTGACTACAAGATACGGGCTCTTCCCATTGCTTCAAGCTGCTTCTTTCAGAAATCCACATAAATATCTCCTGCTAGTTGGTGACTCATGGTGACGTTGGCTCCTGTCTTAGTAACTTTTCTCTCATTGCTGGGACAAAATACCTGATACCCAAAATTAAGGAAGGAAAGTCTTATTTAGCTCACAGTCTGTGGAGGTTTCAATCCATAATCAGCTGGCTCCAAGGCAGGGTGATACCTGGCAGAAGGCAACAGTTCATGGTGGCAGAAGACAGCAAAAGCAGCAAGCACAAAGGGGAGGAGCAACAGAGAGCAAGCCACTTTCCCTCCCTTACACTGTATGCAGACTACTTGCCCCAGGGCGCATGTAGCGCTTACACCCATAATTCTAGCACTGGACCATGAATAAGTCATAAACTCTAAAAGTTTGCCCATGAATTCTAGAGGTTATTGGGGGACATCTAGACATGAACCATAGCAGCTCCTATGTTCAGAGGGGCCCCAGCACCTCTCAGTGACAATTGAGTTGTCTTGATCCTTTGTCTGCTTGTCTCCTTGTACTATTCTGGGCTGCAGAAGAAAAGGACAATGTTGCATTTCTATGTCAATACACAGTGACCAGCAAATACTGCTAATGCCGGGAAGTTGAAAGCACTGAATGGTTGAATGAACATCCAAATTGATAGAAAAGAGTAGAAAGGTAAGTCGGAGCATGGATAGCAGTTTTAGCCATTTCAGTGGCAAAATAAACCTCTTTCTTCACCTGAAGATACATATGCAACACAGCCATGCATCTGCAAAACCAGAATGCATTCTCTGTAAGGCAATGAACTCTTCATTTTACAAAAAAGAAATGTTCTGATTATGTAACTTAATAATATATTAGAGAGACATTTGGTAGGATAAAGATGTTGAAAACTCAGACAGGGTCTGTATTAGCTCTCTGCTTTCCAAAATGGTTTTAATTAAACCCTGTACAAGTTGCTCTTGTTCTTAATAAGAGCTTCCCTTTTTCTCTTCTTTCTGTGTTTTGAATTCTGTTCCAGACTAAGGGGCTAGAACTCTAAATGAAGCAGACAGCTCAAGTAGCTAAATTACATGAGTCTCGGCTTTCAAAGCAGGCTGATTTTGTGGTTTGTATTATTTCTCTTGCTCAACATGTCTCATTCCAGTGTGATTTCTTTCTTTATCTTAACAATGTTTCTATGCTTGCGCAGAGATGTATTTTTCTCCAAATGCCTTGTGCAATTACACAATTTATCACACTGCTTTAAACACCCTCCCCTGTGCATATCTCTGTAGATTTTTCTTCCACTATCCAAAAATGTCAATTAAAGAGCTTCAGGTGTGCTGACTCAGGAGCTACCCTTAGAAATCATCCCGCTAAAATCAGAATTCAAAACTGTTGGATGTCAGCGTTGCAAAGATCTTTGCCACCAGGGGTTGGTTTGCTGTGGTTGATGTTCCAACTCAAACACGTTTGCATGAGCAATATCTTTCAAGAGGGTTATTTACCCTGCAAACACATTAGTCTGTGTTAATCACAGGGCAGTGTGAAATAAAGAATGCTGTATCTCAGCTCTGACTTTGCCTTTAAAATTCCACTTCTATTTGCCTGTTGCAACATTGACTTGTAGAGTGAAGAAACAAGGGTAAATCTCTTTGTTTTCTCCTTTGAAATATTTTAGGCTGTGAAGACATGTTTTCATCTGCTCTTAATCCGTAAGTTTTTTAATTTAAAAAAACTATTTCATTATTGGTGGAAACTCAGAATTATCTTGTAGAAGAGAAGGAATTTTCTTGTAAGTAATGTTCTCACAATGATGACCAGTGTAAAAAAAAAGTAACTTTTAAACCACTTACAACCTCCTACTATGAACAGCTTGCTGCTTAGCACATTAATGTGAATATTAAAGATGATCCAAGCACCATTCCAATTTCCCCAATTCCCCTTGTTTCAGAAGGTTGAGGGTCCTAGCCACACAATCTTTGTTCCTAGTGAGAATTTTATCCACAAGCCTATTTAGTGTTTGAAGGTGCCTCTCAGAAGGCAAGTTGAATAACTCAACCTAAACATGATTGAAGCAGGAAGCCAGCAGGCTCACACATGTGCATGTACACATGCACAGAGATCATCATGTGAGGGAGACCACGATGTGGACATGTGTGATTTGAGAATAAGAGAAAGGTGATCTCAGATGGAAGCCAGATTATCAGCTTGCATGTGGGATCAATCAACAATGCAGTGTTTGACAAGTGGCTGGGAGACAGATGGTCTTCCCATCAGACCCAACCTTGGATTCCTGAGCTGAAAAATGCTAAGAGTGAACTAGACATTCATGACCTACATTTTAGAGATTTGGCAGATTCTGCTTACAAAGCTGGGGCTGGTTTATACTTTTGATTAAACATGCAGATGTTATGACCAAGATACTTGAGCGACTTTTTTTAGCATGAGCCAGTAATGGGCAATGGGTTATTAATGGATTGGGATTGGGTAGGGTGTATCACAGGAGGACAAGTGGAGGTAAGAAAATAAGACAGAAGTAAAAACCAAAATGTTGTCACTAGGTATGGGGAACCTCTGAAAACAGTGATTGTGATTTTATCAAAGTCTGGCACAAGCTGGACATGATGGTACACCAGAATTTTGGGAGGCTGAGACAGGAAATCGCAAGTCACATCCCAGCTTAGGTAACTTAGTGAATTAGCAAGACCCTGTCTCAGAATAAACAAAATAATGGCTATGGATGTAGCTCAGTGCAAAGGCCCTAACTTCAATCCTCTGTACTGAAAAACTACATACATATATACAGACATACTGTAGCAGGCACAAATAAATGGGCTGGTCTCTTCTATTCAAACCTGAACTTCTTGCAGTAATGCCTGCTTGTGCTATTGCCCACTGTATTCAGAGAGTTGAGCTATGATGGTGTCTCAAAGACTCTGGCACATTGGAGGGTAGGCAGTGCTAGATGTCCCCATGGGGCCTAGAAGAGAGGTAGGTGATACTGCCCTGCCCTGGTGCCTTTTATTCTACATGGATCACACCTCTGTGGACTGAGGTATGGAGCTGCAAGCCATCCGTGGAAATGCCAATCTCAAAACCTCTATCCATTTTTCCATTTACTCAGCAAATCATTATGGAGTATCTACTATGTTAGGCCCAGGGAACAAAACAGTAAACACAACAGGAGAAACACTGCCTGCTACCTGACTGATCCCCATGCCTGCAAGTCATGTGCAAGGGGTGCTGTATGCATGCTGCCCTGCAGAAGGCCAAGGGTGGGTGCACAATGAGATGTAGGTGCAGTGATAAACAAGGTGCAGAGCTGCACGTGATAGGAATCCCTGGAGTCTGCAGAAACACAGGCTGGAGAGCCTGCAGAGGGACAGGGGCTGTTTCCTGCTGCAGGAAAGATGTGAGCTAGACCTTGATGTACATGTAGGAATTAGCATCGTGATTTCCCATGCTGAGCAATCTGTCTGCCAGATCACAGAGGAAAAGAGAAGAAAAGCACTAGAGACAGATCTGTAGGTGGGGACAGGAGTATGGGACTGGGTTTGGGTCACATGGGCTCCATCTGAGATCTTAGACATCTACCAACAGCTAAAGATCTGATTGGCAAGAGGTGGGCAGGTAGATACTGAAAATAACATTGGGAGCCAAGTTTAACAAGATGGTAATAGAGAAATAATAGAAGTAATAAGGGCTTAGAGGTTCCTGGTATTAACAATTCTGTTAATATAGCCCTGGCTTCTACTATGTTCACAGTGTTAAGCAACCATTCATTTGACCACCCTTCTTTTATCCTGGCATAGTAAAATATTTAAAGTGTATCTGCTCTTCTATCTGAGTGTGGCACACTGACAACTGGTGGTCAACTTGTAACACCCAGCTGAACTGAGTCAGCGTGGTGCTAGGTGTGGAAGGCCCACCTGAGGATTGTTGCCAACAGCATAAAAGGAGAACTGGCAAGAAGAAACACCATTAGGGAGCTGTAGAGAGTTGTTGGTTTTCCTGGAGGAGCTTGTCGTGATGGCTTTCCTGATGAACTTGGCTGTTCTCATCATCAGAGGAGCTCGAGACTTTATTGTTGCTGAGAATGGCTGTGGTTCACTTTGGGGGAGCTCTGTTCCTTCCTTTGAGCATTGCTTCCTAACTCCAGAGGGAAAGACTCTTCAATCTCCTGGAGAAGCTTGTTGGTTACCGGCCATCCTGATATAAACTCAGCTCTTCTCATTGTCAGAGGAGCTTGGGACCTTGTTGTCACTGAGGATGGCTGTGGTACTTTTCGGGGGAGCTCTGGTTCTTATTTGGAGTGTCATTTCCTGGCTCCAGTTCAGATCCCTCAGCCTGCTAGCACAGATCCAGCATCCCGCTGGCACAGACTTTCTAGCTTCCACCACTGAGCTTTGGGCCTTCTCAACACAGAACCTTAAAAGAGTCCTGCATGAGACATTGTCATGAGCTCTTGGTCTCCAGCTGGACTTGTGGGGGGCACTGTTATGGGCTCTAGGTCTTCAGTTGGACTCATGAAGGACATTACCATTGGATACAGGCTCTCAGCTGGATTCTTTGGCGTTTAGTGTGTGGACAGATTTCCTCTACACTTTTTGTATATGACTCTTTGGGTGACTATTATAAAATAATCTTATAAATTATGTGTATTGTTTCCCCTTGTAAATCTCTGATTACAACACTGAGCGGCCCCAAATCCCACAATTCTGAGGTTTTTTTTTTTTTAAAGAATGTGATATGTAAAAGTAGGTGTCTATTTTATTTTGAAAAAAGTAAAGCATAAAAGAACAGAAGGCAAAATGTGCCTCCGCCAAGGGCCTAATATTTCCCTGATGTGTGGGTTGTGCTTTTCATATGTCAAGTCTATTTTGTATCTAACCGGAAAACATGAAGCATAAGCTTTGGTGTCTGTACATCCACTCCCAAATGATGTGACTTTATACATGTGTAAAAGCTCGATTATATTAATTACACTAATTATATTAATCTCACTTCTTCAGGATTGTTATTGATTAATAAATCATTTAGTGGCATATCTAATTCCATAGCCAATCTCTCTGTATGTTAAAAAGTAAAATAAAATATAAAGCACAGCCATTTTCTCTTCTGGGATTTTGGAACCAATAATTAATACCATAAAGAAGTGAACAGAATGCTTCTTTTAAAATCTTAAATCAAACTTAATACTTGTTTTAAATTGTTCTGCAAGTCCTTTTAAGTTGTAGACATTTAAAGTTGTCAATACATTGCATTCTGCTGAAACACTGGAGGGAGAAAAATATACTAGGCAAGCATGCCACACTTAAAATTGAGCCTTTGGACTTTCTATCCTAAGAACAAATAGAGTGCTTCAGATGTGGTGGTGAAACCATAAAGCATTAGCTTTCATGAATGTAGACTGCTTCCTATTGTCATTGGAGGAAATGACCTTGCCTCATGTCCTTTGACATTTGTGAGGATTATGACGGGACAGGAAACAAGAAGGGGTCCTTGTGTCTAACATCCCCTGTGGTTTTCTTCACTGACCTTCTGCAAGGGTTTTGATGAACGTGGTCACTGAGAATTGCTAAGAAGAGCTGGGGGAGAGAGAGATCTGTGAGATTATACAGAGAGAAGGGAGAAGAAGGGATCAAAGAATACTCTTGAGATGGTGCATAATCGGCTCACAGCGAGTTTCTCTGAACTCATTCATGGAATAGGATAATGCCCCCCACAGTGTTCTCTGATCATCTCCTCTTTAGAATAATGCTGCGGTAACATCTGTGATAGTTTACATGACAATATGATCATAAAAAGCCTCAATAATATGATGATAAACTGTACATTATTTTAAAAACCAAGTGTGGAAAGTAAAAGTCTCAAAAATCCTTCCAAAATTAAACATTTGGCTTAACAAAATATTGACGATATGCATTCATCACACATACACTCAGCCATTTGTGTTCCCATGCTACAAAAGCCTTCCCTAAGCCTTCAAACTGATTCCAAAATGAAATGAGTGTTTTGTGTAATAATAAATGAACTGGTAATAAAGAATGAGGTATATGTTACACTGCTATTGTCTTCTGTTTTATGAAGTTCTGAAAGCTTTTTGATCTGCATGTGTACAGTCCACAAAAACATACAGCCACGAATGAAATGTTTTCTAATTATTCTAATATCTCACTCACTTGGTACCTGTCTTATTTTGGGCTTCCTCAGTAGGGTGCCATAGACTGGGCAGCTCCAACAACAAGCACTTATCTTCCATAATTATGGAGGCCAGGAAATGCAAGGTTCAAAAAAGGTGCTAGCAGATTTGGTGTCTGCTGAGGTTCTGCTTTCTCTTCCTTTTGACCTTGTGGCAGAAAAAGCACCAGAGAGTGCTGTGCAGTCCTTTTCATAAGGCCAGTAACACCATATGTGAAGTCTGAATCCTCTTGACTTAAGTATTTAGGAAACTCCCCACCTTCTGATACTATTTCATTAAGGGTTAGGATTTCAATTTATGAATTTTGAGAATACTTGAGCATGAATTCCATTGTGCTCATGAACATCTTTAACACATAAACACAAAATTGTGAATGATATTTTACTCTACAAAATTTTGTCATTCCCTTTCTTATAAACTACTGCTTTTGAGTAGTATGGGCCATATGGACTATATGTTTTAAGGTGGTAACACCTGAACGTGGTTGGCTTTAAATGGAAAAAAATCTTGTGGAAGTATATTTCAAAAGATTAAGAAACCAAAGGAGATAGTCTTAAATTGATATCATATGGAGGTGGTAGATTTTCTGGCTAGAGGATGATTTAAGATGTTCAAACGTTTTGGAATGTTAGAAAATAATTTTATTTTCCACAGAGACAGGTTTTGAGGGATCCCAGAATCAGAATTAATACCTGCTTCTGTTTAAAGCCTGGGGTATATAAAACTGGAGATACGAGTCCTTCACCCGTTCTAAAGTGGGTAAGAATGGAGCACAAGGTTTCAGGGCTCACATCTTGGGGACACGAGTGACAGGCCAGGTTAAGTGGTGGTGACCCAGGGTGTGAAGACCCAACACCATGAAAAAAGCAACCAGCCCTGGGTTTGGGGTGAGGTTAAACTAGAGCACAGGCTGGTTTGCAGCATGACATGTGTACAGTCTCCAGGAGAAATAACAACTGTGCAAGACAAACTGCAGACAAGGGACCAAGGTTTCCACATGAAAGCGACATTCACAGATTTGCTGCAAGATAAAGAAAGCTCCAGGACCAGCCAGACCCTGACTCGGGACAGAGAAGTCATATTAGTTCCTGGCAAATGCTTTTGTGTTTACTCTCCATTGGTATCAAAATTCTCATTTCTTCCTAATAAATCAGTCTGTTTCAGGTGACTCTGTCCTTGTACATTTTTCTTTGAATGACAAGACCATCTTTCTGACCCCTGTGTGTAGACAGAGCACTGGTTGGATTATTTCAATCCAATAGCCCACGGCACTGTGGGGCTTATCTATGTGAGTCCTGAACCATGTTGTAGATCAAAATTTATAGGAGGAATGTCAAAGTTATGGTTTATACTCATTACATTTACATTGTGTCAGCTTCATTATTTACTATCTTATATCATTCTTCACCTAAAAATCTCATTGTCTGTTTGGCCAGTTCAGATGCTTTACTTTCTTTCTCTCTGGCTCAGCTAATTATCAATAATGGTGGAAAAGAAAGAGTAGCTTATCGATACTAACATCTCAGGAGAAAAATTGTAATATTTAATGTAGAAAGAAAAACCAATATTGTTATGCAACTATGAATTCAGTGAGTGTGTTATCCAAACTGTCTGTGCCAGGTGGGGTGTGGACAGGTCCCATCACCCCTACACCCCAAGCCTGGTTAACATCTATTGCTCATGGGGTACAGGTACCAGCAGTCCTGCAAGGCTTTCCCTGATCCCAGACAGTTAATCCCTCTTTTCACTCCGTGTCGCTAATATCCACCACATTCTGCCATAGTTGTTATTTATAAGTACACTACCTCTCCTCAATTGTGAACTTCTCTCCATTAGTTGGTTCTCTTCTTTTTATTCCCACAACCTAGGAAAGTTTCTAAAAAGTCACAGGAGTTAGTAAATGCTTGTTGAGCTGAATTAAATCTAAAGGCAATACCAACAGCACAAAAACAAGAACAAAACCAAAAATGATTTGAAAAGAAGACACAGCCTTTCAGGCCTAAAACTATGTGTCAGCAAGACCCAAGTTCTGTTAGTCTTTTTGAACTGGGATGCCTCTTCATCCCAATCAGCATGAGCCCATGTAAAGAAGAAACATAGAACGTACTGCAGAATTACTCACATCATGCACGTAGACTGTGTGATGCTTGCCATCATCAGACGGAGATGAAGAAAGAAGTGAGATTATCCTCAGGAAGCTTCACAGCAGTAGTAAAAACACAATCAAGATATAAACATTAATATATGACAAATGGCTAGTAAGGAAATGTACACACTAGTTGGAAGAACAAGGATTTTATTAATTTTCTTGGGAAAGTTCAGTTTCCCAGGGCAAGCGTGCTTGAGGGTATGGACAGAAGGTGGGTGGGACTGCACTGACTGGAGGAAAACACTGCTCCATGGTTCACAAGGCAGTACACAAACAGCAAAGGCAGGCTGTGGTGGGAGGTCATAGCCAATTATTTTTGGCTGAAATAAAGAGGGTCAGTAATGGCACAAAGTAAGGGAGGGGGGTTGTGTGGTGGCCCCAAGTCACAAGGTTTGGAAGGTTAAACTGAGTCCTATTGGCGACCCTCACATTCCTCAGTTTTGCACATGGACATGTGTGGAGTTCTGTGAGTGAATACATTTGTGCACCTCTCCCCCAGGTGCACAAGTGGATCTCTAGATGGACGTGAAGAGCTAATACACACATAAAAATATGTGATCAGAGGGATAGATTCTGAAGCCAGGTGGCTGGAATTGAAATCCGGCTCTATTCCTGGGGGACAGAATGATCTCACACATAATAAATGTGGTGGTTCAGCTTAATTGTGTCAACTTGATTGGCTTAGAAACCCCCTAGGGAATTTAGTAAAGCACACATCCGGGTGTGTCTGGGTGGGGGGGTGTAGGGGTGGCCTTGGGGTCTATATCTGGTCCCTGCCACTTCCTCTCTGGTACTGTGCCCATTCTCTGCTATCTGGCCATCATGATCCAAGAGGCTCTGCTCCCCATTCCACAATGATGTTCCTGTGAATCAGTCCCCTGAAACTATGAGCCTCATCAAACCTTTCAATCTTTCAGTTGTAGGTGTTTGATATTATGTTTCAGTGAAGAGAAAACTGACTAATACATCACATAACTGCTTACTCTCTGTATTTACTATTATGAATGAAGTGATGGTAGTAAAGTCCTCACTGGATTATTGTGAGTTAAATCATGTAAAAGAGGGTTTGATGGATGTGTTCATTCAGTTATGTCCATAGTGTTTTCGAAGAGTATGTAAGGCCCAAGGGCTGAATGATTCCTTCTAGTCATGTTTACCTCTCAATGCAACAGGCAATTACAGAAATTCAGTTAATGTCTAGTACTTAAAAGAAACAGGAAAACACTACAAATATGCAGATAAATTCCATCTTGCTTGGGGGAGTTGGACCTGTCTTATTCCTACACCTTTGATCTTTATCATTTCTATGTAAAACCTTTCACAGGACACTGACTTCTCCTCAGCTCTGCCTTTGCTCACCCTCGAGATCCTCTCTTTGCTGTCGGGGCTTAGGCACTGTTTGGCTGAAACCCACAGTGGCCTCTGGTACCTTCTATAGTTCATTTCAGTTCAGTTTCACCACAGACCAGCACCTCCTCCCCATTCCTATGTTATCAATTCACTGAGGTTAATGAACAGTTTCCCCATCGCTATTGTGCTCACAGAATGATGTGCTTTACAGAACATGTGCTTAGCAGGGGTAGAAACTGGAGCATTGAGAACCAAAGGTCACGTCACACTCTTCTCCTTGGCTTCCACGTTGCTGGTCTCCCCTGGAGCCAAGCTGCTGTGTGTATTGCCACCTCCTGCACTGCCCCTGGGCTCTGCAGCACCTCCAGCTTCAGCCCACTCCTCCACCTTTTCTCTAAACATTTTCTTCTTCCTGCTCCTCTCTCTGCTGTCCCTCACTTTTCTCACAGAACCAAGAGAGCCCATGAAAAACAGGGAACACTGGAGATAGAACTCTGGGCCATGAAAGCAGAATTATGGGAAACGTTGGACTTAAAGTCACAGGGATGACACGTAATTCTTGGGCCTCACACTTCATTGCAAGGAAGAGCAAGGCAGAACAACAAGGTAACTGGCATACATGGTAAACAAGAATGAACGTGACTCTTGCTCACCGCAAACCCTCGAAGTTCAGCTACAGCAAAGGGAGCACATTTTCACAGCCAACAGAAGTGGGGTATGGGGAGTTGAGAAGCACAGCCAGCTGTTCCCGGCACATGAGACCACTTCACAGAAGTGACAGCTTCTGAGTAAACCAGAAGGGAAGACAACTTCCTATGTGACTTCCAGGGGTTTATTTACCCCTTTAAACATGTGTCTTCTCATCTCTGACATGGGAGTCCTGATACACAACTCTCACCGTGACTTTACTGTGACAATTACTAAGGTAATATTCATAAAATATTGTACGATTTTAAATCCATACAACATGGTGTAAATATTGTATACATATATCATGCTACATGCCTGTGATTTGTCTGAACATACAAGGTATATAAGTGTGTGTGTGCTTATATGTACATATATGTAAGTTATTATATGTATTTTCATTGCATGCCATAATAGGAAAGCAGGCCATGCATTCCCATAGCAAGGTTGGGAATGCTATAAGAAGACCTCATTAGAAATAAAGGCAAGAAGATTAGTTCCTTGATTCTAGGTGGAAATATTCCCATTCTGTCTCAGACCTTTTATTGGGTTACAAACTACTGTAAAGAAGATAATCTTTGCTTTCTCAAAACATGGGATGGGGGCAGTTTTTTCTTATATGACATTGCCAACAAGCATAAAATTCTCTGTCATGCTTTGTGTTTATGTTAGTTTTCATTATAATCTAGATTGTCATACTTGTGCTTCTTCATTTTAAAAACTAGTTACAATCTCTAAAGCTAAGGGGAAAATGCAGTACCTGGTAGAAAGAACCATGTCTTCAGATTATACACCAACATTGAAAGCTTTTTGGATTTCCCGGGTGACTTTGGCATTGATGAGTTCAATATTAAACCCACACTGTGATAGGATGACTAGAATTAATTTCATGGCAGAGATATGTTTGAAAGCAATCATATATAATTTAGTGGTAATCAAATGTGGGGGAAAGTATAAAAGAAGGGAAAACAGCACTAAGTGAGAAGGGCTTTCCAGTGTGTCTTGGTGACTTTTCTCTTGTTGCTGGGACAAAACATCTGACACCCAAAATTAAGGAAGGAAAGGTTTATTTCACTTACAGTTTGTGGAGGATTTAGTCCATACTTGGCAGATTACAAGGCAGAGTGACACATGGCAGAGAGCTACAGCTCATGGCTGCAGAACACAGCAAAAACAACAAACACTAAAAGGGAGGAATGGCTGCCAGCAGCCTCTTCCTCTCCCTTACATATGCAAACTATTCACCCCAGGGAGGGTGTAGTTCTCACACCCAGAATCAGTCAAACTCTAAAAGCCTGCCTCATGACCGCATGAGGCTTTGGGGGGACACATAGACACAAACCATAACACAGTGCTTAAACAATGATACTTTCTGCTAACAAACCAATTCACTGCATCCTGAATCCACTTCCATGGGGTGGGAGATGCTTAGGCTGTGTACTCCCAGCTGCAGATCAATACTGGCTAAACATATAAGGTTTCCTTAATCTTACTCTTGAATCCCTCAGATCATTCTGACCTCGAAATAAACCCTTTTAAATTGTAAAGGATTCCAAGGAAGGATTTCTGACCAAACAGGTACAATGACAACATGATTGGATCATTGATCTAGCTGAATGACTGCAAGCCATTAAGAAAGAAATTACTATTGAATGAAATCAGCAAAACCCTTTAATTACTGATTAAAGATATGAACCAGTGACAAGGTACACTTTTAGCCTCAGGCTCCATCATTCCATTTCCTTGGAATCAGTACGATTTTGTTTCAGGTCTGTATGTTAAATGACTTTAGCCCTTTAGTTTTATAATCATTCTGTGTACATTTAGAAATGTACATGTAATTTTACATATTATGAGTATAGTATATATATAATATATATAATATATACATAAATATATATAATATATATATAAATATATAAAATATATATATAAAGTATATGGAGAGAGAAAATGAACATATCTAAAATTACATATATCAAAGTGAAGTTTAAATGGGCCATAATAAAATTTAGAAAACAACAGTTTACCTAAGAAAGTGAGATTACAAGTGATTTTTATATTCTCTTCCTACATTTTTTGTTCTTACCTTACATAATGAAGATGTATCATTTTTATAAATTGCAAATAAGTAACTCTTAGTATGTTTATTCACTGCTAATATCTTTACCTTTCCCTCCCATGCAGGAGTTTTTCAGAGATTACTACTTTCTCCACAGCATAAAGAAACAAATTCTTCCTTTGCCATTGACAAATGCCACATCACATTAGAAGCAAAATAATGCACCATTACAGGTAATTTGGTGCGAAGTTAAAAGATATTTCAAAAGATTAATAATTCTGTACTCTGTCCAAATTTCCGGTAAGCATCCAGTATTTTCCCCCTGCTGATATCAATACATTTAAACTTAAACCTAGTAACCAGCACCTGCTAGGTGTGTGGTAATTACACCCTGAGTTGTCCTAGGGAGTAAAAATGCTTCTTGTTTTGTTTTGCTTCACTGCAAGAGCCTTTGATAATGCATTTAGCAATAATAACTTCTCTCTATGTACAAGTAGAACTTCCTCCAGGTAAGGAGGCCACTGAGGATATAGCTAACATTCCATGGGTCTTACCTAGTGGCAGTATAGGTGACAATCCCCGTGCTGGTATTCAACCCATGTCAGTGTTTACTTTTTCTGTGTGCAACTCCTCTTGCTGTATCTATTGCAAAATCCTTGGGAGGAAAGACTGTCTTCCCTGCTCCTCAGAACCCTAGTCTGGCACAGAGTCTGGTGTTTCTCTGTCTCCTGGAAGGAACTCGAAAGATGTTCTCTAGTGTCACACATTATAGTGGCATTTACTCTAGAACCAAGAGGTGTAGCAAATCCCTTCATTTTTGTATTTAGATTCTGGGTATCCCTGTGTAGCACACCTGCTTAAGAAGAAAGTAGAGTCTTGTCTGTCATCTGACAGCTTAGTTGATAGCCAGATATTCACACTGATACACCAGGTGTGATAAAAAAAAAAAAAACCTGATGAATGGATAAATTTTTTAAAAAATCTTGCAATAAGACACATTGTCTCAAATCCCTGTCAAAATGCTGCCATTGGTTTGAGCACACTCCCATCATCCTTACCACTGTCTGCAGTAGCTCTAGAGTCTTCTTTCCTGAGTGTCTTTAGTTGTGCATCCTGGCTGCTTCTGTGTCCTGAGTGGATTCAAAACATCTCTTTTCTGATTATTTTAACTTTGGGAAAAGCCAGAAGTCACATGGTGGTAGATCCAGTTATTAAGGTGGATGAAGAGGCAATATTATGTTTTTACATCCTGTTTTTCCATCGGAAGGTGCTTGACAGCAGCATTCATCCTATTCTGGACCATATCTGATAAAGACACTCAGGAAAGAGGACTCCAGAGCTGCTGCAGAAAGTGGAAAGACGATGGGATGAGTGTTTTTGAAGCAAGGGGAAGGATTTTGTGGAGAGTCAGCAATGTGCTTTTACTCTAATAAGTCTTTTATTTAAATATTCACATTATATTTCAATCAAATCTGGTAAAAAGTCCCCAAAGGAGAGAGACGCAGTGCCCCTTATCCATACAGGCAGCATGACTATGTTAAGTACCTGCTCTCTCTGACAATCCTGATATGTATGTGTCTCTCCAGATGCTGCATAATTAGCTCCACTGGAGACCCAGCTGCTGAGTGGAAGAAGCCAGCACTTCCAATATACTGTTAGGACTTCTGAGGGACCCTGTGGGACCCCACTGTGCTAGAGCATTTAGCAAATGGCCTCCAATTTCCCTTTGACCTCTCCCTTTATGCCTTTCCCTTTTGAATTTTGTTTGTGTTCTTTAAACTGCAGTGAACACTGCTGAGAGTGCTAGCTGCTGAGTCCTGGGTGTCACTCTGAGGAATCTGTGGGCCCAGTTGTCAAGGGTGTCATAACTGACTTGGGACATGTTTTGCTGCCAGAGCTGCCACAGACCACTTGTGGAGACTGCATTAATAGAAGTGATCAGAAGGGCAGAGAAACAGACACAGAAAATAGATACTGGTGGCTCCTTCTCAAATACCAGCATAATCGCTCATCCATCACCCCAAATCCTGAGCTGCAGGAAATGCTTTCCCATATAGCCTGGCATTGCCATTAGGTACCATCCAATACCTTGGCAGTGTCTCTATTTGATGATATGAGGAACAAGTGTGACAGATGTGAAGCTAGGAAATACAGTCATAAAATAAACACCAGGAATCTCCCCTGTTAACGCAAAATCTGTGACATTACCGTCCTCCTGAATCCATCCAAACACTCCCTTCTCCTCTTCTGGATTCTCCAGCTACCTTCAAGGAGTAATAATTTTCCTACACTCTGAGTCTATTATTTATTTGCTTTAGAAATATTCTATGGCATTTTAATATATCATTATAGATTAATTCTAATTTTTTTCAACAGAAATGAAAGGTAATCTTATTATCAGTGGTTATAGAGGACTTATTTCTATTATTTTATTTTTTATGCCAATGAATGTTGACTGTGATTGTAATACATTCTTTGCTGCTGCTAACACAGCTTTTTTTGTCTATACCACAGTTTCCATTGCTGTTCTTCCATTAATATTTGGGATCCAGTCTTTAACATTGAGAAAACGTTGTGATGACCAAGCTTGTGAATATGTCTTCATTTTCACGTAAGGAAAACTCCCTCCATGGTACACACCTGGGAAAATAGTTTTAGGGTCAGGTTGCAGGCAGATGCTTTATTATACTTTTACTGGTCTATAGTACCAAATGATTTCTCCACTTTAGTGAATGAGGCAGAGGCCAGCCTGAACTATATAGCAAGATCCTATCTTTAAAAAAAAAAACCAGGAAAACAAAAAACACATTAAAAAAATGGTTTCTCCTAATATCTTGGAGAAATATCATCAATATTGTTAGGGATCTACCTCTTCACCATACTTGGGAGTACCGGTGCTCCAATTTCCTTTAATCTACTGCCTACAGGATGGAAAAATATTGTGGCTGACATTTGCATTTTTCTGATGGAGAACAAGTTTAAACACATTTCAGACCTTCAAGCAAAGTTTAGTATTTTGGAAAAATTATATTTGCTACCCTGATCATAACAACTTCCCAGTACATACAGATTTTTTTTTTTTGATGATGAGTGCAGTGTTGCTACAATGAATGTCATTTCAAGATATTCTACAATGAAACATGTTAACATTGGGAAGATCTGAGTAACTCAGGAAATCAATATTTTCCAAACAACTAATGTGTGATCTTACAAAATCATGGTGGTGATTCATTTGAAATAAAAAAAGAACCAACACAATGTAAAGTAATAGTGTATAAAAGCTTCCTTTATGTTATTTCTAATTTCACACTGTAACTAACCTTTAATAAACTATCCCTTGCTGAATTTTGATTTGCATTTAAGTAGAATATTCAGAAATACCTGAAGGCATATTTAAAAATTACCCCCTTTTCCAAGTGTGATACCACATTTTGTGTATAAATTTTAAACAAATGAACATATGTTGGTAGATTGAGTCAGCAAATATATATCTGATAATGTAACTGTCATTTATGAAACCAGATGTTAAGGAATTTTTCCAAGTTGAGTAACAATGTCTCCCTCCCCTCTACTTCTTCCCTTAAAAATATGTTTTTTTCAAGATAAGGTATGTTCATTTACAATAGAGTTCATATGTAATGAGATATTTTTGTTACTTTGGAGTGAATTAATAATTTAAAATTCTTTATTTTAATTTCTAATTATCTATAGATATAACCTCCATAAGTGAAATCCCTGTAGTGCCTTCAATAGTTTTTAAAAGGACAAACAAGTCATGAGGAAAAAAATACTTGGCGATAAATCATTCCCATTTGCCAAGATGTGGAATATCACTATAAGGAGATACATTTTATAGGGGGAATAATGGGCAATATCTGAAGCATCAGGCACCAAAAGAAATGCTTTCTCATTTAATTTTAGTGGACACAGAATACGGCACTGATTAAGATAAGAAAGACAGAAGGCAGGAAGACCAATTAGGAGCCCAGCTAACATAAGGCTCTGCCAGTAGAATCTTAGAATAGAAAATAAATGAGTAGTATCTTAGAATTTTCAAGAATAGGACTCAGTGGCTGATTAGTTGTAGAAGGCAGGACTGCAAAACACTGAGCCTCCTGGGGTGCAGACTTGGAAGAAAAAGAAGTAGCCTTTGACACTCTGAAGTCTGCACACAGGTACATAGAGATGGTAGATCTGTATTTACAGAGTCCCTGAGGTGGCTGGGTGTATTGAAGGGGATTTGTCCCACACAGTTGGGAAGGCTGGAATTCAACTTAAAAAGACATCAGGGCTGGAGGTATATGGTCAATCCCAGCAAGAGGAAAGCTGGAAATGCTTGAGAAAGGAAGATGACAGCAAAGAAAAGAAGGACATGGAAATGAGAAGCATCATTTGAGATTTCCATTCAGGACAAACATGAAGAAAGGACAAACAGAGGTGGACCATGGTGGAAAGTACCACATCGAAGATGTCAAGACCAAGATCATTGCCATATGTGCAACTTTTCCTAGTGACATGTAAAAGTTCTTAAGTATTTTGCAAATGTGTTTCCTTTTCCTCTTCTTATGACTTAAAAACACTAATGCTGGCTCTATCACTAAGTAATTTTCATACAGGTGTATCTGGTCTCAACTGGTGTGTTTTCTTTTATTGTGTTGCATGTTTAAGATGCACACAGTGCTCACGTGCCTCAAAACATTTCACACGCAATGTAGGATTCACGCAACTCAGACTCAGGGTACTGACTTGTTACCATTCTGCAAAATTCTGACATGAGCTTCTCCTAAGTAATCAATTGTCTCCTGGAGGCTCCATGGAGAATCTGCTTCTTTGAAGCCACCTATATTCCCTGGCTTTGAGTGCCCTACCAGCTGCAAAATAAAAAACTAGCTTTCCCCTCATGGGTAAAATATCCTAAACCCACAATTTAAAGGAATTGAAATTCAATTTGGCTCATGGTTTGGGGGGATTCAGTCAGTGCTCAGCTGGCTCCAAGGCTGAAATAACATGGCAGAAGGATGTGGTGGAACAAAGCTGCTCAACCCAGGGCAGCCAGGAAGCAGAGAGAAAAAGGAAAATCCCAGGGCAGGAGCTAGACTCTTCCATGTCACACACCCAGTGACATCCTCCTCTGACTAGGGCATGCCTCCCACAAGCACAGCCAACTATAAACTCATCAGTGATTGAATCCACTTGTGAGCAAAAGCAGAGCAGCACTTCTGAATATATGAGACTTCCAGGGGAGGGTGACACATTCTAGATCTAAACTATAGCACTGGTGTTCTGTTTCCTTTGTCCCCAGAATCTGCCTAGGTTGAGGGCTGATGCTCAGCAATCCTAGTCCCATTTGCCAGGTAAATTCCTTCTTGCTATGGAATCTAACAGGTTCATGTGTTCCAAAGAGGGGGATATGGGCATTTTTTGGAGGACACTTACACTGCTTACCATGCTTAAATGTGTTTTTTGACTCCATAACTATTAAATGCAAAATAACAGGAAAATGTACCATTCCCATAGTCCTTTTTAAATTTTCCTTTTTCTTCAGTGCTAGGGATTGGACTCAGGGCGCTGAACATGCTAGCAAGACAAGTGCTCTAACATTGGGCTATATGCCTAAGACCAAACTCTTTTTACTTTCTAAACTGAAAAAAATTACAGTGTGTTTAATGCCTATTATTTGGGAAGAATTTTAAGAATAACAAAGCCATCATACAAAATGAAAAGTAATTTCCTATTTATATTAATCAAAGAATACCACCATCTGCACATTATTTCTCTGACAAAACATTATCACTGAAAGAAAAACTTCTGAAAGCTGTTAATGTTTCCCCAGTTTAGAAAGAAGTTGACCTTTCTGTGTTTTCTGATCTATAGTACTGCACTGTGGAATATTATTTTTTAAAATAAACATAAACAATTTTCTTGATATTGATTTATAGTTTACTCTGTTAAATATATGGTTTATATTTTACAAAGGATTTTTGATAAACGAAATGACTGATTTGCATACTAGATTTCATGGGTTAGTAGCTTTTCACTCCTGAAGAAAGCGTAATTTAGGCTTCAGAAATTTGTAATTTGCCAAATGCAGTATATCCGTTAAAATATTAAAAATAGAGTTTCAACACAAAACTTTCCACTAGAGAGCTTCCTCTTCCCACTATGCCATTTTGTTATTAAAATAGATCACCTGAAGTGAATAGTGAAAGGATAGCATCAGGTCTATGGATATCTTATTTTTTTATATCACTGCAGAGGCTACCCAGACATGGAAATTGGGTCTATTCACTGGAGGCCCACAACTAACCCTGGTTTTCCAAAACTCTGTGTTGTGAGACATCCTGACAGCTGGTACGGGCAACTACTCTTCCTTGGTTAGAGGTGGAGCATGTGATCAGAAGCTGAGCAGAACCCCTTCTGCACCCACCTTTCAGAGGAAATTCTGCACAGAGAATACCCACTTGTAAAGGCCAGCAGTGATGGGGCAATTTTTCACCCTGCGACGCTGCATGCAGCATTTGGAGCTGAGTGGGAAAGGACACACCTTGTGCTGCTGGCTTCCGGAAGTTCTGTTGGGGCACTCTGCATGTTTTACTGCAGCCATTCGGTGAGAGCACCCTTATGTGCTTGCAGTAAACTTCCAAGTACATATTACTCATTTATTCTAACTCCACAAGACACTTGGAGGATGAACATGAAATAAGAGAGACAACACAGCATGAAGAAAAAGGAAAAAAGAGAAATTTCAGTAAATAACATACCATAAACAAATCATAGACCACCCTATTTCTTCAATTATAAATCTAATCTAGTGGCTGTGTTTACTTCCTCTCCCCTTTTTCTTCATTCCTTTTCTCCTCCTACTTTCTTTTCTTTCTTTTCTTTTCTTTTCTTTTCTTTTCTTTTCTTTTCTTTTCTTTTCTTTCCTTCCTTCCTTCCTTCCTTCCTTCCTTCCTTCCTTTCTGCTGTCTTTCCTTCTTTTTCTTTCTTTCTCCCCTCCTTCTTCCTCCTTCTTACCTTCCCTTCTTTCTTTTTTGCAGGGTGCTAGAGACTGAACCAAGGACCTTCACACGGAGCTATTTACCCAAGCTTTGTTTTTATCTTTATTTTCTTTAATTTTGAGACAGGGTCTTGCTAAATTGTCCTGCCTGTGCATGAACTTGTGATCCTCCTGTCAGCTTCCCAGAAGACTGTGATCTTAGGAATGCACCACCATTCCCAGCTCTTTCTCAGCTTTTCAACTTGACCACACAGCTGCATGGGTCTGAAACAGAACCTTAGGCCCCATCCTGCTCAATTTCACAGTAGAAACCTAGAAGCTTCCATGAGCACAGTGCATTAAAATCTAAAACCAGGGGCTGGGGATTTAGCTCAGCGGCAAAAGCGACTGCCTGGCAAGCGCAGGGTCGTGAGTTCGGTTCCCGGTACCGGAGAAAAAAACAAAAAAAAAAAAATCTAAAACCAGAACAAAAAAAGCTCACTAGTCAAAATTCTCTTACTACAAATGTAGGGATGGGAGTTGACAGCAGCAACTCTCATGCCTAGGATGTTTGCATGACAAAAGATTATCACTGTACCCCCAGATTTACCCCAAGTAAATTTAATCCTGTAGTGCAATACCTTATTTCTACTTTCTGTGCAGTAAAGCGTCATGTGGCACCAGGGTTAGCACACATGAAAGCACCAAAGTAAATATTTCAAGCTGTATAGGTCTCTGTCACAGCTACTGCTGCTGAAGCTCAAAACCATTTACGGTTAATATGTAAATGAATGGGAATGGCTGTGTTTCAATAAAACTTTATTAACAAAACTGGATGTTGGTTTATACTTGGTCTATGGACTGAAATTTGCTAACCCTTAGATTATAGATGGAGTAACACAGCCAATTTCGTCGGCAATAAAATTTAAAGGATGAAGACAAAGGTCAAATAAAACCCCTGGAACATGTTTCCAAGAGGCTGGTGTGCAGAGGTTTTCTCTGAGGAAAGAGTTCTCTCCATTTTCAATAAAAAATCTAGGAAGAAAGTATGAGCTAACCATTTGCACAGATCCCCAAATCATAACCATAAGTGGTACATTCTCCCTTGAATTTATATTGTCCCTCATATTTAGGATACATCTAAGACATTAAAGGGTTTCACTGTTTCCTCCTCTGAAATGCCTCTTGTGTCTACTTCTTTCCAACTCCAATATTAACACCCTGCTGCAAATCACTGTGTGGGTCAGATTGCTCCCTAACTGATGTATCCAGTTTTACTCCAAAACCTTTATTACCCAGCAGCTAGGGGTATGTTTTTCAAAAAGACCATCAAATGATATTACACTTCTCTTTAACAAAGACTTCTCACACTAAAAAAAAAAATCTAGCCAGGAAATAATTACCTTTTTGGTATGTCTTTGTTTCTATCAACAAGTACATTGAGAAAGTGAAGTGCCATTCATAAATAAAATGAGAGAGAACAATATTGTATGGAGGCTTGGAAACTTCCCTGTGAAGGAGACACTTAAATTGAAAATTAAGTATCTATAAGAAGTCACATATCAGTAGAGTGATCAGACAAAGGAGAGGGGTCAGACAAACATATTAATTGTCAAAGGTGACAACCATGATGTCTTCTCTCTTGTATATGAATATGATATGTGTGCATGTGTGTTATGTATATTCATGAAAAATAGCCTGTTTTCATACTCTGTCTGTGAGCAACTTTTCTATGCTGTCTATGAAGGTCTGTGAGCTCTGATATAGCTTGTCAGGAGCTCAACATTTTCATAAATCCTTGAAGGTCACTGATATTGAAGAGGTCTGCATCCTCCAAGCCTATGCCTTCCACATGGGGAATTATGGATGAGAGCTGAATAATGCATATGTGAATGAAAGCTGGTTTCTCTATCTAGCCCAGCTCAGCCCCTAACCCCCAACAAATCCTTGTTGTGTTACACCATTAAGCTTCTGGGGCACTGTTAAACATAGAAAGATAATTAATAATAGGTAATAATGTAAATAGCCTATCACAGAAACAGCAATGATATTCTCAAGAAAAATAAGTCAGACTCATTTGTCTAAAGCACAGTTCACAGTACAGGGTTGGGAAAAGATTGAAAGAGTATATGGGTTTCACAGATAATGGGTGCCTTATAAAAGTGTGCATTATTCAGGGTGCTTGATGACAAGCAATGGAAATTTGCTATGGGGAGCCCAGTGGAAAATCAGTCCATAGGATGCTGGATGGTTCCTGTGATTTCTGAGAAATTTAGACAGTCAGTTTAAGTCATAGGTAGGAACAAGGGCACACTAGGTACCAGAAACAATCTGGATTCTTAATGGGCAGTGGTGATACAGAACCTTGCCTGAGCTCCTCCATGAGCAAGAGATAGAGGTGAGCCTCCAGTCCAGGTGTCTGCCTGAATCTCATATTTTCTCCACAACAGTTAATGCCATGAAAGACTTTCACCTCTGCAAGCCTGAGCAGCCACAACTTGGACCAGGAAGTGAAGAAAGTGTTTGTCGTCACCCCTAAAGATTTAAAGTAACACTGGAAATGTTTTGTGTAGGGACACTGGGCTGCAAGTAATGGTGTTCATGCAATGCAACCTCACCCCCAGACTGACTTCACAAAGCACTCATGTCTCCCTTGACAGAGCTTTTCAAGAAATCCAAAGATCCTATTGAATTTCTGAACCACCTACTGCAAGACGCTTTGAAAGGACTTCTAAAAAGTCTTTATGTATATTTTGCATTTTGGAAAAAAAAAATCAATGAGCAAAAATTGTGGTCCAAGTGATAAGTTTTAGCATATTAAGATCTGTTTACGCATGAATAGTTTTGTTGTGAAAAAGCTGAAGTAAATCATTTAATGCAAAAGCTTAATTAAGTATCAGCCTGTGATTGCCTGTACTAGTACTTAAATTTCCTAAGGAGTTAACCTTATGCCTAAATTAAAGTATAGATAACCTCTAGTTTGTGATGAGATGATATAATTATGTATTGTAACAGATAGAAAACTGAGCTTAATTATTTAATTATAAGGTCAAATTTTCCAATTTTAGATTCTGATGCAATGTATCAGAAGCATCATCACCATGCTAGCTATTACACATTTTGGAAAGAAAAACATGTATCTGTTAATTTATCTCAGCACATGCACTGTGGAATTCTCTGCAAAGAATACACTAGATTCATCTGGGTGCCATTTAAAAGTAACAGTGCAAACTAAAGCATTTGTCAGATGTACTCAGTGAAGCAGACTGTCCTATTGTGGACCATGGCCTGACTGTGTCACCCAAAAGTCACATGTTGGAAGTTTAATCCCCAACACAACAGCGATGTTTGAAGAAAGCATTTGGAAGGTGTCCAGCTCATGAAAACTCCAAACTCATGAATAGATTACCAGCCTTAAAAGGAATTTATGATGGAGTTTGTACCTTCCTTGTGCTTCTGCTTTGTTCAATGCCAGAACACAGTACCTTGACCTTGGACCTCCAGCCTCCAGAACTGTAAGGAGTAACTTTCTGTTCTTTACAAATTATGCATTCTCAGGTATTATGTTACAGCAACACAAAACAGACTAAGACAAAACATGTAAAAGATACTTCTGTATATGATATTTTTTTCTTGTTATATAAATACAGATATTAAAAACAGGCAGTATTAATAGCCACATGGGAAAAAATTTAGAAATAGATACATAGACATATTCAAATATCCACTAGTCTGTTCTGTAAAGTTCAAAACAATGTGGAGACAATAAATTCACAAGATCTTAGGCTAGCTTAGAAAATGGGGGAAAAGAGGTATATAAAAGAAAAATGAATGAAGTTTATGAAGTATGTTAGTGGATTTTTTTCATAACCTTTGATCAGAGAAATGCCTACCTTTATTGGTAGACTAGCATGGAATGATTTTTGCCAGCATTGTGATGGATTTTGGTTATTTAAGGTCCATAAAAACATATTCTTCTCTCAGTTTCATGGATGAGGATATTAAGGCTCTGAAATGCCAAGTCACTTGCTGAAGGAAAGACACTGTTCAGTGCCTTTCAGAAATGAGGCCCTTACTTTTGTCCCCTGATCTCCCTGTGTGTTCCTCTTTCCACAACAACTCAATGAAAGTCATATTCTTTTAGTGTCTCTATCACAATTATGACACTTCCTCTTTAAAGGTAATGGCTAGAATAAGTCTGCATTCAAATGCCTTGAGTGAGTGACTAACTCTGGAATAGATAGAAGCAGTAAAATCTGTCACATCCCATCCTTCTTCATTGCCTCTGAAAACACAAACAAAATAGTGAGAAAGTAGCAGCAGTAAAGCCTCACTTAGCATCGGAATAGATAGAAGACAAGCAGCAGAAGCTGGTCTATGGCAGTGAGGTGCCCAGCTAGGGTGGCTGTCCAGGGCAGAGGGAAATCTTGGACTGGGCACTTTTTCTCAACGGCTTCCTGCTCTTTGCAGCATCCTGACCTCTATGGATCTGGAGAAGTGCACTCTGGCTGGGCACAGGCAGATTTTGCAGCTCAGTTCATGGTTCTGGTTAAAGCTTCCAAATGTTTTGATGATAGGATGGCCCCTGTCAATTCCTGATTCCCTCAACAGTTCAGTTCATTCAGCAAACAAGTAGACATCTGACACATTTCCTTTAAGTCAGTTGCTTGTGGCAGTAAAGACATCACATTCTTTGGCAGACATAACTCTCATACCTCGTTTATTCCATTGCCTGTCTGTCCCCAGTAACTCTGTCTCAACTACATAGTGGCTAATTGGACTTTGACTCAGGAAGCTGTGCCCCTCACATGATGTGAATGGCTTTTCCTGTATTTTTTTCTCATCCTTTCTCTGAATAGAAATATAAACTTCTGAAGTCCCAAACTTCTGCAATTCCCTTTATTTTTAATTTTTGTTGCAAAGAAGATATTTTTGCCTGAGCTTTTAAAATTATTTTTCTGATAAGAAAGCACCTAATATTTTTCTCCAGAACCTATAGGTTCAGTGGACACATCGTCTGACTTCCAAGTGGTGCACACAGTATTTTTATTAAATATTTTGCTACTGCATAATATGATTCTCTCTCTGTCTCTCTGAAGTCAGTTTCTTTATTAACTCTTTTTCATTGGTTATACAGAAAAATGGGTTCCATTTTGGAAGATTCAGACCTGCACATGAAGTACTTAGTTCATTTCCACACCCATTGCCTCCTTAGCTTGCATTCCTCCTTATTTTCACATTTTGGGTGGTTTTAATGCATATATCTTTCTCATATTCATCCTCCTGTCACCCATCTTTATATCCCTTACCCTCCTTTCATTCTTTTCCTTTTATCTAGTAAAAATCTCCTTTCTGCTTTTTATCATATTTTTTAGATTTTTCATATGGAGGAGAATATGTGATATCAGTTTTTCTGGACCTGCCTTCTTCCACTCAACACGATGATCTCCAAATTTATCCATGGTAAAATCCATTTCTTGATGTCTATTTCCTTTACCAATGAAACCAATCCTACCTGACTTAGGGTTGTTCCTGTTGCCACAACTCACACCTATTGCTTCTTCCTTCATGAAAACAGTTGTACACCAGAGAAGTCCTTATGCTATAGACCTCCAACCACACTCCATCTCCAGCTGAGGGGTGCCCCAGAATGAGGGTGTCCTGAGATACAAGCTTGGATCATTACTTGGATAATAACTATCCCCCTAAAAGCATGACTTTGGCAGAGACTGAAGTAGACAAACTGGAGACTCTGTTCCACAATCCCCAAGCCTGGCATGTTGGTCTTTCTTGAAAAGAGCCTGAGCAGCCCGTTGCTGGACCTGCTATTGTTCCATTCAAGGATTCCACCACTGGGAAAGCTCCAACATCCTCAGCACATCAATTGGTATTTCAACTTACTACATGGAGACATTATCTCTTCTTTCTATGTCTTACTTGTGTGTTTTTCCCCTATCTCCCTACCGTCTACCCAGTGTAGCTGCATTTATTTCTATTTACTTTGTGCTGGTCACTGTTTGAGGGTCTTTACATTTTAAATATTAAATTAGATACAACTTGCCAATGTGATGAAGCTATTGCTCTCTTGTTTTGATGAAACAAGCCAATCTTAAGTCTGGTTTAATTCATTAGAGTTAAAACAACTCTATTTCCAAATAGAATTATATTCTGAGGGTCTGAATGTTGGACTTTCTACATATCTTTTTGGAAAATACAATCCAGCCATAACCCTTTCTTCCACCTCTATATTACTTTTATTCTTGAAATCTTTGTTTCTTTGTCTTTTTTCCACATTGAGAGATGCTTCCCCTCTCTAATTTGTAGACCTTCTGTGATATTTTTGTTCTGGTGATTAGATACTTAATTTATGGCAGCTCTTTTGCAGTTTTGAGCTGTTACTTTTCTGGATTTATTCCCACAAAGCTGTCCCAATATGCTATTAAAAACAGTGCCAAATTTACCTCTGAATTATTTCTTTGTTTATCTTTTATGCTGTACTTTTTGAGGACCTCCTCAAATCTTGAGCGATCATCAGTGGGTTCTTCATTTTTAAATCAAGAAGGTAGAAAGGGGTCACTGATCAAATCATATGGAAGAAGTTTGTCATCAAAGCTCTATTTTTCATGCAGTTAGCTCTGCTTTCCCACCCTTGACCCCTTTTCTGTATTGGAAAGTTTCTAAATTGCTATCATTATAGAGGAACTCAGAATGGAGGAAATATAACAAGTTCTCTGATGAATTAAATGTGTGGATTCCATTTGCAGTATCTACTGCGTAGTTTTGAGGATTCTGGAAAAAATGATATCGATAGTATATATTGAAAGCATATATTGAAATACCACATTATGCATCATGCAAATCCACAATTACTACATTAGCTAATTTTTTAAAATGTTTAAGGAGATGGAAATGTTAACTAGATTGATTTGATCATTACACCTTTCAAATGTGTGTCAAATGAACAGTTAATAGGGACAGTTAATAGGGAGGTCAACCTGATTGACAGTTAATAGGGAGGTCAACCTGATTGGATTAAAATACCTAGCCTATTAATGAAGCATATTTCTGGGTCTATCTCGGTAGGTCATGTAGCTGTGACCACGGATAGTGTATCTTGTCCCAGGATTCCTTATCTCTGGTGTTGTCCTCCTGCTTTCCTTCCTGGTTGTCATGAACTAAGAAGCTTTGCTCTATCACACTTTTCCATCATGATGCTCCTGCCTTGGAGAACCTGGCCATGGAATGCATACCCTGAAACCATGAGCTAAATTAAAACTCTCCTTCTTTAAGTAGTAGGTGTCAGCTGTTCTGTCTTCATGACCAGAAAAATGACTAATAATGCATCCATAATCTTGGGAAAATATTCTATAGCCGCAGAGCATGGTTTTCTTTTTGTTCCCAACAATGAAGTCCTCTTTCAAGGGTTAGTTACATTTGGTTTTACAATCAGTTTGCCAGAGATGCAGTGATCAATGAGCTTAATGTGATCTGCAAAGGTTACTGCACAACATTCTCTGTTCTTCTCTTGAAATGAGACAGAGAGAGAAAAAGAGAGAGGCAAGAGCACGCAGGAATAAAATCATCTCAGCCTTCAAGCCTGGCATAAATGGCTGGCTTGCTAAAAGATTAAAAGGTACTTACACTGAACCTGCTACTTTTCAGGCAGAACTCATGGCTTACTAAGCAGCATAATAAAGGGAATCCAGTGTGCCCACCAAAGCTGAGATCTGATGCTATCAACCTGAAAAAAAAAATTTGATCATTAAACAATTTACAGAGGCTATAATTTCTACCAGGCAAGTCTGTACAAAGCTGTTTAAAAACATCCCTTGTGGAGCTGAAACTCAATATCCCTACATCATCACCTTCACACCAGGCAGTGAGTTGCATGGCTTCTGTGACCCTGGAACTTGAACTAAGCGTGCATTTGGGCCAGGCCTTGCACTGAGGTCACCCTGGCTGTCACTCTACTAAGTTCTCACAACAACCACGATTGTCAGTACAATACTCAAGTCGCAGCACTACTAGATTCATACTAGTCAGTTACATTTTTAAAACCTCACAGAAGTATTCACTCTTTTCACACAGCATCATAAAAGCATGGTTCTCATGGGCCTGCACAATGGTACACACCTGTAATTCCAATTTCTTGGGAGGTGGAGGAAAAATGGTTGCATATTTAAAGTTATCCTGAACAGCATAGTGGCTGAGAAAGAGCTCACCACAAAATAAAAATTTTAAAGACTGGATGTAGCTTAATGTACCTACCATGTGTGAGATTAATTTTCCAGCACCACAAAATGCCTTGCTTTGAGGGAGAGTAGTTTTTCAGACATGTGACATCCTAGTATATTCTAGTTTGTGTTTGTAAGGTGAAGGTCTTACTTCTCATTTCCTATTCTCTTGACCATCAGTTTTAAAATGTGAATGGTTAGATTTATATGTGCCTGTATCTTTTAAGGTCTTAAATATACTGCTTTTTCTTGTGTGTTCCACCATTGTAAGAGACCATGACCTTCACATTTAACCAACATGGTGGCTGTTTGACTAAGTTAAGGCTTCATGATGAACTAAACTGCAAAAATGAAAAGCTCTTTACTCCTGGGGGCTCTGTAGTTGGTGACATCTAGATCAGTGTGAAAACTCGGTGACACAGGAAGTATTGCTTTCGCAGTGTGAGATCCCACCAGCACTGACCTTCACAGCTCTGTCCGTGAACAGGCCAGGAGACTGACACAGTGCACAGTACCTAGCTTGAAATACATTTTTAAAAGATCTATCATTTGAAATTGCTGGAAGACACTGTCAGTATGTGGTTTGTGAGAGAATGAAAACCATCACTGCCTGAGTGACATGCAAGTGCGTGCTGCTTTTCTGATGAAAAGGCTTCATATCAAGACCATGTGTAGGTCTAGGACTTGGTCAGAAAGGGACAGTCAGGTTGGGATGAGGTGCAAGATAAGGGGATTCAGACTATAAGAGTGGTGGTGGTAATGGAGAAATGCTGCAGGGGAGAATCAACAAACGCTATGCATAAGATTCCTGGATGACATCTAAACTCTGTGTGTGTTGTTGGGACTCCAAGAACCTAGATTTCAAAGTGATCAAGTGCCAGGAAAGAACAGAGGGCAATGACTACATGGGAGGGTGACAGAATTCATAGTTTGACACACATCAAAGTAAAGGAGTTAGTGAGGACCTCAGGCTCTTCCAGTGTCAGCTGCAGCACAGCATAAATTCAAGCTTGCACAAATTCAAGGTGATCAGATCATGACTTAACTGCCTATAAAAATGAATGTCAGTCTACCAAGAAGAAAGTCAGGCCCCTCAGAGTGGAGGATGACATGTCCTCTGTAATGCTCATTGCCTAATAAAAACTGATGAGGAGAGCAAAACCTTGGGAAACTGAAACTTAAAACTAAAATGTCTAAGTCGCACAAAACAACTGCCTAGCCATGCCCCATTCTACTTTTTCCTGCCTAAAACCCTTACATAAAGCAACAACAAAAGATGTTCAGGGCTCAGACTTTGGAGCACTTAGTTCCCGTGAGTCTGCTGGCATAATAAACTGGTTCCCTGCACCTCTCTGAGTGCCACTTTGTTCTTTGGTGGTTACGGGTTCACTGCAACAAAACTAATAGATTTGTGATAATAGAGGAAAGTGGAGATCTTGGTGAATAAAAAATAAATTGTTAATATAAGTAGATCCTAGGAGGTCTGAAATGACAGAGAAGGTATGGAGAGAAAAGACCATTCCCAAATCCCAGATTGAAGGATTTCCCTAAGGGAACAGAGCAAGTGCTGACGTTTTTCAGGTTCAGGAGTTTAGTATAGTATCCCTGGCTGAACATTGTTTTCTGAAGTAAGAATGAATTTGTTAATAAAAGCCAGTCTAGGGGCATTTCTATTACAAAAGCTTAGCCTTTTCCACACTTTTATTGGCAGATGGTAGTAAAGATGGCAGCATTTGTAAATGAAGGAAATGTTAAGTGATAGAGGCATTAGTAGGGCCGTATTTTAATTTCCTGCTCTGTGTATAGCATTGTCTTGCTATAAAACCTAACCGTGATTAAGTTAGAGTTCACAGTTCCCCATTGTGGGTGAAGGACATGGGGATAATGTTTATTTCCCTTAAAACACAGAGCAAATAAAAAAGAGACCCAGGGCACATCTTCAGAGGTAAAAGCGGTTTTCAGATCACGTTAGAGCCTTGGACAAGCAGGGTCCAGTGAGGACAGCCGGAATCTAAGCTCAAAGGCTCATCTCTCCAGCCTGTGTCTATGTGAGCCGTGTGGAACTTTGGCCAAACACAAAACACAGAGAGTGTGAGATGCTGTGGAAGTGAGAACTATCTTGATTCAAAGGTCCTAAAACTGTCCCTCTGAGATTAGTAATCCTCTGAGGTTAATATATTGTGGAATATATTTACACCCAACTCTGCTGGACTCTGGCTGATTATCTTCATACTTGATTGGAAATGCCAACTAAACTCCCAAAATAGAGAAATTCCCCCAAAGATTAAGAAGCTTATTCAGGAGTGGCATTTCAACGGGGACATGCATGCCATAGAAAACTGTGTGTATTCCAGGACACTGATGTAAGGGGACATTTTAGAGGCAAATTTAGAATTATATAAGATATTCTGAGACACCCTTGGCAGGGCCAGTCATGAAGTTTATGTCCATCCAAGGCCCAGGATTCTTTTTTGTGCAACATCGTTGTTCTAACAGTCATTTGTCATGTGCATAAAATCCCTTCCTTAATAGTCCTCTGACTTCATTAATTTTATTTTTGTTAGGATTTTAAAAAGGTAAAAATCATCTTTACTCTGGCAACTCTCACAGTACATTGTGTGATACTATGCAGAACTAGTGCCCTGTGGTAGCTGGTGTCTATTCCTTCCCTATCGCTGTTTAGGTGCTTGTGGGACGGGGGTGTCCTGTGTAGATTAAGTAGATGTGTGAACATTTAGCTGAGAATTCCTGAAACAAGAAGCTGGCTAGTGGCAGAGAGAATAATACTGATAAATGAACTGGTCATGTACAGAGATGTATGTAAATACAGTTAAGAGAAAATCAAAGGAAAATGAAGGAGAGGGAAAAAATTTATTCTGTCCACCCATAAACTTTTCCAGTAGGGGTCCAGGGACACCAAAGAGAAAATATGAGAACTACTAGAAGTGCTTCAGCTACAGTCTGGAATTAAGGAGAACTCTGTTTAGAAGACTGTAAGCATAGCTTAATGTTATATACCAGGCGAGAGCTAATTCAGAAGAAATTCAACCAGAGATAGAACTACAGGTACAGAATCTGGCTTAAGCACTCTAGTTTCAAATTTGAAAATATCCATCCTACTATGTGGTTCCATGTGCTTAAAACTGGTTCATTATGTCATGATAATAAAATATTTCTCCAGTGCTTATACTGTCATCTCTCTTTAAAATTATTAGGTGAGAAATATTTCTGTTTCAAACATGGAAATCACAGTTGGAGCTCTTCCTGCTTGGTCTTTGCTCTTTTTTGCCTTATTTAATTAGTGCTGAAGAAAATCTCAATTACAGAACTGCAGTGCATGAGTCAAGTTGGTGGTTGACACTGTGGTCATCTATATCCAAATGAAGCTACAGGAAAAGCTCTCTGCCAGCTGTCTGCATATAAAAAGAAGGATCACAACTGCCTGTCACCCCGGTGTCCTACCCTCACTGACAGTTGAGGACAAATCTCTTGGAAATGCTCCCGTATGTTCAAAGGTCTTGTCTTGGACTTACGTTCACGTTCATCACAGGGATGAGTTGAGAACCACTTTCTGTGAAAAGGTCAGCATCAGAAGAGTGGCAGAGCCCATATTGCTGGTCTCTGGTGTCTTTATTATGTGCTTCAGGTCATTGGGAGGCCAACTTTGACACCCCTTGTCTACCGCACTTGCTGCCTGTGAGGACAGCAACTCCAACTTCCCCATGACACCATGCTAATTAGGATTAAGCTTTACCACGGAATTACCTGGCACTCGGGCATGCTGCCAAACAGGCAGCAGACACTACACTCTCATTTCCACAAGGGAAGAGGAAAACTGATTCAAGCAGCCAAGTGTCAGCAGTTAAAGAAGGGTTAATGGAGGTATGGATGAAGGCATTGAAATGCAGAAGGAAATATAAAGAAAATCTTGTGCTCTGATTGACATGGATAGCGAATGGAAACTGTCAAAATAAAACGGTGCCGGAATCCTCTCTGGGGAATATTTGAAGCACTAAATAAAACAATGCTATTTTAATGCAGACTTATGGGAAAATAGCTTTCCTAGTGGCCTGTACCTTTGGAGTCCAGCTAACAAGACATGGTGCAGATAAGTAATCAAAAGTATTGTTTAGACTGCAGCCCATAAAAATGCTGAGATCATTTTTCTTGTAACTAGTAGTGGCACTAAAGTTGTTTTTCATCTTATTAATACAGGTATTGGTTTATAATGGTGACTATACAGAGATACCAATGACAGTGCTTTATTTATTTTTTTAAAAAATAGAAAGTTAGGGCTGGGGATTTAGCTCAGTGGCAGCGTCTGCCTAGCAAGCGCAAGGTCGTGAGTTCGGTTCCCGGTACCAGAGAAAAACAAACAAAAAAAAAAAATTTAAAAATAGAAAGTTAAAACAAGTATTATCAAGTATATTCATAATGAAGCATAAACAATTTTTAAAATCCTTCAAATGTTATTAACCAATGAAATCTGTTCTCTCTTGATGTAAACTCATCATTCATCCCCATTTGGGAAAACTCAGAGTTCGAAATGTCAGCTGGCATTTTAATTCTTACTGCGCTAAATATGTTTTTAGTATAAATTAAATGAATAGTTTATTTTGCAAGTTCCATACTGAAAATTTTATGTAGCATGCTATAATTTCAATTTTTAAGATCTCATTGGGGTCCAGAAAACCTGTAGGAAGGGTGATCAATTAGGTGAAGGTGCAGTTTCCACACATTATTGCCCGGTTTATTCTTCAGACATAAAGCCATCTTGAATTCTGCACTATCTGAATACTCCTCAAAAATAAAAACCCATCTTCAAAGGGGAAGATTCCATGGATGTTCTCTTTAGTATGCTGGTGGGACAAAAACTTGATTTCCCCATAGATAATTATATCTGGGAAGACTACTTGATGCTTGTATGAAAAAACATTTTGGTTAAGAAATCAATGTGTGAATAACTTTCAAATATGTCAAACGCTATTCGGTATCTATTCTGGCTGACAGGCTGCAGTGTGTCCAAATTAAATGTATATTTATATAAAGATACATTGAAGATGAAAATAATTCCTGAGCCACAGATTTCTCAAAGTGATATTTCCTGAGCCTTCATATTTGTATTCACCCTTTAGATGCTAACAAATACTTATATAACCACAGCAATCATCCTTAATAACATATTTCACTATTAATATTTCACAAATAGATAAAAGTTCTTTATTTCTCAATTGTTATTTTAGGAAGAGTCAGACACAGGTGAAACTTTGTTCTAAGACCTCTATACTTAAACGTACACATATATAAAAGAGCAATAATCAATGGGCTTGGGTGGTTTTATGTTTAAATATCATGTTTAAATGTGAAAGGTTAATAGATGTTACTTCTTTTGGAATAGCTACCCATAGTTTCAAGTCCTCTTCTCAATGAAATACATGGTTGAAGCACTAAGAATAAGTTCATACAGAAGAAAAGAGTACCAAGCTGAAAATTATGGATGTCAAGTCAGAATTAAAAGTAACTAAATGGAAAATAAAAAACTAGTATGATTTAGATAAGGGTCTATAGAGCCGCAAAAGTTATTATGTAATAAATGTACAATGTTACCATCCCTCAGGCACATAGTACAATATTGAAAACTGCATTTTTCTTGAATATGCTCTAAAGGTATTCTTCCATTGTGCTGTATCTTTTTATGTCAATATGTATGTTTTCATGGAGACCAAGATGGGAAGTTGACAATTTGTAACTAAGCCCAAGGTGGCCATTAGGGGGCAATGTCCCCTCATAGGACTCTCTATTAAGGAGCCAGAGTGGGACACAAGGCTGAGATTTGTGTCCTCTGCAATAATTGTCAATAAAACAGCTCTCTTATCCAGCTCCCTGATCTCACTCTGCTTCACAAGTTGACTAGAGATAAGCCCAGACAATGTCTAGACTCTGGGCCGAGGTTGCTCCAGGATCTGCCAGAGTGCTGATATTTGTTATTTGTTGACCAGACCCACCTTTTCCTCTTGAGGGAAAAGAATGTGGGCAGAGAAAATATAGTAAAACTGTGCTTGATGAGGGAGAGTGAGAAAGAGAGACAAAGAAACAAAGAAGGAGGCACAGATAGAGATGTATGTGTGTGATCAATTTGATTTGATTCTGTAAGAATTTATTCCCATTATATCACACACACACACACACACACACAAATACACATTCACACACACACACATACACTGCACACAGCATCATTTCACAATGAGTTCCACTGGAGTCTTCAGCTCGGCTACTCTGGCCAAAATCCAAATTCCATGATGGTGTATTCCTGTTTTAACTCCTTTCTTATAGTTCATTTAAGCCCTGAAGGTAGACTGCACTCAACATATGTGGGACTGTAGCACAATCTTCATTTTAACCTACTCCTTTGTGTTTGCAAGAGAGACACACTGGTGAATCACTGCACTGTCGGTATTATATTTAATGGCACCTGTTGACATTTTGTTGGTCTGTTTTTGTCTTGTTTAAAGAATATGAGTCAAAGAGTCTGTTCTCCTCCTAGGAGTCTTCCTGAAAGTCCAAAGCATTATATCATGGTGATCCATGCATACCCATTTTATACCAGCAAAACTCACATTAGCTACAATTTAGAAGCTGCCTATATTCCCATCAACAGATGAATAGATAAAGAAAATGTGGTAATTACACACCATGGAGTACTACTCTGCCATGAAGGATAAACTTGAGTTATTTGTAGGAAAATAGATGCACCTCTAGACCATAACGTTAAGTGAAATAAGTCAGACACACAGGCTTAAATATCTCCTGATTTCCCCCATATGAGAAACCCAAAGTATAAATAAATTAAAGAGCAAAATAGGAGATACATAATAGGAAACAGGGAGATAGACTTTTTGCAAATGGAAAAGGGACCAAGAGATGGAGGGAGGGAACAGGGAGGTCAGAGGAGGGAGACATAAAAGAATTAAGATGTGTAATGTGGATGCCCCAACTCATTACTTACTGCAAATATGGACTAATACAAAATAAAGAAACAATGAGAAAAGAGTGTGAGCCACACCCACCATATGGAGACTGCTTTGCAAGTGTCCTGGGAGGCCAGCAGCTCACCAGAATGGAGCACCTCTTGTTTCTGAGTGTGTAGCTGCACCGCATTCCTGTCCCCATGGATGGACTGACAGCTACATAAAGGCAAGCGGAAGTGCGCTGAGGGACTGCCTGGCTCAGCTCAATAGCACATTCCCAACCCGTGCCTTCACCATTTCATTCTTCTAAGGGGCACCTGCAGAAATGGTCTCCATGGCAGCAGGAAATTCTTTCTTAGAGATGGCAGAGCCTCACTCCCCTGAGCCTTGAGTTATTGCTCTGACAATGGCTAACCTGACTCTTATCACCACCACTGTCCAATCTCTTCCAGATTATACCCAAAACCAAAGTCCCACAAAAGGTGCAAGTCACAAAGTCTCCACAGACAGCTGGCTCTAGAAGAAAAGAAGTCAACCAGGGGTGACATGGGCCCTAAGAACCTGCTGCCTTTACACACACACATACATACACACACACACACACACACACACACCCCACAGGGCCTGTGGAACGTGGACTTGCAGTCAGGAGCCACAGCAGGCTGCCCTCAGGGTACATGGGGTGCTCTGTGGCACTCCCCCAGCCACTGGGGTGCACAGGTCACATAAGTCAAGGTATAGGGCCTGAGAAATCCCACTCCAGTGTGCGGAGTAAACTGCCACACACCAGGATGCGGGGCACCCTCCTGGGTGCATCCTGGTGGATCCACCGTCAGCCCTTCAGGGCCAACATCCTAGAGATGCTCTGGGGAATCCCAAGAAGGGACCAGGAGCCACACTTATGGCTGGACTCCTCCAAGGTGGAAAAATGTCAGCTTGGGTGGCTTACTGTGTGGGGAGTTGGAGGAACAGGGGAGACTGGAGTCCAACCGCGAAGGACAGAGAGGCAGGAGGAGACCACAACACAAGCTTTTCCTCTCAGATAGATGGAGGCATGGTTTGGAAGCTGAGGCAGGCTGGCTTCTACCCTAACAGGGCAGCTCTGGAGAGAACCAAAGAAACTGAAGGAGAAGTGGGGAGGCTGAGGCAGAGGTAGCTGCAGCAGAAGGAGGCAGATGGTGGAGCTGACCTGGCATCAGCTGCAGGAAGAGCTCTGAATCTGGACAGATTTCAAGAGGCCCCTCACAAATCACAGAGGGACCTTCCATTTCAGGAGTGCAGACAGGGGAAGTGCTAAAGAAGAGGATGAGAAGACACGTTTTGTCCAGTGAGATTTCACTGCTTCTCTGCTGAGCACGGGCTCCATAGAAAGAGGGGTTTGGAGGGTGTGAAGGAGGCCGACGGGAAGCTAACGGCCCGTCAATCAGTGTAATGATGTAAAGTTTCTAAAAGGTTCTCAGGGGACTATGGAAGAACCTGAGCCAGGCATGGCAGTGCACGTGTGTTATCCCAGCACTCTGGGAGGCTGAGGCAGGAGGGCCAAATGTTTGAGCTCAGCCTGGGCAATCTAGTGACTCAGCAACACTCTGTCTCAAAATTTAAAAACATTTTTTTAAAAAAAGGGCTGGGGGTGTAGGTCAGAGGAAAGGACCTGGGTTCCAACCCCAATAACAGAAAGAAGGGGAAAGAACATGAAAATGATGTTATACTTTAATGTTATGTAAAAGTAGTAGAATACAAGAGCATAGGAATTTTGTTTATGAAATACAAATTTCCTTTAAAAGACTGGAAAGAACAAAAAAGATAAATTTAATTAAATGATGGGTTAATATTTTTCTATTTCAAAAATTTGCTTTAATGCTATGAGTTTAGGGGATAAATGTTAAGAATGAAAGTTAGGATGTAAGACGCCGCTGAGTATAGTAACTGTGGGATTGCATGTGCCTTTCTCTCCCGTCCTGAAAGCTTGGCCTCAGCACAGTTCCAGCTCAGGAAATCTGAGTAGCTTTAAGCAGTGGGTAAGAAGGCAATAAAGGTTTGTGTTTGGATGTCGCCCTAAAGCCTCATGCAGTCATCGGGCAGCTTCTAGAATTTATGACTGAACCATGGTCCAATGCTGGGATTATGGGTGTGAGTGCTACAGCCACCATGGGGCAGGGAGCCTGCATACAGTATAAGGGAGGAAAAGAGGCTTGCTCTCTTGCCCTTCCCTTTTTGCTCTTGCTGCTTTTGCTGTCTTCCGCAGTCATGAACTGTTGCCCCTGCCATGTGCTACTCTGCCTCAGAGCCAGGTGAGTATGCACTGAAACCTCTAGAAACTGTGAGATAAATAAACTTTTCCTTCCTTTATTCTGAGTGTCAGATGCTTTGTCTGAGAAAGGAGAGAAAAGTAACCAAGACAATGGCCATAGCACCTCAAGGCCTGGAAGCTGTGACAAACCAGGACCTCACTTCTCTGCTGCTAGGGGAGCTGGGTCCCAGGGTCACTTGCAGAAGAACATAAGGATCATATGGGAACTGGCAATCTGCCCTCCAGCAGGAAGGTGGCTGAGTGCCTTTCCCCACATCCTGTGTCTCACAGCCCTGCTGGCCCTATGACAGCACTGGGTACCAAAAGTGCCTAACCCTGTGTGCAAAACAGAACCCAGTGTTTCTACCAGGATCATATATCTTCCAAGATTCTTCATCTCACCTGTCCCATGAGAAATCCCAGGAATGTCCTCCATTTCCCACTTTGGACTGTAAATCTTACTTTGGTTACCAGGTCCTCTCAGGACGACCCATTCTTTCACCAACTCTATGTCAACAGTTCCAATCCAGCCCAAGCTATTGCACACACTGCCAAGTTTTTGATGTCTGTTTTGCTTCCTCTTCCTCCATCTGCTAATCATGCATCAGCCACAATGACGTTGTTAGAATGTCCACCCACAACACCATCTATAAGAATCTTCTACAACACAATGATTAAAAAGCTATCATTACAGCTTCACAGAGGAACATGGATGGATCTTACAGATAAAGTGCTAAGCAAAATAAGTCCAAAAGGAGCAAAGTAACCTATGCAGATGGCAGAAAAAAGGGATAAACTTTGGAGACTCATGCTTGGAGGGAACTTGCTGCAACTACTGGATGTATTCTGTAATTTAATGTGACCGGTGGCTGCCATGTGTGTACCTATGTGTAAAATTTTATTTAGCCATGCTCGAAAAATCTGTGCATATCATTTTATCCAAGTTCTACCTCGACATTAAAGTTGTAATGCAATATAGACATAAAGTGAAATGAAAAGACAAATAGTATAAACTAAATGTCTCCATGTGTAAAAATTTTTCAAAGCCTTTCCGTTGTTCTAAGAGAACAAAATCTTCATTGATTTACTAGACCTTTGGCCTCTGTTCCCTTATGTCCCTTGTGTCACTGCTTGATAATCTAGAAATACCAAATGTCTTGTGGCAACTCTATCAATGCTACCTTGGTGGGATTGGCAACAATATTATCCTAAAATCAGAGGTCTTTGCTTCTATTTCCCCTAGAGATATTGTTACTCAAATCAGATCTCACATTCTGGTGCCCAGTGAGAGCTTATGTCACATTGAATTGAGCTAAACCTAGTGAACCCTTTCGACTATAAAAAGGAGCTACTATGTTTCCCATTTGTAGTATGAATGAAGAAAAAAGAAAATATTCCATTAGGCAGAAGCTGCCACTTACTTATACAGAAACGCAATATAGAACATCCAGGGCTGGCATTTAATAGTGAATAAAAATAGTGTATTTTCATCCTTGCTAAAGGGCACAAGGCTCAAAGAAGTGAACCGGTGAGGTGATTTGAGTCCATACCCATGGCTGGAGCTGTGTTTGCATTTTTGGTCATATAATTCACCCATCTCTCCACGCCCAATAGAATGCAGAAACGATTTCCTGGAAGCAACAGCACTGTGTGTGAAGGGCATTGTAAAGCAGCTCTGTCTCTAGTGCTGCTACATTTTCCTGACAGAGTGAAACATAAAGCTATATGTTTCATATCACAGCATGAAACCTCCCACACAATATAATAAGGTGTGAATGGTTCTGTGTTGATGAGCCAATCAACATTTTATAACTACTCTTACTTTGCAAAATTGAGGACATTATATTCACTGCACAACAAGAGAGAAAAAAAGGAAAGAAAGGTAAGGTGGATAAATATTGAAGTAGTGAGGATTCATGATGCTTGCTAAAAACGTTTGCAGGGAGCAGCAAGGATATTTTTTGCTCCAGTGTCATGACTGCACGCTTAATCCTCATGTTTTACTGTGAAAAAACTACTTACCAATGACTGTCGATATTATTTACAAGTCGTTCTCTGATTTCATCAGAAATTTAACAAATCAACAATGCTGCCTTTAGAAATGCTTGCATTGAGATAAAGAAAAGAGCAGTCATAGCATTTATTTATTATGTGAATATCATCCTTTCATATCATTATTTATTAATCTTATAGTTTGTCATTGCATTCAACTCTGTGAGGGAAGCTTCCAGACTCCTGCTATACAGGTACAAAAATTGAGACTTCTAGTGTTTGTGATAGAATTCAAGAGGTGTGATAAAAAATAACATTAATGTTTAAATTAAAATATATATAGGGGCTGGGGATTTAGCTCAGCGGCA
>NW_004955487.1:3222875-3224750 GCF_000276665.1 Chinchilla lanigera
TAAAATATATATATTATAAAAGACACATTGCCATGATTCCCCCCTCAAAAAACTCCCCCTCACTTCAAATACACTTTTCTTATCATTATTGCCACTTTTTGAAGCAGTTCTGGAGTCCTGTTTTCTGAATGCCTTTATATGGTGAATATGGTGAATACTCCTGTGGAGTTGTATCCAACAGAAAGCCAGCTCATAAAAACATGACGCTGTGTCCTCATCCACTTGATTCACTGGATCTGGCACCGTGTGACTCCTGAATCTTCACAAGATTAAAATGACCATGAAAATGCAATGTTGCTGCATCAAGGCAGCAACAGTGGAAGTAAAGACACTCAGGAAAAAGGATTTGCAGAACTGCTGCAGAAAGTGACAAGAATGACAGGATGAACCCCAGAAAGAATGGCTATCATCAAAAAATTAGCTATCATCAAAAAATCATCACCAAAAACATGTGG
Source organism: Chinchilla lanigera (assembly GCF_000276665.1). Lineage (NCBI taxonomy): Eukaryota > Metazoa > Chordata > Mammalia > Rodentia > Chinchillidae > Chinchilla > Chinchilla lanigera. The sequence goes on from NW_004955487.1 coordinate 3,223,331, forward strand.
GGAAAAAGGAACCCTTCTCCACTGTTGGCAGGAGTGTAGACTGGTACAACCACTGTGAAAATCAGTGTGGAGATTCCTCACAAAACTAGGACTAGAGGTCCCACTCATCCCAGCTATTCCCCTCTGTGGATATTTTTTTCAGAAGAATTAAAAACATCATACGACAGCAATATATATGTTGCCATATTTATAGCGGCACAATTTGTAATAGCTAAATCTTGGAAACAACTCAAATGTCCATCAACCAAAGAATGGATTAAAAAAAAGATGTGGAGTATTACTTAGCTATAAAGAAGGATAAACTCAAGACTTTTATAAGTAAATGGATGTAACACAAGATCATAACCATAAAATAAATCAGACCCACATGGGTAAACATCATATTGTCTCCCTAGTATAAGAAACTGAAAAAGTAAATAAGATCCAAAAGGAACAAAGATATTGTAAAGGGGAAAAACTGCTCAAAAGGAAAAAAAAACTTGGATGGGAGAAAGGAGAAAAGAAGGAAGGGAGACAAATAGATGATAGATAGATAGATAGATAGATAGATAGATAGATAGATAGATAGATAATAGATAGATAGATAGATAGATAGATAGATAGATAGATGATAGATAGATAGATAGATAGAGATAGACATGATAATTAAGAAAAGTGTATTATTGATTTCTATTAGTGCATTGAAAGGAACAGTTGAGGCTTATGTTGTTTAAAAACTTTTGCATGCCTATATCTGGTAATCCGAGCAACTAGTTTGAGGATAACAATATGCAATATAACAACCACTGTCAATTTCATATCTTCTTGCTTTGAAATTCTGTATCATATTTACTGGGTTTTTTTCTCTTTAAAGTGATTACAAGTGATGGGTTGAGTGTAATCAAAGTGGGGGGAAGGATCTTGGGGGGATTCATGGCAATGTGTTTTTTACTATATATTTATTTTCATTTTAAACAGTCATTGCAGTTTTTGTTATATTTTGTTTCATTTTTGTCTTTTTGAGACAGGATTTCACTATGCAGTTCACACTGGCCTTGAGCTCGCTTTGTAGCTCAGGCTGGCCCCAAACTCGCAATGATCCTCCCACCTCAGGCCTAAGAGTCCTGGGATTACAGGCGTGAGCCACCATGCCCTGTTCCACTGTAACTTTTTTCTTTTTTTAATTTAAAAATAAAAGGAGGAAAGTATTAACAGACAAACAACCATTTACAAAATAGCAAAAGAACAATACAGAGTTACAAAGTGGTAGGAAATTAACAATACTTGTTGTATTACATATTGATATCTTTTTTTTTTTCAAGTTTTACACTAGTGACACAATGTGGTGCTTGCACATGTATGTTTGATTTATTTCACTTATGAGTATGGTCTCTAGTTGTGACCATTTAAATATAAAGGCCTCGAGTTTATCTTTCTTTAC